>NW_011494770.1:1427950-1454509 GCF_000754665.1 Bison bison bison
GATGCACGATACTGGATGCTTGGGGCTGGTGTACTGGGATGACCCAGAGGGATGGTATGGGGAGAGAGGAGGGAGGAGGGTTCAGGATGGGGAACACATGTATACCTATGGCAGATTCATTTTGATATGTGGCAAAACCAATACAATATTGTAAAGTTAAATAAAATAAAATTAAAAAAAAAAATAAAACTGAAGCATTAAAAAAATAAATAAATAAAATAAAATAAAAAGGTCAAATGTTAGTTTACCCTCAAAACCTTAAGCCTACCCACAAACAAATGTGGAAATTAGTATAGTAAGTCTCCTACCTATGAACAAGTTCTTTTCTGAGAGTGCATTTGTAACTCCAGCTTATTTGTAAGTCCAACAAAGTTAGCCTAGGTACCCAACTAACACTATCAGCTATGTTGCTGCTAAGTCACTTCAGTCGTGTCTGACTCTGTGCGACCCCATAGACGGCAGCCCACCAGGCTCCCCCGTCCCTGGGATTCTCCAGGCAAGAGCACTGGAGTGGGTTGCCATTTCCTTCTCCAATGCATAAAAGTGAAAGTGAAGTCGCTAGTCATGTCCAACCCTCAGCGTCCCATGGACTGCAGCCTACCAGGGTCCTCTATCCATAGGATTTTCCAAGCAGGAGTACTGGAGTGGGGTGCCATCGCCTTCTCCAATCAGCTATGTAGTTTACTGTAATGGGTTGATGATACTTTTCACGCAAATAATACATTTTTTTAAAACCTAAAAAATAAAGAAAATATTTTTAATATCTTACAGTAGAGTACCTTGAAAAGTGCAGTAGTTCAGTACAATAGCTGGCATCCAGCAGCTGGCATCCAGCAAACAGGCAAGAAGAGTTACTGACTGGAGAAGGGAGAGGACGTGAGAGATGAAGAAGAGATGGAGGGCAAGCTGCAATTTTACTCACGCCCTAATGCTGATGGCACAAGTTCTGGTTCCTTGCTAAATTCAATTCTATCTACCTTCTTGAAAAAATACACCAGTAATGTCTGGGTAGTAGGTCTTTTCTTCTCATGATAGATGACACAGTAGCACTGGATTGCATTCTGAATGGCTGCTGCAACCTTTGTGTACCATTCTATGTTCGGGTCTGTGCCTCAAAAGCTAACAGTGCCTCCTCAGATAAAGAAAATCCCCTTGCCGTTTCCTGCATCATGAATCTCTTCTGACATCCTGGGCTGAAGTAGAGACCTGTATGACTGTACTCTCTGCAGTACTGTACAGTAAAGTACACAAAAGCACAACCACTTGTACAGGATGTGCACAGGTAACAATTTACACCAGATTCATGAACTAACTTATGTGATTGAACTTGTGAATGCACACTCGCATCTTTGAAAGTTTGAACTTTGAGGATTTGCATATAGGGAATTTGTTGTTGTTGCTGTTCAGTTGCCTAGTCATCTCCAACTCTTTGCAACCCCGTGGACTCTAGCACGCCAGGCCTCCCTGTCCCTCCCCATTTCCTGAAGTTTGCTCATGTTCACGTCCATTGATCAGTGATGCGATCCAGCCATCTCATCCTCTGATACCTTCTTCTTCTGCCCTCAATCTTTCCCAACATCAGAGACTTTCCCAATGAGGCAGCTATTCATATCATGACCAAAATACTGGAGTGTCAGCTTCAGCATCAGTCCTTCTAACAAGTATTCAGGGTTGATTCCCCTTAAGATTGACTGGTTTGATTTCCTTGCAGTTCAGGGACTCTCAGGAGTCTTCTCCAGCACCACAGTTCAAAGGCATCAGTTCTTTGGCATCCTGCCTTCTTTATGCTCCAGCTCTCACAACTGTACGTGACCACTCAGCAGAACATAGCCTTGGCTATATAAACCTTTGTCGGCAGAAGAATGTCTCTGCTTTTCCACACTGTCTAGGTTTGTCATAGCTTTCCTGCCAAGAAGGAATTGTCTTCTGATTTCATGGCTGCAGTCACCATTTGCAGTGATTTTTAGAGCCCAAGAAGAGGAAATCTGTCTCGACTTCCACCTTTTCCCCTTCTATTTGCCATAGAGTAATGTAACATAAAGAATTACTGTAGATCAAATCCAGATGAAATTATGCAGCAGCCTGACTATAGTGGAGATTCAAATTGCAGAGGTAAATGTACCCTTACCTCAAAGACCAACAAAGTTTCAGTTCTCCTTTTCTCCCTGTCTTTTTGTGATATTTCATTTAAATCAATGGTTCTCAAAGTGAGGTCCCCAGATCAGCAGTATTTTACCTGAGAACTTACTAGAAATTGGACCACCTCAGAACTCCTGAATCAGAAATTCTGGTTATGAGGCCCAGGAACCTACATTTCATCAACACCCACCAATGATACTGAGGTGCACACATAAATTAGAATCACTGATTTCAAAGAACTTCATCAAGAAGAAGTCTGAATAGAACATACATGAAACATCATATCTTTATCAGATTCCAGCCTTTATTGGGATCTGTAATACAGATCTTTACCCATTTGTACTTTTCCCATTTATTGTGTATTTAGTCATTTATTATTTTGTGGGCCTAGATCATGGCTGTGACACTGAACGTATTTTTTGTTCTACCTTTAAAAAAAAAGATAAAAAACAAAAAACACCTATAAAGGGAAAGTCATCTATTAATTTTTTCATTTGTCCTTATTTTAATTTCCATGGCTAGTTAAAATAAATACAAGTATTCTTCTTTTTGAATATAAGTTTTCTTTGTGGAAAAAAATTCTGTGCAAGATGAGACCCTACAAAAATAATGCTAAAAGTATTTTAATTGAATAGAAATTAGAAGGAACCAGATGTGGATTCAGACTAAAAGAATCAGAAGGAAGCCTAAGTAAGTAATAACTGTTTGAAAGAGCACATAACTGAAAAAGCAGAGACTAACAAGTTCACTTAAAAAACATAGTAATTACAAGGTAGGCTGACTAGGGTGCAACTGAAAGGTTTATCTCTGGGAAAGGAGAAGGGCCACGTGTAATTGAAGATACCAGCAACAATTTAGGAGATTTGGGAGTGGATATGAGCATTAGAAGCAAAGTGCAGGATGATCTCGAAGATTTCAAGCTCAAGAAAATGAAATAACCACAGTAATTATAGAAAAGAAGGACTAGCTAACGGAATCATTGATCTGGACTAATGATAGGAAACAGTTTCTCTCCTTGATCTGTGGCTCTTTCCACAGTGAGTGAAGTGATCACCTTTCCGACACCAGATCTCCACCTCTCCTTCAGGCTCAGGTCAGAACACATATATCCTCCAGGATACACTTTCCTTATCTGTGCATGCCTCACTTGGCTTCATCTTCCAACAACTCATTCAATAATCACAAGAACCCAGTGCAATTTTATTCTTACAATACAGATTTATGAATGATGTAGCAAGGTAACTCACTCAGTTCGCCCTGAAGGACATCATGGATCATGGCAGAATGATACAAAAAGGGGATGTTTTCCAAAATGTTCAGGTAGAGACTTCCCGCAAGGTATTTCCCACTTTCTGGAAAACACCAAACAAGCCAGCTCTTCACAGCTCAAGTCTGATCACTCTCCTTTACCAATCAATTTTGTTTCCTGTCTTCATCTAGATACTCCTATTCATTCTTCAGATTGACATTCAGATGTCAGTTCTACCGAGAAGTCAATTCTAATTGCTTGGACAGTTCAATTCTCCTAACAAAGGCTGTTCTTACTCCTGTACCCCTCTTCACACCATGTGTTACAAATATAACTTTATGTAGACATATGTGACTAGAATCCAATTATTCTACTTGATGCCTCGCTCCTTGTCTATTTTTGTTCACATTTGAATCATTAGAACCTAGGGCATTGTTTACCACATGGCAGATGCTAACAAAATATTTAAATATTTGTTGAATGAATAAATGATTTTTTCATATTCTTAAGCAAACCAACCCCCTTCCTCTTAAGCTCTTACTTAATGCTGTCTAGGAAATCTCTGGAAATCCATGTCTTGTTCTTGCAATTTCTTTAGCAGCCAGCCTCTGTAAAATCATCAATGGAGATCTTTCATCCTATCATTTTAATATGAAAAGCTACTTTTCCCCTCATAGCTTTTACATGTTCTTACTTAGTGGCTGTTCCCCTCACCCCAACCCCCACCTTAAATAGAATAAATCTCTATGGAAACAAGAATGTCGACATAGTTACTACCATAGCTCCTGGTACAGTGTTGCTATAAGTGAAAATAAAAATTATCCCATGTTAGAATCACTGAAGTAGACCAGTAGAACTGAAGCACACTAGACTCTACCAAACTGTAAGTAGCCAAAAGATAAATGCACTATCCCTCTTAGGTCATTCAGAGTTGTAACAACACAAATGGGAGTGAAAGGGAGCAGTCAAGGGAGATGATGATATGTAAAATATGCAGATTTCTTACATTTTTAGTCATTGTAAGCAAGGCAGATGACATCCCAATGTTTGGGGAACTCAATAGCATGGTGAGAAGAACAAAGGAGACTTTTTCAAACCTGAGCTAATAAGTTACTGCTAATACCTATTGTTTTTTGTTAATTAAATAAAAAAATATAACTCTGTGAAAAGAGCCTTTACAAGATACAAGTTATGGTAGAAAAAGAACATTGCCTGGTCCCAATAATGGATCAGTTCAGATACTCCCCATACCAAAATGAGTTCATTGTAAGATGAACTCATCTTCATGACAATTACCAGTGTAGGTGACATGGATATTGTGTGCACTGTGACGTTTATTTTATTTGTCATTGCCTTCTGTTATAGGCTGAAATGTGCATACACACACACATACACACACACTAAGAAATCATGCTGAAGTCCATCACTATCTCAGGAGGAGACTAAGTCACAGATACATACAGAAGAAAGATCATGTGAACCTGCAGAAAGCAGACAGCCATCTACAAACCAAGGAAAGAGACCTTGGAAGAAATCAGCTGACTCAGCTGACACTTTGATCTCTGACTTCTAGCTTCCCAAACTGTGAGAAAACACATTTCCATTGTTTAAGCCACCCAGTCTGTGGTATTTTGTTATGGAAGCCATAGAAAACTAACATACCCTTCATTTATTTAAAGTTTTAATTTAAATCTATGAACTTGCAAAGTATATATATACCAAAAGTCTATTGGTTGACATACTGAATGAGAAGAAACAGTCAAAGTTAGTATTCTGTTCAGTTCAGTTCAGTTCAGTTCAGTCGCTCAGTCATGTCCGACTCTGCGACCCCATGAATCGCAGCATGCCAGGCCTCCCTGTGCATCACCAACTCCCGGCGTTCCCTCAGACTCACGTCCATCGAGTCAGTGATGCCATCCAGCCATCTCATCCTCTGTCATCCCCTTCTCCTCCTGCCCCTAATCCCTCCCAGCATCAGAGTCTTTTCCAATGAGTCAACTCTTCGCATGAGGTGGCCAAAGTACTGGAGTTTCAGCTTTAGCATCATTCCTTCCAAAGAAATCCCACGGCTGATCTTCTTCAGAATGGACTGGTTGGATCTCCTTGCAGTCCAAGGGACTCTCAAGAGTTTTCCCCAACACCACAGGTCAAAGATATTAGCAAATATTAACGACAAAGTATTTAAAAGATATTCGCTGGTGATATATTTGCCCAGGAGGAAAACACAATGACCAAAACATTGGTTTTCACACAAAAGATCCAGAATTGCCAAAGCAATCCTGAGGAAAAAGAACAAAGCTGGAGACATAACCATTCCAGACCTAAGACAATACTACAAAACTACAGTAATCAAATAGCATGGTATTGGCACAAAAACAGACATATGGATTAATGAAACAGAATAAAGAGCCTAGAAATAAAAACCCACACACTTATGGTCAATTAATCTCTGACAAAGGGGCATGAGTATATGGTGGAGAAAAGATAGTCTAGTCAACAAGTGGTATTGGAAAAGCTGAACAGCTATATGGAAATCAATTAAATTAGACCACTCCATCAGACCATAGTCAAAAATAAACTCAAAATGATTTAAAGACCTAAATATAAGACATGACACCATAAAACTCCTAGGAGAGAACATAGGCAGAACAGTCTCAAACATAAATTGTAGCATTATTTCCTTAAAGCAAAAGAAATAATAGCAAAAATAAACAAATGGAACTTAATAAAACTTAAAAGCTTTTGCACAGCAAAGGAAACCATCAACAAAGCAAAAAGACCACGTATGGAATGGGAGAAAGTATTTTAAAAAGATGTGACTGGCAAAGAGTTAATATTCAAAATTTACAAATAGCTTATACAATTAATATCAAAGAACAAAAGCAAAACAACAACAACAAAACAACCCAATCAAAAACTAAGCTAAAGACCCAAATAGCCATTTCTCCAAAAAGATAGCCAATAGACACATGAATGGTTATGAATGGTCATCTCTAATGGTTAGAGGAATACAAATCAAATGAGGTAACATCTCACACCAGTTAGAACAGCCATCATTAAAAAGCCTGTGAATAATAAATTCTGAAGAGGGTGTGGAGAAAAGGGAATCCTCCTACACCATTGGTGGGAATATAAATTGGTGCAGCCACTACTGAGAACAGTATGGAGGTTCCTTAAAAATCTAAATGATCCGTATGATCCAGCAATCTCACTCCTGGGTTTATATCCTGAAAAGATGAAAACTCTAACTTGAAAAAATATGTATGCACTGCAGTGTTCATAGCAGCACTATTTACAATAGCCAAGACATGAAAACAATGTTAAGTGCTGGGGTGGGAAAAAAACAGCAGTTCTCCAAGAAGACTCTATATATGTATATTCTGCTTCACATATACTGATGCCAGAGAGTACAAACTAATTATTTGTACAATTTGAAGAGAAGTGAACCTAAGAGAAAAAGAAGTGACAAGTAGTAGAGATTTTGGAAAGCAAAAAATAAAATTATCGGGGATAGCAGGAGATCATGAAAATGACACTGAAAGGAAAAAGATAACCTTCTATAGAAGTTTCAGAAAAATGAGTCTAAAATGTGAAGTAAACACATAAGAGCGAAGAAAAGAAAAAGTTATTTTCATGATAGACCCAAGGCAAGAGCATTATGGCTTTTCAAGAGCTTACAGAAATATATGACTCCTTAACATAAAATGCACTGAATTTAAAAATGAAAATCACAAAATCAAATCTTAAAATAAATAAAACCTTACAAATGTTAATACTGTGTTTTTGAATCAACTGTATCCTATACATATATAACAGTTCATGTATCAATTATGTATTCTTTAGGAAAGGTTAACATTTTAGCATGCCTGATATGAATTCCCCAGGGGATCTTACCAACCCAGGGATCAAACCTGGGTCTCCTTAATTACAGGCAGATCTTTACCGTCTGAGCCACCAGGGAAGCCCCTGATATGATGTATGTACATTTAAAATGAAAGCACAAAGGACTTTTGAAAATCTTAAAATTATCACAGCAAAAAGGCAATGCAGGAGGAGAAAGAACTTATGATAGAGTCAGAATGACTTAATCCAAGTTATGGAATCAAGAGTTCTGGAAAATTCTTCTGATACTACCAGACAGTTGTTGCTAGAAGAAAGTATGGGGAGACACAATAATTCGTGCTAAAAATTCAGACATCATGTATCTTACTTTTTGGTATTATGGTTGCAAGAATACAATCCCCGAAGTACATTCTTGTATCAGCAATCTATTTTGCAAAAAGGACGGGGTTATGTCTAGATGATGATAGACAACAATAATTTAACAAACTCAGTGAAAGAAATCTGTTATCAAAGGATAAAACATCATTCACCAGTTGCTTGTCATTAGGAAGAGAGAACTACTGTACTTTTTCAAGACTGAATCACTACTTCCTATAGAAATGATGTAATAAAACACATTGGATTGCTCAAATCAACATGAATCCATTGTTCAATAAGACATGGCCAGATTTGATCATTAAAAAATAGTGTTTCCAGGGAATGGAAACAAGCTATTTTGTTAGCATCTTCAGAAAAATGTACACACTACTTGTACAATAAAAATATTAACACTTCATCAAAAACTTAAAGCAACCAGTGTGATTTCACCCTTGACAAAGGAATTATGACAACTTAATTTAATGCCAAATTATAGAATTTTATTTTTAATAGGATAGTATGGGAATTTTAGGGAGGATATACAAATAATAAAAATCAGAATGTTTATCATATTGGTAGGTCATAATAAATTTTACAACAGTCTGCCAGCCTATGAACCCTGAAAATAAATTTGACTAACATAAAAAAGCCTGAGTTTCAGTTCTCATAAGAGGGAAATTGATTATTTAAACTATGAAAACTAAAACCATATTTAAAATCTCCCATTATTAAAAATTCTAACACCTCTAACTATATATTTTTTAATGTGCATTTAGGTATATTTCTTATGTAGGAGAACTAGGTAAATCCGGAATCCTAAGTATTTCACACAATAGGTACAGATTACAAGTTTTGCACTTATGGAGTTAATCATTAGATAAATAACTTATCTTCTTTCTTGAAACTACTATCACTTGGTATGAATCTATTACTATTGAGCTGATACACTTTAAGTACAAGTATCATTGCAATTCATCAATATAAAAGCAATTAATCAGAATGTTTTGATTCATAAATAACTATTTCTGGGATAAGAGAATATGGGAAATGAACCATCACCACTAACATGGGTGATACTGCCAACAAGTAACAATGGCCCATCAGACAATATATTTTTGAATTTGGAATTTTTTAAGTAGTGAATTTTTTAAAAGATGAAGATAATCAATATACATATACCAGGGGTTAATCTCAGTAAGTATACAGGCTGAGAGCCTTCCCAGGTGGCTTAGTGATAAAGAATCCACCTGCCAATGCAGGAGATGTAGGTTTGATCTTATACAGGCTGAGAGACTTCCCAGGTGGCTCAGTGATAAAGAATCCACCTGCCAATGCAGGAGACGTAGGTTTGATCCCTGAGTTAGGAAGATCCCTTGGAGAAAGAAATGGCAACCCACTCCAGTATTCTTTCCTGAGAAATCCCGTGGACCGAGGAACCTGGCGGGCTACAGTCAGTAGTGTCACAAAAGAGTCAGACATGACTTAGCAACTAAACATCAACAACAACAATACATGCTGAGAGTCATCTTTTTTTTTTTTTCATGCTGAAATTCACCTTTTAAGATATCTATTCCTGGTATTATGGTTAGCATACTAGGTTAGACATTAAAATGCAAAGTTGTAGTATAGTCCAAGTTTTACATGCATTAGCCCTAGAATTCTGCTGCTGCTACTAAGTCACTTCAGTCGTGTCCAACTCTGTGCGACCCCATAGACGGCAGCCCACCAGGCTCCCCTGTCCCTGGGATTCTCCAGGCAAGAACACTGGAGTGGGTTGCCATTTCCTTCTCCAATGCATGAAAGTGAAAAGTGAAAGTGACGTCGCTCAGTCATGTCTGACTCTTCGTTACGCCATGGACTGCAGCCTACCAGGCTCCTCCATCCATGGGATTTTCCAGGCATTTCTGGCTAGTCCTTAAATATATGGAACCAAAATTTCTTCAATTTTTTTCAATAATTTTTAATGAAGCATGTATAATTTTTCTTACCTTACTCATCTCGCAAGAAGATGGAGATGCATAATACAATGGTAGTCTTAGAAGTAACAATTCTGAGCCAAATACTACCCAGATGATCTTAATGAGATACATCATGTTGGGCAAACAATCTCATCTTTTTGGACCTCAGTTGTTTAATAGCTTAGTCATGTCCAGCTCTTTGTAACCCTATGGGCTGAAGCACACCAGGCTTCCCTGTCTTCATTATCTTATGGAGTTTGCGCAAACTCATGTAGATTAAGTCGGTGATGTTATACAATTGTCTCAGCCTCTGTTACCTCCTTCTCCTTATGCTATCAATCTTTCCCAGCATTAGGGACTTTTCCAATGAGTGGGCTCTTTGCATCAGGTGGACCCAGTATTGGAGCCTCAGCTTTAGCATCAGTCCTTCCAGTGAATATTCAGGGTTGATTTCCTTTAGGATTGACTGGTTTGATCTCCTTGCAGTCCAAGGGACTCTCAGGAACCTCCAGCACTACTGTTCAAAAGCATCAATTTTTTGGTACTCAGCCTTCTTTATGGTCCAATTCTCACATCCATACATGACTGCTGGAAAAACCATAGCTTTGACTATATGGACCATTGTTGGCAAAACAATGTCTCTGCTTTTTAATATGCTGTCTTTTAATATGTTGCCATAGCTTTTCTTCCACAGAGCAAGTGTGTTTTAATTTCATGGCTGCAGTAACCATCCACAATGATTTTGAAGTCCAGGAAAATAAAATCTGTAACTATTTCCATTTTGTCCCCAAGTATATGTTATAAAATGATGGGGCCAGATGCCATGATCTTCGTTTTTTGAATGTTGAGTTTTAAGCCAGCATTTTCACTCTCCTTTTTCACTTTCATCAAGAGGCTCTATAGTTCATTTTCCCTTTCTGCCATTGTGAAAGTGAAAGTGTTGGTCACCTAGTCATCTCCAACTCCTTGCAATCCCATAGATTGTAGCCTACAGTCTCCTCTATCCATGGAATTCTCCAGGCAAGAATACTGGAGTCAGTTGCCATTTCCTACTCCCGGAGACCTTCCCAAACCAGGATCAAACCTAGGTCTCTTGCACTGTAGGCAGATTTTTACCATCTGAGCCACCAGCTGTTCATCTGCATATCTGACGTTTTGATATTTCTCCAAGCAATCTTGATTCCAGCTTGTGCTTCACCCAGTCCAGCATTTTACATGATGTACTATGCATAGAAGTTAAATATACAGCCTTGACGTACTCCTTTCCCAATCTGGAACCAGTCCATTGTTCCATGTCTGGTTCTAACTGTTGCTTCTTGACCTACATACAGTTTCTCAGGAGGCGGATAAGGTGGTCTAGTATTCCCATTTCTTTGAGAATTCTCCACAGTTTATTGTGATCCACACAGTCAAAGGCTTTGGCATAGTCAATAAAGCAGAAATAGATGTTTTTCTGGAACTCTCTTCCTTTTTCCATGATCCAACAGATGTTGGCAATTTGATCTCTGGTTCCTCTGCCTTTTCTAAAACCAGCTTGAACATCTGGAAGTTCATGGTGCACATACTGTGGAAGCCTGGCTTGGAGAATTTTGAGCATAACTTTGCAAGGATGTGCTGCTGCTGCTGCTGTTAAGTGACTTCAGTTGTGTCTGACTCTGTGTGACCCCATAGACAGCAGCCCACCAGGCTCCCAGAATCCCCCTGGGATTCTCCAGGCAAGAACACTGGAGTGGGTTGCCATTTCCTTCTCCAATACATGAAAGGGAAAAGGGAAAGTGAAGTCACTCAGTCGTGTCTGACTCGTCGCGAGATGTAAGAGGACTGCAATTGTGCGGTAGTTTGAGCATCCTTTGGCATTGCCTTTCTTTGGGATTGGAATGAAACTGACCTTTTCCAGTCCTGTGGCCACTGCTGAGTTTTCCAATTTTGCTGGCATATTGAGTGCAGCACTTTCACAGCATCATCTTTTAGGATTTCAAATAGCTCAACTGGAATTCCATCACTTCCACTAGCTTTGTTCGTAGTGATGCTTCCTAAGGCCCAATTGACTTCACATTCCAGGATGTCTGGCTCTAGGTGAGTGATCACACCATCGTGATTATCTGGGTCATGAAGATCTTTTTTTGTACAGTTCTTCTGTGTATTCTTGCCACCTCTTCTAAATATCTTCTGCTTTTGTTAGGTCCATACCATTTCTGTCCTTTTTAGAGCCCACCTTTGCATGAAATGTTCCCTTGGGTATCTTTAAGTTTCTTGAAGAGACATCTACTCTTTCCCATTCTATTGTTTTCCTCTTATTTCTTTGCACTGATCACTGAGGAAGGCTTTCTTATCTCTCCTTGCTATTCTTTGGAACTCTGCATTCAAATGGGTATCTTTCCTTTTCTCCTTTGCTTTTTGCTTCTCTTCTTTTCACAGCTATTTGTAAGGCCTCCTCAGGCAGCCATTTTGCTTTTTTGAATTTCTTTTTCCTGGGAATGGTCTTGATCCCTGTCTCCTGTACAATGTCAAGAATTTCCATCCATAGTTCATCAGGCACTCTGTCCATCAGATCTAATCCCAGCTTGAAGGATTTTGAGATACCAAAATCAGTATTGAGATATTGAGTTATGAGATGCTGAAAACAATAATAATAGGATCAGAAATATACATGGCATTAACTACATGCTAGGCATTGCTCTGTGCATATCAAATAAATAAATCCTTAAAATCTCCAAAATGTATATAAAAGCTTTATCTCCAGTGCTTAGTAGATTTCCATATTAAATATTCTGCTTAATGAATGTTGGGTAAATAAAATGAAAAAATTGTTTAAAATATAGGATTTTTTGCATTATTTCTGTGCAAGTAAAAATACATAAATATTATTTACAAGAAAGATAAAATGTCATAAAAATAGTAAAATATTTGTATAGGTAAAATGAAAGTGAACAGATTGTTATGTTACTAATTTTCTTTAAAAAGTGAATTAAGAATAAAAGTATATGAAAAAGAAATAGATAAAAGAAGCTACTGATAAATGCATGGAACAGTCCACACTGTTAGAATTTCTTATTAAACTTAATCTGAAAAATAAAACAAAGCTTTATATCTGCTTCCAGAAGACTTTCAGTTAAAGGCTTCATTCTAACTTTTTTATTTAGTGGGTCTAGTTGCTAATTAGTTAAACTCACTCTGGGAGTCATTCACAGCTATGGCTCTGTACAATCAGGAAATGGTGGTTAAAAGGAGGGCAAATTATATACTAATAACCTAGGAAGACCCATGATCCATTTTCAGGATTTAACATCAAGAGTGGCAAGAAGGGATAATTATACTGAAATAAACATACACACAGAAACTCACTGAGATAATTTTAAAACATTTAATGGTAGTAAAGAGTAAATTATTTAACTCTAACCAGGGATAAGAGTCTTTTGGTAGCTATCATTTACTGCAGTAAATCTGCTGAAGTTTGCATTTCTTGGCTGCTGACTTTATTTATTTAAAGTCATTCTGAATGCTCTGCTAGAAATTATTTCAGTGGTGCTGCCAAATTTTCACTAGATTAAAACTGTGCAGTGCTGATAATATTTTTATGAACACCGAACACAGAATAAGAGCCATGTTCTTTAGAGATCAATTTGCTCCTCTTCTACAGTTATTATTTCTGCTAGGTGTTCTCACTTGGCAGAATGTTTGATGGGATTATTTCTGATGAAATGTACTAGGAAACTTATATTAAAGTCCTCTTCTGGATTAATTGCTGAAGTAGAGATCTCTCAGTAACTGGGGAAGCCATAGGACAATTCATCAATGGGAATGTTGGAATGTCTAAACATTTGCTAGAAAAGTGTCCAAGAAGACAAGTTTTTTGACTTCAGAAAAGGTAACAAATAAGGTGTTGTCAAATATAACTTGTAGAACAGTACTCAGATTAAATATATATTCCCTCTCAACCCTAATGCTAAGGTCAAAGTTGCTTTCACTGTTATTAAAGTAGTCATAGTTAAACAACTTTTAGGCTTTCCATGATCCCCTTACATTTATCCTGGGATATGAAAACCACAGGAGTTTTATTAAAACAGAGCTTGCTCACAATAGGTTCCATGAGTGGCAGGAAGAAGTCTAAACTGAAAACTTAGGAATCAGCAGAAATTAATGGCTAGAAGGGGGAAGTTGAATTGTTAGAAAAGAAAAGCTCTGACTAAGGAGTAGCAAGTTAAAGATTGGACTAGAGAATGTGCAGTTAGAAGCAGAAAAATATTTCCACAAGGTAAAATGCAATAGAAAATCAAGTGAGGAGGTCAAATACAAGACGCAAAAAAAAAACAAAACTCTAGAGGAAAACTATGAAAATTGGTAAATGTGGAAATATTTGTTACTCTTCTTTGTTTATTCCATCTCAGAACCTCTTCCTTTGGATTGTCTAAAATCACATTTAAACTAGAGTTTCTGTGATCCAAAGGATACCTAGGACCTTCATACCAATAAAGGTCAGTCCATCTGGATCACACATATTACTGAGAGATAGGGTAGAAGGATTCGCTGTGTTGTGCTGTGCTTAATCACTCCATTGTGTTCAACTCTTTGTGATCCCATGGACTGTAGCCTGCCACACTCCTCTGTCCATGGGGGTTCTCCAGGCAAGAATACTGGAATGGGTGCCATGCTTTCTTCCAAAGGATCTTCCAAACCTAGGGGTTGAACCCAGGTCACCTGCATTGCAGGTGGATTCTTTACCATCTGAACCACCAGGGAAATTCAAGAATACTGGAGTGGGTAGACTATCCCTTCTCCAGGGGATCTTCCCCACCCAGCAATAGAACCGCAGTGTCCTGCATTACAGGCAAATTCTTTACCAGCTGAGTTATCATGGATGCCCAGAAAGGTCTAACATTATTTAAATTTTTAATTCTCATTTTAAAAAACAAATATGGACTAATATCATAGGTAGAAATTTTATATGACTTTTTATTAAACAAAAATTAATGTAAACTTACACAGTTTAATTTATGCTTTGGCCCCTGTCTCCTTTCTTTATTCCCAACCTCTACCCCACCCCTAGTTAGGGGCAATTTGACCAGCACAGAAAGGTAATTAAATTCCAGTCACTGAAAAGGGAATGAGGTTTTAGAGTAAGTTCAAGAAGGACTTCTTAATTCTTCCCAGGTACTTAAGACTTCGCTTCAGTAGTATGTACCAGCTTTTTAATGGGACCTCATTACAGCGGATCAGGCATGGCTTTTGGACTTTCAGCTGAGATACCTGGGGACAGTCATGTCAAGAGAGAGAGAGAAACAGAGGAGAAAGATATATACACACAGAGTGAAAAATATTCAGTTTACAGACAAATTAACTCTATTTTTCTAAATATGAAGGTTGAGATATACCAGAGCCAATGCTAAAAATCAATTCCAGGTGGCAATATTTTACATCATATTTTTCTTTTAGATTTAATTAATATAAATAAAAAATTACAGGTTATCTTTATTGAGCCTAAGAAGATGGAGTATGAGAAGTTGATGGCAGACATACCTAATTCCAACCCAATCTTACCACTACCATTAACTTCTTCGTGTAAAGGCTAAGCACCACCCTTAGAACTCTGATTGCATCAAGATTGTGGTTCAAGCACACTTATTCAACTAGAATGAATCTGTTGTTGTTTAGTTGCAAAGTCATGTCTGACTCCATGGACTGAAGCATGCCAGGCTTCTTTGTCCTTCACTATCTCCCCGAGTTTGCTCAAACTCATGTCCATTGAGTCAGTGATGCCATCTAAACATCTCATCTTCTGCCACCTCCTTCTTTTCCTGCCTTCAATCTTTTGAGGGTATCAGGGTCTTTTCCAATAAGTCAGCTCTTGGCTTCAGGTGGTCAAAGTATTGAAATTTCAGCTTCAGCATCAGTCCTTCCAATGAATATTCAGAGCTGATTTCCTTCAGGATTGACTGGTTTGATCTTCTTGCAGAACGAATCTGTGCATGTGTGCTCAGTCATTTCAGTGGTGTCCGATTCTTTGAGCCCCTACAAACTGTAGCCTGCCTGGTTCCTCCATCCATGAAATTTTCCAGGCAAGAATACTGGAGTGAGTTGCCATGCCCTCCTCCAGGGGATCTTCCTGACTCAGAGACTGAACCTGCATCTCCTACATTGCAGGCAGATTCTTTACTGCTGAGTCACTGGGGAAGCCCGCAGAATGAATCTAACGGAAGCCAAATGCCAAGTGTGGAAGTTGAAGGAAAAGAGACTGGGAGTCTCTACCTGACTCCCAGTAGAAAATTCACTATGAAAAATGAGAACGTCAAGTACATTGGGTTGGGTTCTCGAATAAAGACCAAGGATGGAAGAAGCGGAGGGTGCAAACACCTGTTATAGGAACCCCACCACTCTACAATATGTGAAACCTATAAATAGTAAAACTGGGTATGGATCAAGCTCAATAAAAGGAATAATACTATGAGCCACATTCTATCATGCAGTGGAGACATTTGGAAAGAGCCTCAGACAGCAGAGAAGGTGCTATTTTTCTTCTTCTTTTCAGAGGGACACGAAGCAGTTTGAGAGCAGGCAGCCAAAGCACTGTTTTTGTTGTTGTTGTTGTTGCTGTTTTTAACTGGGGTAGAGTTGCTTTACAAGATTGTATTAGTTTCTGCTGTACAGCAAAGTGAATGAGCTATATTTATACATATATCTCCTCTCTTGGATCTCCCTCCCTCACCCGACCCCGATCATCTAAGTCACCAAAGAGCACCAATCTAAGCTCCCTGTGCTATACAGCAGGCTCCCACTGGGTATCTATTTTGCACATGATAGCGATTATATGTCAGTCCTAAATTTCCAATTCATTCCTCCACCCCTTCCCCTGCCCATGTCCACACATCTGTTCTCTATATCTGTGTCTCTATTCCTGCCCTGCAAATACATTACTCAGAAATGAAATTGGGTCATTTGCAGAGACACAGATGGACCTAGAGACTGTAATACAGAGTGAAGTAAGTCAAAAAGAAAAAAGCAAATATTGTATATTAATACACATAAGGGGCTTCCCTGGTGGCTCAGTGGTAAAGAACTTGCCTGCCAATGCAAGAGACTTAAGAGAGCAGGGCTCAATCCCTGGGTTGGGAAGATCTCCTAGAAGAGGAGATATTGGCAATCCACTCCAATATTCTTGCCTGGAGAATCCTATAGAGAGAGGAGCCTGGCAGGCTACAGTCCACAGGGTGGCAAAGAGCGGGGACAGGACTGAAGCGACTTAGAACGCAGAACGCAACACACTTAAGTAGCAGTGCTTTGAGTTAATGGTCCAAGCTAAGATCCTAGAATTCAACCAGCTCACCAAGTGATCACAGCAGTCAGGGGAATAGGAGAGCATCAGCTTAAGGCAGTGACAAAATGACAGCTGTATGACTGGGAACTGCTCCCATAGCAGAGGAGACTACAAGATGGCACCAAAGGAGGCAAGCTGGTAAGTGAATGGAGCAGGAGTCGAGTCCCCGTAATTTCATAGATGAGAAATAAGCAGGTAGTAAGAATTGGGCTTGCATCTCTGTGCATCATGGGATCCACAAACTAGAAAATGATGGGAGTATTCAGAAAGGGGAAGGGAACTGGGAGGAGACGCTATGGTGGTAGAATTGAAAACACTTGGGAAGCAATAGGAGAATGGTTATCAAGAAGGAAGAAGTCAAAGATAACAATGATGTCTTGATTTGGGGTCTTTGATGGAAGATTAAGAAAATTATTCTTATAACAAATAACTTACGTGTGTGTGTGTGTGTGTGTGTGTAGAAGTGCTTGCAGATTTCAATGTCTTTTGGTTTTCTGTTTGGTACATAAAATATGTTGATGTTTTTCAGTGACTAAGTTGTATCTGACTCTTTGTGGCCCCATGGATGGCAGCCCACCAGGCTCCTCTGTCCATGGGATTTCCCAGGAAATATACTGGACTGGGTTGCCATTTCCTATCCCAGGGGATCTTCCCAGCCCAGGGATAGAACCCATGTCTCTTGCATTGGCAGGCAGATTCTTTACCACTGAGCCACCAGGGAAAATTCTGGCATGTAAAATATAATCTGCTTCAAAATAAGTCTCCTAGTCTTCCACCTAAGATCTGTTTCTTTTGTCCTTCTCTATGTTTCTGGGTACTGAGATTCAGAACATCCTGCCGTATTTGAGTGGTCCACTTTCCTTGCATCATATCCAATATCTGAATTCTCTAGATCCTATCTCAACAGTGTCTTGTATTTGTCTCCTTCTCTTCATTCTTATTGTCTAATTTACAGAACATGTCATTGGCGTCTTTAAGTGTCTTTAAAGTAACAGTTACTTTACTAATCACCCACAAAATTCACTGAAGCTTCAAGTAGCAATGGCTCTTCTCTGATCTCCTAAAGCAGTGTTCTTTTGTCTACACCTCTTTTATGGTCATTATTAATTTCTAGCATATTAATTTTTATGGGCATTTCATCTTACCTATTAGACAGCAAGCTTGTGAGAAGAGCTGAATGATTCATTTTCAAAAAGTTTGTACATGGTAGCTGTACCATTATGGGTAAGTGAAAAAATTAATGAATGACATTCAAATTATACACAAACCTAAATATTGTGTGATGTGTTAAAAAGAATGTGCTGTTCATTTTTAGTGTAGAATTTCTGATATTTATATCGGCATTTACAAGCTCAACATATAGACATCCATTGTCTTATCATTCTCCTACCAATAGATGTCTGCTGCTGCTGCTGCTGCTAAGTCGCTTCAGTCGTGTCCAACTCTGTGCAACCCCATACACGGCAGCCCACCGTCCCTGGGATTCTCCAGGCAAGAACACTGGAGTGGGTTGCCATGTCCTTCTCCAATGCATGAAAGTGAAAAGTGAAAGTGAAGCGACCCCATGGACTGCCGCCTTCCAGGCTCCTCCGTCCATGGGATTTTCCAGGCAAGAGTACTGGCGTGGGTTGCCATTTCACACATACATATCTTGCTATATTATCCTACTAAGGCATCATTTAATACTGGTAAGTTTAATCAAAAGACTTAGTTTTAGTTCTGCTCTGCCAGTTACTAGTCAAAATAATCTGACTGTTAATTTTCTTCTCTAAGCCTCCAATCTTTTTATATAAGTGATTTAGTTTCTAGATGTTGTGAGGCTAACATGATATGATGAGTGAAAAACTGTAATCTGTTCAAAATTGATGTCAATACTTTGTAGATCTTAAGGAATAATTCACAAAGAGGACACTGCATATTTTTTGTTCCTTATATATCTTCCTTTTATTGTCTCTCTCTCTGTCTCTCCATTTCTTCAACCTACTGTTTAATTAGTACTGAAATATTCTTTACTGTCTGAGCCACTATGTTTAGTGTATTCAGGCACCCAGTTTTGTCTGACTCTTTGTGACCCCATGGGCTGCAGCATGCCAGGTCTCCCTATCCCCCACCATCTCCCAAAATCTGCTCAATTTCATGTCCATTGCATCCGTGATGCCATCCAGCAATCTCATCCCTTGACTCCCTCTTCTCCTCTCCTCAGTCCTTCCAGCATCAGGGACTTTTCCAGTGAGTCAGCTGTTCACATCAGGTGATGAAAATACTGGAGCTTCAGCTTCAGTATCAGTCCTTCCAATGAGTATTCAGGCTTCCCTGAGCCACTGCTGCTGCTGCTAAGTCGCTTCCGTCGTGTCCGACTCTGTGCGATCCCATAGACGGCAGCCCACCAGGCTCCCCCGTCCCTGGGATTCTCCAGGCAAGAACACTGGAGTGGGTTGCCAGTTCCTTCTCCACTGCATGAAAGTGAAAAGTGAAAGTGAAGTCGCTCAGTCTCTAGGGAAGCCCAAATACTGAACTAAGAGCCAAAAACTTGTGTTCTACAGTTTAATAGTTACGTGACCTTGGGCAACATAATGTTTACAAATTTTAGTTTCCTTTTCTATATAATAAAAGAAAAGGATACAAAAAATGCTTTAAAAGCTATAAATCTTTATTAATGTGTGAGGTTTTTATAAATCTAAGAAAAATAACATGAGGTCATTATGACTGCCCTAGTGGTTCTGTGTCAACCTTCCCCTAAGATTACGCTCTTGATCTTGAGTATAATAGAAACAGGATATTTAAGGGAGGGGGGCAGACTTTATTCCTCCTGCAAAATCTAAATTGAAAACTGAGTTTTAAATATATAGATGCCATATGAAGCAATTCATCTAATTGAATTAGACTATACCAGAGCATAGACTGGTAAGACTTAGGTAACTCAGCTTCAAAGTCAATCTCATTAGCCTTTATAATGTCTGGGGTGACTATACCTGGACACTGCTGCATGTATATTTTGAGAAGTAACAGAAACTTAGACCCTGAATACCCAATGTACCCTGAGACAGTCTGACTGAGGAAAAACTGAAATTTTTACACATGACTCATTTTACTCCATGGATCAGAATCTTTTCGTGTTCCTCATGTATTCTAGAGACAGGTGGATCTACTTGGCGTGGTGGTGGTAAGTTGCTTCAGTTTTGTGTCTGACTCTTTGAAGCCCTATAGACTGTAGCCTGCCAGAGCCTCTGTCCACCGGATTCTCCATGCAATAATACTGGAGTGGGTTGCCTGTGCCCTCCTCCAGCGGATTGTCCCACCCTAGAAGGGAACCCGCGTCTCCTGTGGCTTATGAATTACAGGCAGATTCTTTACCACTGAGCCACGAGGTATATGGAGACAAAACCCTACCCTGCTTGAGCCCTACTTTCATTCTAACTCAGCATTATTACAAATGCTTTCCGGCTCAGTGTTGGTGCTATGGGAAAACAAAATCAAATAAAAAATTAGAAAAAAGCTCCTGATGTACTTTATTACTTAATGAAAGTGAAAGTCCCTCAGTCGTGTCCAGCTCTTTGCGACCCCGTGAACTATACAGTCCAAGGAATTCTCCAGGCCAGAATACTGGAGTGGGTACCCTTTCCCTTCTCCAGGGGATCTTCCCAACCCAGGGATGGAACCCAGGTCTACCACATTGCAGGCAGATTCTTTACTAGTTGAGCCACAAAAGAAGCTTTTATTACTTAGTATATTTAATCTAATCAATAAAATCTGAAAATAGGAGTTCTCAGATATGCAAATACTCAAAAATTGGCTAGTCTTTTGCTTAGCTCTTCATTATAAAATTTTGCATGTTCTGGCAAAGATTGTCAGATCATCCTAGCTGAAAGAAAACTAACTTCCACAAACTGCTATTTGTTATATTCTTCCAAAAGTCTGTCATTACCACCTGTACACATTAGCTAATTATCTCCTGTCTGTTGTTTAAATAAATGCATTTTGTTTACAATTGTCTGTACCACTAAATAAGAGGTCTTTAAAAATAATTGATCATGAAAAACTTGAGGACTGAAAAAATAATGAAAACTTGTGGAAAATAAATGTAATTTAAGGGGAGGATGGTAGTTTAAAGAACTGTGGGGAAAAGGACATGAAGTGGGAGGAAAAAGAGAGGAAAGGAAGATGCATTCACATATTATTCATTTAACACACAGCCATTTTTTAGAAAAGTGGAATCAGACTCATATAGAAAAAAATAAAACTTTTTAAACAGGTTGTAACTGGTTAGGAGTTCTTTGAGGAAAAGAACACATGACATATACACATTCTGAAGGAAAGTCCTGTATCTGGATTGACCATTATATGAATGAGAAAGGTAATTTTATTCTGTGAAGACACTGAGTTTTTGTTTGTTTTTTTTTTTTTTAACACAGCCATAATTAAGTACCCTAGTGAATACAACTATTAAATGCTGGTTCATAACATAAAAATCACAAATGCTATAAAAGTTTTCAAAAGATGGAGATCTGTTAACATCTAAACATGGTCTCCATAGAGTCTTACTCCTTCATATAATGTTTTTAAATGGGTTGAAGCAGTCAAAGAAAAAAAGAATGGAAGAGAATGAAATCAAGCTGCCTTCAGAGGTAAATATGTTGCCAGTAAATAGTTAGATGGGTAAAGATTTAATTGTATTATTTTTCTTTAAAAAATTTTTTTGACAAATATTATGTCATTAATTTGAAAGGTAGCAAAACTATGCTAATTCTTTTGAGGGAGAGAAAAGACAAGATATAGGGGTAAACAAGTTTGGTTGGGTAATCTTCATGAATAAAAACTTGACCTGTGGGTTTTGGTGGGCATGTAGCAGGCATTTCTCAGAAGAACTATTCCAAATTATAGTTACAATAGCTCAGTTTCTTAGCCATCATGGATAACCAAGATCATGAAGAAAATTTCACTGAAAGCAGCTTTCCAAAAATATCAAATCTCTGTGATACTCAAATAATTATTTCCAGCATTCACTGTTCTTTGGATGAAATGATTTTTAAATAGCTCTTCCACACCAGAAATCAGTATTAATTGAAATTTTTAAGGTGATTTCTCCAGATTTCAGCCAACATTCACAATCCCGTCCTCAGGCCCTTCTCTCTTCTCCCTCATTCTTAACTCCTCTGAACACTTTATGTATATGTCTATCTTGTGAACTATATTTTTGTAGACATTCTTATGGGAGTGTAACTGTCTAAACCTTAAATGTACAGCCTGATGAAGTTTTATTAAGTGACCATATCTCTGTAACCACCACCCAAAAGACTAGAGCAATAGACTACTACCAGAACCAAAAAAGAATTCCCCAGTCCCCACCAAGAAGTAATCACTGTTCTGATGTCTATCACAAGATTTTAGGTCCTCTTTTGATTGTTCTGTGAATGGAATCAACAGTGTGCACTCATGTATCTGACTTTTGTACAATATTATGTATGTAAGATAAATCCGTTTATCAATAAAATTTTCCATTGTTAGTGTCATACTAAAAAATATTAATTCATTCAACAGCTCAGGATATATTAGTGTTGATACGAGTTTTCGGCTATTAACAAAAATATAACCATGAACACATTTCTGTTGGAAATATATTGAAAAATGAAAATGTTAGTTCATAGAATATGAAAATAGTCAACTTTAGTAATGTCAAGGAGTTCTCCAAAGTAGTTATGCTGACTTAAACTACCATTTATCTACTAGAGTTCCAATTATTATTTTTTTTTAATCTTTGCTTATGTTTGGTATTTTCAAGGCTTTTGTTGGCTCATTTCGATTTTAGCCTTTTTGGTGGGTAGCTAGTAGATGCTCATCATGGTTCTTATTTGCATTTCTCTGATGATTAATGATGTTGAAGAGTTTTTTATATGTTTGTTAGTCAATTGTGTGTTCCCTTATATAAAGTACTTCCTAAAATTTTTGCTGATTTCTAATTGGATTAACTGCTTTCTTTCTGAGTTTTGGATTTCTTAGCATTTTCTGTATACAAGTGCTTCCTTCTCCGTGTTTTTTTTTTCCTATTATTAAAGATTTTTTTGCTTGAAATTCTATTTAAATAGAATATTTTTAAACATTTTAAATTGCCAATATTTTCTTAATGATACTTTAGGGCTTTTTTGTGCTTGGTTGAAGAACTCTTTGTTCCTAAATTAAGCATTTTTCTTAAATTTTCTTCTAGAAGTTATATAGATTTATGGTAAACAAGCAGATTGTTTTGGTATGGAATTTATTTGAAGGTATGAGGTTTTCTTCCCCCCCAATTAGATACTCAGTTGATTTTACACCTCTTATTTAAAAGGTCATTTAGCATTTTGTTGCATTGGAAATTTTGTCATATATTAGGTAAATTTGTTTGATCAATACCACTCTATATTGATTCCTTATAAGTTTAATATCAACACAGGTGAGCTCTCTAGCTTTGGTCTTATTCTTCTTTGAGACTATTTTAGCTTTCTCTTATCCTTTACATTTTAATATATATTTTATAATACATTTATCAATTTTCTCAAAATTTCCTGTTGAGGAAAGATTGAAATTTTGATTGGAATTGCAGTGAATCTTTAGATCAATTGGGAGAGAATTGCTTTTTCTGCTATTTATATAATAGTGAGCCATCTAATCCTTGAATATAGAATATCCTTCCACTTATTTAGCTATGTTAGTTTTACAGATTTCAACATAGAAATATTTCACTTCTTTAGTAAGATTTATTCCTTCATGTTTATTGAAGATATTGTAAGTAACATATTTTTAAACTGAAAAAAAAATTTTAATAAAATCAATGTAAAATTTGAATAAAATATATAAACATTATTTAAAATTTTTTAATGTCAGAGTATAAAAATATCATTTTAAGTAATCAACTCCATTGAAGTATTACTTGTATAACATAAAGTACACCACTTCTATATGTATATAGTTTGATGAATTTTGTAGTATTTTACTTTCTCACTTATAGCAAAAAAGAGTTCTTTTTCCATCTTAACACTTAGTATTATCAATCTTTTAAACTCTAACCATTAGGGTAAGTGAGTAATTGTATTAATTCAATTTTAATTTTATTTACTTATTTTTGTTTTTTTTGTTTTTTAATTTAAATTTATTTATTTTAATTGGAGGCTAATTATGTTACAACATTGGATTGGTTCTTCCACACAACATATCCTAGATGCGTGCAGACATTGTGTCTTTTCACATGTTCATTGGCCATTTGTATATTTTCCATTGCAAATTCTCTAAGTGTTTGCCATTCTTCAAACAATTGGATTACTTCCATTGTAATTATTTATCTTATTATATACATACATATACACACACATCTATATATATATAAATACAGTCTATTAGCTTTGGATATGATTTTAAATGTAATATTCCTGTAAATGTTATTTATCACATTCAACAAATTCTCTAGTCCTAGTTTGCAGAGAGTTGTGTTTTGTTTTTAAACATGTGGGTGATGAATTTTATTGAATACTTTTTTCTAGGAGATGATCTAGAATTGTCTCCTTTATTCACTGAATATGATTGATATACAAATATTGCATTGACTTTGAATTCATGCAATGAACTCCACATGGTAATAATACTTTATCCTTTTTCATTTCGATTTAATTTGATGAAATTTTGTTAAATATAATTTCATCCGGTGGATCAGACAGTAAAGAATCTGCCTGCAATGCAGGAGACCTGGGTTTGATCCTTGAGTTGGGAAGATGCCCTGGAGAAAGAAATGGCAACCCACTCCTGTATTCTTGCCTGGAGAATTCCATGGACCAAGGAGCCTGGCAGCCTATAGTCCATAAGGTCGCAAAGAGTCATACTTCAGTGACTTACACTTTCATATTCATTGTGGATATTGAAATATATATTTCCCTTGTGAATTGTCTGTTTGGGGTTTTATTTTCAGAGTAATCGGTTCAGTTCAGTCATTCAATCATGTCCTACTCTTTGCGACCCCATGGACTGCAACATGCCAGCCTTCCCTGTCCATTAGTAACTCCCAGAGCTTGCTCAAACTCATGTCTGTCCAGTTGGTGATGCCACCCAAACATCTGATCTTCTGCCGTCCCCTTCTCCACCTGCCTTCAGTTTTTCCCTACAGCAGAGTCTTTTTCCAATAGTCAGTTCTCATAAAATGAGTTCCAACATGTTTCCCCCTCTTTGATTTTCTGAAGGACTTAGTGTATGATTGGTAAATGTTCCTACTCTTGCCTGGAAAATCCCATGGATGGAGGGGCCTGGTAGGCTGCAGTCCGTGGGGTCGCTAGGAGTCAGATACGACTGAGCGACTTCACTTTCACTTTTCACTTTCATGCATTGGAGAAGGAAATGGCAACCCACTCCAGTGTTCTTGCCTGGAGAATCCCAGGGATGGGGAGCCTGGTGGGCTGCCATCTATGGGGTCACACAGAGTCAGATATGACTGAAGCAACTTAGCAGCAGCAGCAGCAGTGAAGCTTTTGGGGTTTCTTTGTAGAAAGATTTTAAAACACACATTTTTTAAAAATAGATGTAGGTCTATTTGGACCTTTTCTTTTTGTATTGTGTCAGAGCTAGTAATTTGTATGTTTCAAGGAATTTGCCAGTTTTGTTTCTCATTTCAGAAGTACTGGGAAAAATTTGTTCAAAGTATTCCATAATTTGCCTGTGCATGAATATAGTATTTGTAGTGGCTTTCCAATCTTTCATTTTTAATATTGGTAACTAGTGTTTTCCCCTGAACTTTTTCTTCTTCGACCATTCTATCTGGAGATTTGCTTTATTTATTTATTTATTTATTATTATTTTTTTAGTTATTTATTTGCTTCTTTCCTTCTTCTTGGATTATTTTCTATTACTTTATCATCTCTCTCCATTAGCTTGGAAGTTATATGTGGTTTTTTTTTTTTTTTTTTTTCCCCAAATCTTCCCACCCTCTCCCTCTCCCACAGAGTCCATAAGACTGTTCTATACATCAGTGTCTCTTTTGCTGTCTTGTATACAGGGTTATCGTTACCATCTTTCTAAATTCCATATATATGCGTTAGTATACTGTATTGGTGTTTTTCCTTCTGGCTTACTTCACTCTGTATAATAGGCTCCAGTTTCATCCACCTCATTAGAACTGATTCAAATGTATTCTTTTTAATGGCTGAGTAATACTCCATTGTGTATATGTACCACTGCTTTCTTATCCATTCATCTGCTGATGGACATCTAGGTTGCTTCCATGTCCTGGCTATTATAAACAGTGCTGCGATGAACACTGGGGTACACGTGTCTCTTTCCCTTCTGGTTTCCTCAGTGTGTATGCCCAGCAGTGGGATTGCTGGATCATAAGGCAGTTCTATTTCCAGTTTTTTAAGGAATCTCCACACTGTTCTCCATAGTGGCTGTACTAGTTTGCATTCCCACCAGCAGTGTAAGAGGGTTCCCTTTTCTCCACACCCTCTCCAGCATTTATTATTTGTAGACTTTTGGATCGCAGCCATTCTGACTGGTGTGAAATGGTACCTCATAGTGGTTTTGATTTGGATTTCTCTGATAATGAGTGATGTTGAGCATCTTTTCATATGTTTGTTAGCCATCTGTATGTCTTCTTTGGAGAAATGTCTATTTAGATCTTTGGCCCATTTTTTGATTGGGTCATTTATTTTTCTGGAGTTGAGCTGTAGGAGTTGCTTGTATATTTTTGA
>NW_011494770.1:1455309-1465653 GCF_000754665.1 Bison bison bison
ATATCCTGCAACTTTACTATAATCATTGATTAGTTCTAGTAATTTTCTGGTGGAGTCTTTAGGGTTTTCTATGTAGAGGATCATGTCATCTGCAAATAGTGAGAGTTTTACTTCTTCTTTTCCAATTTGGATTCCTTTTATTTCTTTTTCTTTTTTTTTTGGAAAAAAAATAATATTATTTGGTTTTATTGATTTTCTCTATTGCTTGCTTGTTTTTTCAATTCATTCATCAGTTTGGAACACTGCACCATCACCCCCAATTACAAAACCAAGCAGTTAAAGATTAGGACAACAGAGTCACAGATTCAGTGTCTGATATATATTCCTGAGTTGTTTTGCAGATATTATAACTTCCATCATAAAAAAACAAGCTAACTGTATTATGGTCAGACTGTAACCATTACATATGGTTCTTCAACTTGAGCGGTACTGTACCTTGGCTAACTAGCACAATTCCAAGAACTGGCCTAAAGAGAAAGGGATTAACAATATTGCTCATAATCTATATCTTTGTGAGTATCAAAACAATTGTAGCTTTTAAGTGGTCAATGCAAAGAAAATAAAAGAATGGGAAAGCCTAGAGATCTCTTCAAGAATATTAGAGATACAAAAGAAACATTTCATGCAAAGATGGGCACAATAAAGGACAGAAATGGTATGGACCTAACAGAAGCAGAAGATATTAAGAAGAGGTGGCAAGAATACACAAAAGAACTACACAAAAGAGATCGTAAGAAACCAGATAACCAGGATGGTATGATCACTCACCTAGAGCCAGACATCCTGGAATGCGAAGTCAAGTGGGCCTTAGGAAGTATCACTATGAACAAAGATAGTGGTGGTGATAGAATTCCAGCTGAGCTATTTCAAATCCTAAAAGATGATGCTGTGAAAGTGGTGCACTCAATATGCCAGCAAATCTGGAAAACTCAGCAGTGGCCAGAGGACTGGAAAAGGTCAGTTTTCATTCCAATCCCAAAGAAAGGCAATATCAAAGAATGTTCAAACTGCTGCACAATTGCCCTCATCTCACATGCTGGCAAAGTAATGTTCAAAATTCTCCAAGCCAGGCTTCCACAGTATGTGCACCAAGAACTTCCAGGTTTTCAAGCTGGAGTTAGAAAAGGCAGAGGAACCAGATCAAATTGCCAACATCCATTGGATCATAGAAAAAGCAAGAGAATTTCAGAAAAAAACATCTACTTCTGCTTTATTGACTACATTAAAGCCTTTGACTGTGTGGATCACAACAAACTGTGGAAAATTCTTCAAGAGATGGGAATACCAGACCACCATACCTGACTCCTGAGAAATCTGTATGCAGGTCAAGAAGCAACAGTTAGAACCAGACATGGAACAATGCTGCTGCCGCCAAGTCGCTTCAGTCGTGTCCAACTCTGTGCGACCCCATAGATGGAAGCCCACCAGGCTCCCCCGCCCCTGGGATTCTCCAGGCAAGAACACTGGAGTGGGTTGCCATTTCCTTCTCCAATGCATGAAAAAGAAAAGTGAAAAGAAAGTCGCTCAGTCGTGTCCAACTCTTAGTGACCCCATGGACTACAGCCTACCAGGCTCCTCCATCCATGGGATTTTCCAGGCAAGAGTACTAGAGTGGGGTGCCATTGCCTTCTCCGATGGAACAATGGACTGGTTCCAAATTGGGAAAGGAGTACAACAAGGCTGTATATTGTCACCTTGCTTATTTAACTTACATGCAGTGTACATCAAGTGAAATGCTGGGCTGGATGAAGCACAAGCTGGAATCAAGATTGCCAGGAGAAACATCAGTGGTGGTGCAGATGACACCACACTTATGGCAGAAAGCAAAGAGGAACTAAAGAGCCTCTTGATGAAAGTGAAAGAGGAGAGTGAAAAAGCTGGATTAAAACTCAACATTCAGAAAACTAAGCTCATGGCATCCGGACCCATCACTTCATGGCAAATAGATGGGGAAACAATGGAAACCATGACAGACTTTATCTTCTTGGGCTCCAAAATCACTGCAGATGGTGACTGCAGCCATGAAATTAAAAGATGCTTGCTCCTTGGAAGAAAAACTACCATTTTAGACAGCATATTAAAAAAACAGAGATATTACTTTTTGACAAAAGTCTGTCTGGTCAAAGCTATGGTTTTCCCCAAAGTCATGTATGGATGTGAGAGTTGGACCATAAAGAAACTGAGCACTGAAGAATTGATGCTTTTGAACTGTGGTGTTGGAGAAGACTCTTGAGAGTCCCTTGGACTGCAAGGAGATCCAACCAGCCCTAAAGAAGATCAGTCCTGAATATTCATTGGAAGGACTGAGGCTGAAGCTGATACTCCAATACTTTGGCCACCTGATGCGAAGAGTGGACTCCTTGGAAAAGACCCTGATGCTGGGAAAGATTGAAGGCAGGAGGAGAAGGGGACAACAGAGGATGAGATGATTGGATGACATCACCGACTCAATGGACAGGAGTTTGAAGCAGCTCTAGGAGTTGGTGATGAACAGACAAGGCTGGCATGCTGCAGTCCATGGGTTCGCAAAGAGTCGGACATGAGTGTGTCACTGAACTAAGATTTGATTGACTGAAAGAATCAAGAGTGGAAGATGGGGGAGGAGACAGCAATGCAATCAAAATAGAATTTTAGCTCTCCCTCAAACAAATACCTGGGTAGGTGGCCCAATATCACACTCAAGCTGCTTAATTCTCATTGTTTCCTATAGCAGAGCTCCAGCGGTCTAAATGGTAACATTTACAACTGAGGTGGTTTGGTTAGAGAGCAGTTAACACTTCACACATGCTCTCTAGTAAGGAAGTTTCCCAGAGGCTGCCACATCACATTTCTGCCTAGACACCACTGGCCAAAACTTATTCACTAATTGCAAATGAGCTTGGGAAATATAGCAAGCATTAATTTGGTAGTACTTCCCATATGGCAATCACTGCTCTTAACTCCAGTGATCCACTGTTATGATAACAGATCTGTTCTTTTTCTCCTTCTGCTGCTTTCACTATTTCTACTACTGCTGACTAAGTCTTCTCTCTGCTATGGCTGCTGAATACCGCTGGTATCTATCTTTCCATGATTTCTGTTTGTGGCCTTCTCTCTGCATATCCGTATGTCAATCTTATTGCAATACCTCTACTTATATGCTTTAAATCAAAACTCTTTAAGGAAGAAGATTTTGATTGTTTTACAAAATTATCACACACTGGAGAGTGCCCCAACTGGGCAGAGCTCCCAGGCTAATTCATACCCTACTATCCTGGCCAGCAGAGAGGGCTACTTATACTTTGACTACAAATTCAAATTTTTTTCAGACCATAAAAACTGCTTTTATATTCCACATGTACTACAAAGGATACATTAAGAACAAACGTGTAGTATGAGTTTTGTTTAGTTTTCTAAACCACAGGTAATCTTTCTAATAGTTTTAGCATAGAAAATTGAAAAGGAAAAGATACTAATTTCAGCCTGTTAAAAGTCACTAGCCAGATGTTGTAAAAAAAACCACTAATGAAAGGTCTCCCTGGAGACTTTCAAAGTTTCTTTATATTCAACCTAATGCTCTTAAAGAGAATATCACATTTCATTGACATACAAGGCATTTGAGTTAAATTAAAAGGTTTGAAAAAATACCCTTCTCTGAATTGAAGTCTTAAAGACTGGTTTTGAAGTTTACCTGCTTTTCTAGGACTTCTACTTCTCTCTGCCATCAACTGAGTAATTTTTCCCAATTTGACTTGATGCCATTCAAACTTTTTAATTAGATCTATAGTTGGATGTTCAGTTCGGGTGAAGCTGAGTCAATAGTCACATTTTTTAAGTCTATTCAAGCATCAAGAAGTAAGCAGCTAAACTAGAAGTGAATTTATTAATAAAGTCTAAATAAATGTTCTTTTTTTGAGAAATCAGAAGGGGGACTAAGAAAAATAATAAGATTTTAACTGCTAGGCTTCATGAAAATCAGTTGTCAGTTGCTTTCTATGTAGTTGATTCAAGGAGTAATTTATGAATATAATCTGGGGAAAACAAAATTTAAAAAGAAGCAACTTGTTTTAAATAGACCTGACATAGTTGCAACCTTATCTCCATGAGTAACACAACATTTTCTTTTTCCATTTTTTCTAAAACCAACTAATTTGCAGTTACAATTTTCTTTCTGAACTATTGCCTGTAAAAACTCACTTCCTGGTTATTCATAGCAAGATGATTCCTTTCCCCACCCCCATCTGATTCTGATGTGATGAGGTAAATTTGAACAGTTGTGCACATAACTCATTTTCTTCACTGCTGGGAAAACATGAGTGTCTTGGGGGGAAGGGGGAAATCCTTTTTTAAAAACTCAACAGTCAGTCTGCTGCAAGTTCTTATGTTAAAGGAAAATGAAACAAACTTAAATTCTTTCTCCTGGTCACATACATCTCAAAGAAAAAGAGGGTGTTCGGCCAATGCTATGGTAAACATCGCTTAGAAGACTGCTTTATTCCTACAGAATTTGGGATAAACAATGTTGGAAAGACTACAAATATTAAGAAAACTACCAAGACAGTAAGACTAAGGAGGTAAAAAATTTTAAGATGAAATCAGAAAACAGCAGTTTTTGTGAGAACCTCTGAGTACAGTATAGCTTGGGTGACTTTTACATACAGGCAGGCGGCTTCTTACTAACACGTTGAAAATAATCTTTCCTGGTTTCCGTACTGTTCTTTTTCCTGGACCTCAAAATGAGCCAAGTTATAGGGGAAAATGACAGTAATTAGGATATTCAACAGGAATTACCTGAGCTGACAACTCCCACAGGGAAGATGGCAAATGTCGGGGCAAAAGCCGGGAAGTTACATGGGCTTGTGAACAGGAAATTGACACCTCGGTGCCAAGTCTCTGCTGATTTCATTGGGAGGAAAATCACTGAGGACCCAAGAAAGTGTTTTACACATTGAAGTCCATGTTTGACTCAGAGAACTCTTACCTTTCTGCCTGTGAACCATTATCCTCCCTGTCCTTCTTACCTCACACTTCTGCCCTGTCACCCACCTGCCTGTTTATTTCACCTTGGCCTCTTTCTTCACTGACTGTTCTAGTCTTTTTATGTATCTCATCATCTTAGGTTTTCCATCTTGCCTGTGTACTTTGTGCTCCATAAATGTTTCAGTGCATACAAGTAATCCAAGGAGGAGAGCTCTCAGATCATGTAATCTAACTCAGCATCTCTCCTCTCCCCTAAGTAAATGACACTTGCAATGTCTCCTCACCTTGGTGGAGTTACACCCTTCCAAATCAGGGGGTGAACCCAGGCAGCTGCATTTACACTCTTCCATAAACTCTGGGGGAAAAAATGAAGTTGAAATAGAGATTTAAATACATACATACATACATCAGAAAGGGCCAAAAGAAAGATATTGGATTGTCTTTCTCAAAAAAAAAAAAAAAAAAAGGCAGAACTATATACACTGGAATCATTTCATCTAGTGGAAAAACTACCCCTCATTTAAATCCCAAAATCAACAACAACACAAAAACACTAGCAAAACTTTCACAAGATGGTATCATCTTATGTTATAGAATAATTGCTATTTCTGTTCTCACAAAAAATTGTAGGTTTACTTTGCAATTCCAGATGTTCAAATTTCAGTTTAGGACATTCAGTTCAGTTCAGTTCAGTCGCTCAGTCGTGTCCAACTCTTTGCGACTCCATGAATCGCAGCACGCCAGGCCTCCCTGTCCATCACCAACTCCCGGAGTTCACTTGAACCCATGTCCATTGAGCCAGTGATGCCATCCAGCCATCTCATTCTCTGTCATCCCCTTCTCTGCCTGTGACATTACATGCTAATAAATTTCATGCAAATATTTACAGCTTCAGTATGGCACACTTTCCATTGTCATGACACATGTATGCTATCAGGGTACATATATATTTATTGCGAGCTCTTGCTCAACTCCTGCTAAGTGAATTGTCCATAGCTTTGTTTCCCTTACATAACCTTTTACCTCCATTAGCTTATTTTGCCATGCAGCAACGTGGTAATTATAGCCAGAGATGCTAAAATAAAATTTATGATGGGCCAAAATATCCCCAAGCCTCTTTTTTCTTTTTCCCTTAACAAAACATTGCCACCACTTTTGCCAAGGAAGTTGTAAAGAAAAGACGGTGGGGAGAGTGAAAATAAATGTGAGATTTCAGACCAGGGCATAGCCTCAGTGTAGGGACTTTCACTCACACTGGCAGTGTAAACATTCGCTAGAAACCTCAGTGGTCAGGATTACGCGTGTTAAGAGTGAAGATTACCAGAGTCATGAGGAAAACAAAATCAGACCTTTGACAATGTCAGAATTTCTCTTGTGAAAATAAGGGTTCCTAATTCCGTTTCTCAAACCCATAGTAGTGTACCACAAATGTAATCAAATATTCTTTGAGGGGTCAAAGTGAAGTAATTCAAAAAGATTTGGGAAACGTTGTTAAATAGGTCTCTCTGCTATAGAACTTCTGTCTACCCTTAACAAGTAATTCCATTCTGAATTGTCAAAAGAGTGGGAAAAAAAAAAAAGGTAACTTTTTCCAAACTAATTGTACTTAAAACTTCTTGATCACACAAAATATACTAACCTTACCCAAAACACAAGTGCCCCAAAGAGCACTTTGGAAAGTGGTATATTTGATGTCATGCAGTTTTTGATATCAACATCTATATTGAACACAATAGGTATTTATCAAATTGATTAATATAAGGGGTAGCAACAGATATAAAACCCAATTCAAGCATCACATTCCTAAAAGTGAATCAAATAAACCAATAACAAACTTATCATAGGTCACATGCACTCTGCAATATAATTATTGTGTAATTATAGAGCAATATTAGAAATACATATTGTGCTTCAGGGGAAATGTTGGCCTGTATTGCTTTCCGTTGTGCTTGTTTTCATAACAAAATGTAGTGTGAACAACTACTTCATTAATTTTAAAACATTTGCATCATAATTCTTTCATCTCTCCTGGTGCTTACAAAATTTTAGAAATTTTTCTCCATTCAGTGAAAAGGCAAACTGCTCAAAATGGAAAGATTGTTTTGCCTCTAAGTACTTATCAAGAAGCCATTCAGATTATTACCTATATCATTTTTAAATTGGCAATTGAAAAGTCACATAGGAGTAACAAGGAGCTTCTTTCTCACTTTTTGATGGCTGAGCTGATTCTTTTCTGCATTTTTCCTATGGTACTGTGGTCCAACATGAAACTCAAGGTCTTTTTCAGATGTAGAGCTCCTTAATAAGCATTGAAGTCACTGAGGCAGTTTATTCTTACAGGATAAAATCTACATACAATATATGTCATTCTACAACCCTCATGGCAATCCAAAATTAATTGAAATCATACATGAGCTAAAATCTGAAGCATAGCTCCATGAGAAGGTAGTGTTTTAAGACATTTACATTTTTAAAAGGGAAATCATTCCTTTACCTAGAAAACATTAATAATCTGGGAAATTTTGGAGACAACTAAATTTTATCCAAACCAAAATTTTTCACATATATTAATTATCACCTGTCTTAAAAAATAAAGATTTTCAATTCAATAATCACTTGCTAAAATCTACAACTTTCTTTAAGGCTAAATAAATGAGGAAGCCATCTTGTTTTTCCACATCACTGGCTCTAGAATGCTATAGAAGATCACCATGACAACAGGAGCTGGCTTGCGTGGTGTGAAGACAGCAGTGGAGTCCTCATTTCCTAAATGCATGTTTCCGCTAAAGTTGAATCACCAATTAAAAGCCTCCTTTTTTGCCCTTGGGGGCTTCAGAGATGCAAATGGTGTCGGAAGGCTATCTGGTCAGCTGCTACACCTGGTAACTCTTCCTGATTGTCTAGAAAATAAAATGACTCCTCTTTAAAGAAAAATATTTCTGAATCACATTGAATAGGAGTTAATATTCAAAACTGAAAGACTTGCTTGTGAACTTCTATCCTTGTTATAACAACTGATTGCATTTTAAATGCCAAAAAAAGAGTATTCTGAGTGTGTTTTTAAGTATATTATTACAGAATAATGAGATACACAATGTTGTTTGTTAACACTTTGTCAACATTATGTGAATAGCAAACATAAAACTGTAATAATAAAAACTAATATAGATTCTTTAAAAGATATGAAAAAGTGTAATGATTACAGAATAGTAAAATTTAAATTTTATTTTGAATATGCTCATAAAGAATACCTTTATAATTTAAAGCAAGAAAATATAAAAGAAGTTTTTAAAGATCCAGATTCATAAAAGAGATTTTCCTGACATTTAACTAATAGCCAAACTACAAATATTATTAATGAGTTTTGACTGCAAGAAAGGAAATGTGTGTCTATTTTAGTGAGTAAATAAACTGAAAATTTTAATGGAAGCATTTTTGAATGAATAATTTCTAAAATAGAGATCAGTATTACTATGATGAATAACGATAACTAATATTTTTCATCTACCTCCCTAATATACATTATTCTATGTATTTCTCCTTTCTCAATCAACTTGATAAATACATTATTTCAGTTTTAATATTTTTACTATCCTTATTGGTAAATGAAATACTAAAAATATCCAACTTATGTTACTCAGTATATTTCTGATTTTTTGTAGTAAGAAAAGGAGGATATGAGATTTTCAACAAAATTAATTTTCAAGTGAAACTGCACATTTCTACTATAAGCATATGATAAAGACATACATTATTAAATGTTGCTATTTAGGAATTACGTGCATAAATTTAACAATGCACACTAGCCAATTTTCTGTAATGTGTGTTTGTATATTTAACTGTTTCTTTGTATAGCTAATTAAATGTTTGTTGCAAAGTCTCATGGGAAGCTCATTTGCATATACCTTGTTATAATGACTAAACACATTTTCACTAAGTATTGCCTGATGAATAGATATTTCACAAATGCCTGGCATAGACACAACAACAAACTATGGACACATGTCATTATTACTGTAGTTCATCAGCACAACCCTCCATGGTTCTCTCTGCATAATTGGACTCATTTAGGAATCGCTCATTTGCTTATGAGTGGTAACTAGTGTAGCACTGCATTTTAATTTTAAAAATTTAATTAAAATAAGAATTTGTTCAGTTTTTTTACATATTTGAATATGTATAGATATTTTAATGTGAGTGCACATGCAAGTCTGATTCTAGGAGAATATGTCATATCAGAAAATAAATTGTCAAATTCAGATATAAACTGAAATAAAAATAAATAACAAACAAAAATGTTAAAACTGTATCTTCTTCGCACAGTTCTCTTGTGAGAACTATGTGAGGTAATCCATGTAAATAAAATGACCATCAAGAGGAAGGCTACAGTAAGCATTAATTTCCTTCTAGCTTTTTCTCTAGAATGAAAAAACTTAAAGTGACCTAAAAAGAACAGTAGGTAACTTGTGAAGTTAATTATTTTAGGAGACTCACAAGGTACATTGGCATGGATGTGAACAAAGATTGCTTAGTTTTGGTGTGATCTGAGTTTTGCAGCCATGCAACATTATAAAAGCAGAAGTCATTATGCCTCCTTCCACTTCCCATGAGTAATGGATGGACTGATTAATAAGCCTTTAACACATTCAATTAAATTTTTTGCAATCTAAATTTCATTTTGCTATTTCTTTCACATATTTCTACCTTCTTTAAATATCTGTCCTCACGGACACTCTTAACATCTCCCAATTTAGCATCATCTGTAAATTTAATTAAGTGCTTTTTCTGTCCCTTCTTGCAAATCATTAAAAAGCATACTAAATTAATCCATGACTAACTCCTACTACTTCTCACACTGTCTTATAATGTAAAGCATTTTACTTCACAAAGAAGAGAATTACCAAATAATACTTTTTAAAAAGTAGGTGTTATACAGGTATTTCATTTCTACCAATGGAAAGAACCCTGAGCATTTCTTTCTAGGAGGCTACTAAAATTCTTAACAGTTATGGCCACCATAATTTTGATATATGAATAAATTATGTTAAATCAACTTGACTAAGATGACTAAAGACACTTAAATCAACACTCTTATATACATATGTGTAAAACTATTTTTTGAACTGTGGTGTTGGAGAAGACTCTTGAGAGTCCCTTGGACTGCAAGGAGATCCAACCAGTCCATTCTAAAGGAGATCAGCCCTGGATGTTCATTGGAAGGACTGATACTAAAGCTGAAACTCCAATACTTTGGCCACCTCATGCGAAGAGTTGACCCATTGGAAAAGACTCTGATGCTGGCAGGGATTGGGGGCAGGAGGAGAAGGGGACGACAGAGGATGAGATGGTCGGATGGCATCACTGACTTGATGGACGTGAGTCTCA
>NW_011494770.1:1465753-1476197 GCF_000754665.1 Bison bison bison
GATGGACAGGGAGGCCTGGCGTGCTGCGATTCATGGGGTTGCAAAGAGTCAGACACGACTGAGCAACTGAACTGAACTGAATTGATGTGTATTAAAGTATATGTCAATGCCATATATCAGTGCACATGCTAAGCTGCTGGGAGAAATAGACTCTGAGGAATGCAATTCACAGAAGGAAATTAAGGAAGTTTCACTTTTTTGATGTAATATTTTTCAATTTTTTACGATGAGCATGAATTGCATGTGTTTTTATTATTTTTATTTTTTTAGTATTTATTTACTTGGCTGCACTGGATCTTAGTTGCAGTACCCAGGATCTTCAGTCTTCACTGTGGTACGCAGGTTCTTTATTTGTGGCATGTAAACTCTTCCTTGTGGCATGAGGGATCTAGTTACCTAACTAGGGATTGGATCTTGGCTCCCTGCATGGGAACTTGGAATCTTAGTCACTGGACTACCAGTGAAGTCCCTTACATGTGCTTTTAAAAAGTAAACCTATTTATATATATTATAGAATGTTCCTGCAGGATCTGCCTTCACTATCCCAAATGTGGCACTCAGAATGAAGTCACATGAAGTCACTGATAGAAGGTCATTTTGCAAGTTCAGACAAGTTGTTACTGTGTGCTGTGTGCTTATTGCTGTCATGCCCACCTCTTTGTGATCCCATGGACTGCAGTCTGCCAGCTTCCTCTGTCCATGGGGATTTTCCAGACAAGAATACTGCAGTGGGTTGCCATTTCCTTCTCCCAGGGATCTTCCCTACCCAGGGCTCAAACCTGGGTCTCCTGCATTGCAGGCAGATTCTTTACCAACAGAGCCACTGGGGAAGCCTGCAAATTGTCATTACAAAACATCAAATTTTGTTCATCCAGTTTATCAACAAACCTATCTTGAGAACACATTACATGTGAAACATTTTGCTAAGTAGTATGGCGACCCATTCCAGTATTCTTGCCTGGAGAATTCTGTGGAGAGAGGAGCCTGGCAGACTATTATAGTCAATGGGGTCACAAAGAGTTGGATGGCACTGAGTGACTAACACTTTCACTTTCACACCTGGAACGTAGAGTTCATTTACCTGGAGGCAGTGTGGTTAGTGGCTAAGATGAAAAGCTAAAGCTTTAACAACTACTAGGTATATGGCCTTATGCAAATTAATTGACCTCTCTGAACGATCCAGAGATCAAATTGCCAACATCCACTGGATCATCCAAAAAGCAAGAGAGTTCCAGAAAAACATCTATTTCTGCTTTATTGACTATGCCAAAGCCTTTGACTGTGTGGATCACAATAAACTGTGGAAAATTCTGAAAGAAATAGGAATACCAGACCACCTAATCTGCCTCTTGAGAAACCTATATGCAGGTCAGGAAGCAAGAGTTAGAACTGGACATGGAACAACAGACTGGTTCCAGATAGGAAAAGGAGTACGTCAAGGCTGTATATTGTCACCCTGCTTATTTAACTTATACGCAGAGTGCATCATGAGAAATGCTAGACTGGAAGAAACACAAGCTGGAATCAAGATTGCTGGGAGAAATATCAAAATAACCTCAGATATGCAGATGATACCACCCTCATGGCAGAAAGTGAAGAGGAACTAAAAAGCCTCTTGATGAAAGTGAAAGAGGAGAGTGAAAAAGTTGGCTTAAAGTTCAACATTCAGAAAACTAAGATCATGGCATCTGGTCCCATCACTTCATGGGAAATAGATGGGAAAACAGTGGAAACAGTGTCAGACTTTATTTTTGGGGGCTCCAAAATCACTGCAGATGGTGACTGCAGCCATGAAATTAAAAGATGCTTACTCCTTGGAAGGAAAGTTATGACCAACCTAGATAGCATATTCAAAAGCAGAGACATTACTTTGCCAAGAAAGGTCTGTCTAGTTAAGGCTATGGTTTTTCCAGTAGTCATGTATGGACGTGAGAGTTGGACAGTGAAGAAAGCTGAGCACCAAAGAATTGATGCTATGAACTGTGGTGTTGGAGAAGACTCTTGAGAGTCCCTTGGTAACTGCAAGGAGATCCAACCAGTCCATTCTAAAGGAGATCAGCCCTGGATGTTCATTGGAAGGACTGATACTAAAGCTGAAACTCCAATACTTTGGCCTCCTCATGCGAAGAGTTGACTCATTGGAGAAGACTCTGATGCTGGCAGGGATTGGGGGCAGGAGGAGAAGGGGACGACAGAGGATGAGATGGCTGGATGGCATCACCGACTCAATGGACGTGAGTTTGAGTGAACTCCAGGAGTTGGTGATGGACAGGGAGGCTTGGCGTGCTGCAGTTCATGGCGTTGCAAAGAGTCGGACACGACCGAGCAACTGAACTGAACTGAGCATCAATTTCCTCAACTTACAAACTTAAAAATAATAGTACCTATCTCATAAAAGACCCTGAATGCTGAAAAAGATTGAAGGCAGGAGGAGAAGGGGATGACAGAGGATGAGATGCTTGGATGGCATCAGCAACTTAATATACATGAGTTAGAGCAAACTCCAGGAGATGGTTAAGGACAGGGAAGCCTGGCATGCTACAGTTCATGCTACAGTTCATGTCCCCAGAGAGTTAGACATGACTTAGCAAATGAACAACAAATATCATAAAATCATTGTAAGGATTATATTAAATAATTTTTCTAATTTTTGTAAACCTGTATAACATACCTGGTACTTTGTAAGAGAACTATAAATGCAACATTTATTTTAATTAACAAATTCAAAACAAAGTTATTGAGAAATAGTCCAAGCTGTCTAAAATCATTTTGGAACACAGTAAATTGTAAATAAGTACTGTAGACTGAATATTTGTATCCTCCCAAAATTCACATGCTAAAATGTAATTCCCAACATAATGGGATTTAATGGATGGGGAGGGGGCTGTGGGAGTGCTTAGGTCATGAGGGTGGGTCCTTCATGAATGGGATTAGTGACTTTATGAAACAGACCCCAGAGAGCTCTCTTGCTCCTTCTCCCATGTGAGGATACAGAGAGAAGACAGCCATCTGTGAAACAGGAAGCAGGCCCTAACCAGACATGAAATCTGCTGCTGCTATTATCATGAAATTCTCAGTGTCCAGAACTGTGAGAAATAAATTTATGTTGTATATAAGCCACCCAGTCTATGGTAATTTATTAGAGCAGCTCAAACAAACTAGGAGGACAAGCCAATAAACAAATACAACATTGCAAATAAAGAAACAAACAAGAGCAGCTGAATCAATTGTAGTAAACAGTCCTGATAGAGTTTACATTTTAATTAAATGGAGAAACAAACCAAGTAAACTATATAACACAATGTGCCACATCACAACAACCCTTTTCATAAAGCCACTGGAAACAGAAGCAAGTGATCAGTACTACCTGTGAAGGCAGACAAATTTTCGGGAAGAACATGATGTTCTTGCTGAAGTATAAAATAAGAATATGACAAAAGTCCTGAAAATCATGTAATGTCAGAGACTTCTATGGTGGTACAGTGGATAAGAATCTGCCTGCTAATGCAGAGAACATGGGTTCAATCCCTGGTCTGGGAAGATTCCAAATGCCTCCAGGCAACTAAGCCCGTGTTGCCACAAGTACTGAGCCTGGGTGCTGCAGCTACTGAAGCACAAGTGCCTAGAACTGTGCTCCGAAACAAGAGAAGCCACCCAAAGAGAAGCCCATGCACAGCAACTAGAGAGTAGCCTCTACTCTCCACAACTGGAGAAAGTCCTTGTGCAGCAATGAAGACCAAGCACAACCAAAAACATAAAATTAATATTTTTTAAAAAACCTAAAGAAAATAAAATTTAAAGACAAAGAATTGTTTAAAAAAATCACGTAAGGTCAGGCTTTTCATGCATACTTTTTCCTGTGTTTATAGGTTCAAGTCCAACTGAGTAACCCTGGAATAAAGTATCCTATACAGTCTGGCTCCAAACTATCTTTCCAGTTTCCTCTTTTTCACTCCACCTTAACATCCATTAGAATTTCCTCCAATATCCCTGCATTCTCTTATTCAACGTTGGTAGGCACAGATATGTCTTAAAATGTAGAATGTTTCAGATCTTAGAAAAGTAATTCAGTATCCAACTTTAGATTACTGACATCTGAAAAAGATCCTGAAGAGAAGTCGCTCAGTCGTCTCCCACTCTTTGTGACCCTGTGGGCTGTAGCCCACCAGGCTCCTCTGTCCATGGGATTTTCTAGGCAAGGGTACTGGAGTGGGTTGCCATTTCCTTCTCCAGGGGATGTTCCCGTCCCAGGAATCGAACCCAGGTCTCCCGCACTGTAGGTAGGGGCTTTACCATCTGAGCCACTAGGGAAGTCCTTGAGTAATGTCATATAATGAAACACATCAATACACCTGCAATAAAGGAAACGTATTCATCTCATGCCAGTTCAGGTAAGGTTCTCCTGACCTAAAATCAAATCAGATCAGGATTGATGGACAGATACCAAAAGAGTTAGGAAAAACTCAGAGTTTATAAAAGTTTGGAGACTGTAGAATTGTGAATAAGGGATTGTTGATCCCTGTCACCCAAATATGCAAAGCTCTTTTGTTCCTCTGTAAAACCTCAGTTATTAATGCTGCTTCTGCCTTTCAAACAATTCATCCTTCAAGACCCAACTCAGATATCATCATCTTGATGAAGATAATCTATGACATCCATGACACATCTCTGGGTCTCATTAGTACTTTATGAATGCCTCTCTTATTGTTTAGATGACATTGAACACTAATTATGTGTTTAAATGTTCGTAACTACCTCTTAACCATAAGCTTTCAAAGACAGGGATTGTGTCTTTCTCTTTTTAGTATCCTCTGTTCATAATATAGCATCTGGCATATGGAAAATACTCAATATTACTGGTGGAATAGAATGAACTAATAAGCATTTAAGAACATAGAGCAAGGATGCAATATACAAAAATCTATTATCAAATTTCAAAGGACAGAAGTCATAAGAATAGTTCAAACTAAAGGTTATAGAAAAGTAATTAGAAAAAGTTTCATTTCTACATATATAGATGAGGAGGGTGTTTAGGAAGTGGTAACAGAAAGAATATGTTTATGAAGTGTAATGCAGACATAAAAGTCAAATTAAGGAAGCAATCCATATAAGCTGGAGGGAATGATTCATGATTGAGACAAATAGGAGATAAGGCAACAAAAAGTGAATGCTGCTAAATTAAAGAGAATTTGGAACTCTGCAATAACAGTCTGTGCTCATGCTATAGTGCATGAGACACCAGTATTTTTACACTTCTGTACTGGACTAGTGAAAACGAAGTAGCATGAAAGTGGGCAATAAGTTCTTCCTTTCTGATATGCTATGTTTTGGCAAGAAAACAATTTATACTGACTAATAAGCAAAATAAGTTTTCGGTGGATGGTTGATGAAGGAAATCATTGCTCATTCCTGCACACTGAACCATAAAAAACAAATACAGTTAAGCTGATTTGAAAGTGAGGCAGTAAAATCAATGAAAAGGAGGTTAACTGTTTTCTAAAGAAAGAAAAAAGGCTAACTGATGAATGAATTTTTTTAATGCTTTAGTATTTTATTTCAAATCTAGGAGGAAAAAATATACTGCCAAATTGGTGAAATGAAGAAGATGATACAGAATTTCCAAACCTAAGGGGAGAGAGAATGTGAAATTTTCCAATATTTTCATTGGTGATCTGGGTTATAAAATTTTTTTTTAAAGGAAGTGCATTGTGTTTTGTAGGAGCATGCTAGTTATTAAAGCTAGTGTTAATTTTTTCCCCAAAATATGTTGTCTCTAATATTAATGGTATATTTTTTCTAGATTAAATATTAGTCAAAATCCATATTTCCAGAATGACAGACTTGAGAGCAGGCCCAGACACTTCCGTATATGTTTCTTGGTGAATCCTTCACAGAAATCTCTCTTGCACCACCGTTAGTCTCTGATCTGTCATGGGGCTTAAATACTGACCACCAGAAATCATTGCACTGAGTCTTCCAGGGTTCCATATATCGGGTTTTTCTAGGCAAATACAAATACCTTCCAGAAGGTAGTCCTTTCAATCCCTGTAAACTTTGATAGTTTATCATGTATTCGTTCACCAATTCATTCCTGACCAGCTGCGGTGTTGAAGGTTGTGAGAAAGGATTAGGCACCTCCTCCAAAATTAAACAAACCGTGAGAAAGCAGATGCTGTGAGGAGGGGTGGGAGAGAGACAAGTTTCACTGCGTTTCATGAAATTACACATTCCTAAAATGCCAGCACCTCTTTCCTTGCAGTGCCTGGTTTAACAGCAAACGGAGTTGACCCTCTGTTAATCATAAAAGGGTACAAACCAGGAGCCTGGATCCCTCCACCTGCCTGTTAATTCCAGTATTACCCTACCTGACCCTACTAACTCTTTTCAACTGTTCTCTTTTCGAAAACATTTTGGATTCTCAGGCAATGCTTTAAGAGAGTGCATTGTGAAGCCACTTAACAAAAATTATATATCACATTTTCAAAAAAATGTACATTTTTGAAATTAAAACATTAGTAAACATCTTTTTAATTGAGATATAACTGACATATTATATGCTTCCCAGGTGACTCAGTAGTAAAGAATCTGCCTGCCAATGCAGGACATGCAAGAGATACAGGTTTGATCCCTGGGTTGGGAAGATCCACTGGAGAAGGAAATGACAAACCACTCCAGGATTTTTGCCTGGAAAATTCCATGGACAGAGGAGCCTGGCAGGATATAGTCCATGGGGTCACAGAGTCAGACACGACTGGGGCACACACACACACACATAATTGACATAGAACATTATATTAGTTTCAAGTATACAATATTTGTATATACTGTAAAATGATCACCAGATAAGTCTAGTTAATTTCTACCACCTTATATAGTTACATATTTTTTCTTGTGATGATTACATTTTAAGATACTAAGTAATTTTCAAATATAAATGTAGTATTATTAGCTATAATCACCATGCTATAATTTTATCTTATTTTATAACTGGATGAAAGTGGTCAAAAGGTACAAACTTTCAGTAGTAAACAGCTATCAGCTATAAGCAAATGTTTACATTAAATTAGTGGGGGTGATTTTCATTCTTAAGTAAAAGCAACAATGCTGAATTCTTTAGAAGTAATAACACTAATAGATTAAGGATTGATTAAACTCAGGGCCCTATCCATGTTAGCATGAACTTTACTATAATCTAATTACATGTCAATTAGATATTTCAGTTCAGTTCAGTCGCTCAGTCATATCCAACTCTTTGCAACCCCATTAATCGCCGCACGCCAGGCCTCCCTGTCCATCACCAACTCCCAGAGTTCACTGAGACTCATGTCCATCAAGTCAGTGATGCCATCCAGCCATCTCATCCTCTGTCATCCCCTTCTCCTCCTGCCCCCAATCCCTCCCAGCATCAGTCTTTTCCAGTGAGTCAACTCTTCACACGAAGTGGCCAAAGTATTGGAGTTTCAGCTTTAGCATCACTCCTTCCAAAGAAATCCCAGGGCTGATCTCCTTTAGAATGGACTGGTTGGATCTCCTTGCAGTCCAAGGGACTCTCAAGACTCTTCTCCAATACCACAGTTCAAAAGCATCAATTCTTCGGCACTCAGCTTTCTTCACAGTCCAACTCTCACATCCATACATGACCACAGGAAAAACCATAGCCTTGACTAGATGGACCTTTGTTGGCAAAGTAATATCTCTGCTTTTCAATATGCTATCTAGGTTGGTCATAACTTTCCTTCCAAGGAGTAAGCGTCTTTTAATTTCATGGCTGCAGACACCATCTGCAGTGATTCTGGAGCCCCCAAAAATAAAGTCTGACACTGTTTCTACTGTTTCCCCATCTATTTCCCATGAAATGATGGGACCAGATGCCATGATCTTCGTTTTCTGAATGTTGAGTTTTAAGCCAAATTTTTTCACTCTCCTCTTTCACCTTAATTTAACTGCTTAAAACCTTTTTCCTTCTGGAAATCAGAAGGAATAAAAATAAATAAATCTGTTTTACTATATTTAATTGAAGGTACATTCAGGAAAATGTTACCTATGTATTTGAGTAATATAGCCTGGTTGATCTCTCCAATCACTTTCTTATGTATTATGAAAAGCTTTGAAATTCTTTAAACAGAATCTGGTCAGTTTTAAGCATACATGTATTTTTATCATCTTCCATCTCACAAATTCAGATTTTCATTATATTTTCTTCTGTATATATCTATACAATGTAGATATATATATATGAGAAAATTTATATATTTTCTTCTGTATATATTTAGCACAATGTCATGGTCACCCTGAAGTTTGGATAATTTTATTTTGATTACATGAAGATAAGGAATGAAAAGTAGTCTGCAAATCTTGGAGAAATATATCTCTTTTTCAATTATCTCTCTCTTTTCCTCATATACATACAAATTAATACATACACATGAACACATGCATTAATTCAGAGACTTGCAAACACATACAATTTTGTTAACTCATTTACACCCTCACCTAATCTTAAGCAGAAAAGTGAAAGTGAAATCACCCAGTCATGTCCGACTTAGCCTACCAGGCTCCTCCTTCCATGGAATTCTCCAGGCAAGAAAACTGGAATGGGTTGCCATTTCCTTCTCCATCCTAAGCAGAAAAAATGATTTTTAAAATGCAGAGATAAAGATCAAAAACTGTTACGACAAAATAATGAGAAAAAAAAAAAAAAACGCTAAAGGGGAAAATCAGAGGAAGAACACAGGCAGGAAATCCTACCCGAGGGACACAGCTATCACTGGGCCAAGTCTTAGTGCATACAGTCCTAATAGCTGAAGCAAAGAGACAATATGATGGATTACAGGGCTATCATTTTCTTAAAAAGAAAGCACACCAGTTCATCAACAGAGGCAAACTTTCCTATCCCTGAGTTCGAAGATGAATTTGTCAAAAGGATCTTTATATAATAACAGTGAGCTCCATAATGTCCCCCATAGCAATTTACAAGCAATATAGAGATGTTCCACATTCCTTACAGTACTCTGACACTGAAGCCAAGTGCATGTTGAAAGTTGTGGTTCTATAAAGGCAGAGTGGGAAGTGAGGTGGGAAATAGACAGAAAAAGGAGAAGTTGGCAGAAAGAAAAGGCCCAAACATGCATGTTTCTGCAACACGACTTAATGCAAACTTATGCTTAAACAATGTAGAAAACAAGAGTAAATACTTATAATACCTTGTTTGAATACCAGTGTCTTTCCAAGTTTCTGACAGAAGTTATATGGTAGATTGTTTAAGTGTATTAAGTTACCCGACACATAGATAACAGAGATGGTACATCAGTCTGATAATTGAATAAAATATTGCCTTTGCCATCTTAAATAACCAAATCATACGTATATGATATGGTCTGTCAGTTCATCTCAGTTCAGGTCAGTTTCTCGGTCATGTCTGACTCTTCGCAACCCCATGGACCACAGAATGCCAGGGCTCCCTGTCCATCACCAACTCCTGGAATTTACTCAAACTCATGCCATTGAGTAGGTGATGCCATCCAATCATCTCATCCTCTGTTGTTCCCTTCTTCTCCTGCCTTCAATCTTTCCCAGCATCAGGGTCTTTTCAAATGAGTCAGCTTTTTGCATCAGGTGGCCAAAGTATTGAAGTTTCAGTTTCAACATCAGTCCTTCCAATGAATACCCAGGACTGATCTCCTTTAGGAAGAACTGGTTGGATCTCCTTGCAGTCCAAGGGACTCTCAAGAGTCTTTTCCAGCACCACAGTTCAAAAGCATTAATTCTTCAGTGCTCAGATTTCTTTATAGTCCAACATTCACATCCATATATGACTACTGGAAAAACCATCGCCTTGACGAGATGGACCTTTGTGGGCAAAGTAATGTCTCTGCTTTTTAATATGCTATCTAGGTTGGTCATAATCATAAGGGATTTGATTTAGGTCATACCTGAATGGTTTGGTGACTTTCCCCACTTTCTTCAATTTAAGCCTGAATTTGGCAATAAAGAGTACATGATCTGAGCCACAGTCAGTTTCCAGTCTTGTTTTTGCTGACTGTATAGAGGTTCTCAATCTAAATCAAATTCCTTATCATTATACAGTGGAAGTGATGAATAGATTTAAGGGACTAGATCCAATAGACAGAGTGCCTGCTGAACTATGGACGGAGGTTCAGGATATTGTAGAGGAGACAGGGAGCAAGACAATCCCCAGGAAAAAGAAATGCAAAAAAGCAAAATGGCTGTCTGAGGAGGCCTTACAAATAGCTGTGAAAAGAAGAGAGGGAAAAGGAGAAAAAGAAAGATATACCCATTTGAATGCAGAGTTCCAAAGAATAGCAAGGAGAGAAAAGAAAGCCTTTCTCAGCGATCAATGCAAAGAAATAGAGGAAAACAATAGAATGAAAAAGACTAGAGATCTCTTCAAGAAAATTAGAGATACCCAAGGGAACATTTCATG
>NW_011494770.1:1476297-1476807 GCF_000754665.1 Bison bison bison
GGACATGGGACGAACAGACTGGTTCCAAATAGGAAAAGGAGTAACGTCAAGGCTGTATATTGCCACCCTGCTTATTTAACTTATATGCAGAGTACATCATGAAAAATGCTGGGCTGGAAGAAGCAAAAGCTGGAATCAAGATTGCCGGGAGAAATATCAATAACCTCAGATATGCAGAAGACATCACCCTTATGGCAGAAAGTGAAGAGAAACTAAAGAGCCTCTTGGTGAAAGAAAGAGGAGAGTTAAAAAGTTGGTTTAAAGCTCAACATTCAGAAAACTAAGATCATGGCATCCAGTCCCATCACTTCATGGCAAATAAATGGGGAAACAGTGGAAACAGTGGCAGAATTTTTGTGGGGCTCCAAAATCACTGTAGATGGTGACTGAAGCCATAAAATTAAAAGATGCTTGCTCCTTGGAAGAAAAGCTATGATCAACCTAGACAGCATATTAAAAAGCAGAGACATTACTTTGCCAACAAAAGTCTGTATAGTCAAAGCTATAGTT
>NW_011494770.1:1476907-1477482 GCF_000754665.1 Bison bison bison
AGTCAAGTGGGCCTTAGGGAGCATCACTACAAACAAAGCTAGTGGAGGTGATGGAATTCCAGTTGAGCTATTTCAAATCCTAAAAGATGATGCTGTATAAGTGCTGCACTCAATATGCCAGCAAATCTGGAAAATTCAGCGGTCACCACAGAACTGGTAAAGGTCAGTTTTCATTCCAATCCCAAAGAAAGACAATGCCAAAGAATGCTCAAACTACCACACAATTGCACTCATCTCACACGCTAGTAAAGTAATGCTCAAGATTCTCCAAGCCAGGCTTCAGCAATACGTGAACTGTGAACTTCCTGATGCTCAAGCTGGTTTTAGAAAAGGCAGAGGAACCAGAGATCTGATTGCCAACATCTGCCGGATCATAGAAAAAACAAGAGAATTCCAGAAAAACATCTCTTTCTGCTTTATTGACTATGCCAAAGCCTTTGACTGTGTGGATCACAATAAACTGTGGGAAATTCTGAAAGAGATGGGAATACCAGACCACCTGATCTGCCTCTTGAGAAACCTGTATGCAGGTCAGGAAGCAACAGTTAGAACTGGACATGGGACAACAGACTGGT
>NW_011494770.1:1477582-1479293 GCF_000754665.1 Bison bison bison
CTATGATCAACCTAGACAGCATATTAAAAAGCAGAGACATTACTTTGCCAACAAAAGTCTGTATAGTCAAAGCTATAGTTTTTCCAGTAGTCATGTATGGATGTGAGAGTTGGACTGTGAAGAAAGCTGAGCGCCAAAGAATTGATGCTTTTGAACTGTGGTGTTGGAGAAGACTCTTGAGAGTCCCTTGGATAGCATGGAGCTCCAACCAGTCCGTCCTAAAGGAAATCCATCCTAAATATTCATTGGAAGGACTGATGTTTAAGCTGAAACGCCAATACTTTGGCCACCTGATGTGAAGAACTGACCATTTGAAAAGACCCTGATGCTTTTCAAAATTGAAGGCAGGAGGAGAAGAGATCGACAGAGGATGAGATGGTTGGATGGCATCACTGACCCAATGCACATGAGTTTGAGTAAACTCCGCGTGTTGGTGATAGACAGGGAGGCCTGGTGTGCTACAATCCATGGGGTCGCAGAGTCAGACATGACTGAGCGAGTGACATGAGAGGCATCAAGATTTTGCCCCTCAAACAGTGTACACGGATAGGTGTATAGTTTGTGTGGACATTTAAGGTCTTGCTGTGCTGATGTGTTTACATAGTTTCATGGAGATTTTAGACCATCAAAATGTTATTTCAAAGCTCTAATTTGCATAATAGAAAGACAAGTTTCAGATATGTCACTTATAAAGGAGATTTTGTGTCATTTCACTTACAAAAAAGCTATTGGCTTAAAATTTGAAACTATTTTCTATAATAATAAATGCAACTGAACATTGCAAGAGCTTTGTGGTTAGACCTTGGTTACAATCTCATTTCTGATAAATATTAGGTAAGTGAACTTGGGCAAGTGGCTTCAGCTTTCTTAGCTTCAGTTTCCTCATCTGTAAAATGGTGATGGTAACAGTTGTCTAGAGAATGACATGTGAATGTACCATGCCTAAAACACATTACACACTGAATTATCAATCACATAACCAACCCATCAATCAGCAACAGCTACTGAGCATTTTGAGCACTGCAATCCGAAATTCAGAACTGAGTCTTCTTTTGTCTTCAGAGAAGCAGAGACTCTATTTAATTCCACACAGTTTGCTAAAGGATTTGTGGTCTCTAAATGCTAAAAACTATATAAAAATATTAATATAAAGAGGAAATGATTATAGTAAATGATTGTAGTATGATTATAGTAATGTTGCAGGATATAAAATCAACACACAGAAATCCCTTACATTCCTATACACTAATAATGAGAAAACAGAAAGAGAAATTAAGGAAACAATTCCATTCACCATTGCAACGAAAAGAATAAAATACTTAGGAATATATCTACCTAAAGAAACTAAAGACCTATATATAGAAAACTATAAAACACTGGTGAAAGAAATCAAAGAGGACACTAATAGATGGAGAAATATACCATGTTCATGGATTGGAAGAATCAATATAGTGAAAATGAGTATACTACCCAAAGCAATTTATAGATTCAATGCAATCCCTATCAAGCTACCAACAGTATTCTTCACAGAGCTAGAACAAATAATTTCACAATTTGTATGGAAATACAAAAAACCTTGAATAGCCAAAGCGATCTTGAGAAAGAAAAATGGAACTGGAGGAATCAACCTACCTGACTTCAGGCTCTACTACAAAGCCACAGTTATCAAGACAGTATGGTACTGGCACAAAGACAGAAATATAGATCAATG
>NW_011494770.1:1479946-1510051 GCF_000754665.1 Bison bison bison
GATGCTCAACATCACTCATTATCAGAGAAATCCAAATCAAAACCACTATGAGGTACCATTTCACACCAGTCAGAATGGCTGCGATCCAAAAGTCTACAAATAATAAATGCTGGAGAGGGTGTGGAGAAAAGGGAACCCTCTTACACTGTTGGTGGGAATGCAAACTAGTACAGCCACTATGGAGAACAGTGTGGAGATTCCTTAAAAAACTGGAAATAGAACTGCCTTATGATCCAGCAATCCCACTGCTGGGCATACACACTGAGGAAACCAGAAGGGAAAGAGACACGTGTACCCCAATGTTCATCGCAGCACTGTTTATAATAGCCAGGACATGGAAACAACCTAGATGTCCATCAGCAGATGAATGGATAAGAAAGCAGTGGTACATATACACAATGGAGTATTACTCAGCCATTAAAAAGAATACATTTGAATCAGTTCTAATGAGGTGGATGAAACTGGAGCCTATTATACAGAGTGAAGTAAGCCAGAAGGAAAAACACCAATACAGTATACTAACGCATATATATGGAATTTAGAAAGATGGTAATGATAACCCTGTATACAAGACAGCGAAAGAGACACTGATGAAAAAAAAAAAAATAATAATAATATAAAGAGGAAAATAAGAAGCTTAAGTTGAAAACATACTTCTCTGGCTAGATATGTGAACCATGATAATCATGAGTTTTATTCTGTCCACAAGCCTATGAGACCTACGTTTTTTTCTTTTCAGATCAGATCAGATCAGATCAGTCGCTCAGTCATGTCTGACTCTTTGCGACCCCATGCATCGCAGCACGCCAGGCCCCCCTGTCCATCACCAACTCCCGGAGTTCACTCAAACTCACGTCCATCGAGTTGGTGATGCCATCCAGCCATCTCATCCTCTGCTATCCCCTTCTCCTCCTGCGGCCAATCCCTCCCAGCATCAGAGTCTTTTCCGATGAGTCAACTCTTCGAATGAGGTGGCCAAAGTACTGGAGTTTCAGCTTTAGCATCATTCCTTCCAAAGAACACCCAGGACTGAACTCCTTCAGGATGGACTGGTTGGATCTCCTTGCAGTCCAAGGGACTCTCAAGAGTCTTCTCCAACACCACAGTTCAAAAGCATCAATTCTTCGGTGCTCAGCCTTCTTCACAGTCCAACTCTCACATCCATACATGACCACAGGAAAAACCATAGCCTTGACTAGACGGACCTTTGTTGGTAAAGTAATGTCTGCTTTTGAATATGCTATCTAGGTTGGTCATAACTTTCCTTCCAAGGAGTAAGCGTCTTTTAATTTCTTGGCTGCAGTCACCATCTGCAGTGATTTTGGAGCCCCCAAGAACAAAGTCTGACACTGTTTCCACGATTCCCCATCTATTTGCCATTAAGTGGTGGGACCAGATGCCATGATCTTCATTTTCTGAATGTTGAGCTTTAAACCAACTTTTTCACTCTCCACTTTCACTTTCATCAAGAGGCTTTTGAGTTCCTCTTCACTTTCTGCCATAAGAGTGGTGTCATCTGCATATCTGAGGTTATTGATATTTCTCCCGGCAATCTTGATTCCAGCTTGTGTTTCTTCCAGTCCAACTTTTCTCATGATGTACTCTGCATAGAAATTAAATAAACAGGGTGACAATATACAGCCTTGACGTACTCCTTTTCCTATTTGGAATCAGTCTGTTGTTCCATGTCCAGTTCTAACTCTTGCTTCCTGACCTGCATACAAATTTCTCAAGAGGCAGATCAGGTGGTCTGGTATTCCCATCTCTTTCAGAATTTTCCACAGTGTATTGTGATCCACACAGTCAAAGGCTTTGGCATAGTCAATAAAGCAGAAATAGATATTTTTCTGGAACTCTCTTGCTTTTTCCATGATCCAGCGGATATTGGCAATTTGATCTCTGGTTCCTCTGCCTTCTCTATCTTTTCAGATAGATTTTGATAAAATGATTTACAAATCTATCTAGAGCAATTTTCTGAAAAACTTTGCTGATATTTTCATGATTATTTTATGGAGTCATATTTTTATTTAAACTAAAATCTGGTAAACTAATTAATCCAGGAGCTGTAGCAGTGTGTGAAATCCATTGATTTCTTTAAAGCATTGAGCTCACAATGGCCTCTTAACAGACCATCACTGGACACCATCAGATCACTTTTTGCCTTTGGAGGCAGAGTCTCAAAATGTAAAGGAGTATCTCAAAAAGCTGAGAGCACCAAGGAGAATAGCACTTTGCATAACTGTGTCATGAAATTTTGCTGACTTTGAGTGTGGCTCAGATGGTAAAGAATCCATCTTCAATGAGGGAGACCTGGGTTCAATCTCTGGTTTGAGAAGATCCCCCAAAGGAGGGCATGGCAACCCACTCCAGTGTTCTTGTCTAAAGAATCCTCATGGACAGAGGAGCCTGGTGGGCTACAGCCCATGGGGTCACAAAGAGTTGGACACCCTGAATGACTAAGCACCGCACATTTACACACCTATATGTAAATATGAATGAACAATGCCTTTACTTGCTCCCTTTCTCTCAGGCAATTGTACAAATGAAAAGGGCTATAGTTTTGCAAATTACTTTCCTTTTATCTTATTTATTAACAGCAAGAAGGGGACAGTATTGTCTCTCATATGTTATCTTCTCTTATATAAAGGCATTGTGGTGTAGCAGAAAGAATGTGGATTTCTGAATTAAATCAACCTGCATTTTCATTCTAGTTTCTCCTGTTCACTAGTTGAGGAAGTTTGAAAACACAGACACACACACACACACACACAGACCTTTTTAAACCTCAGTTTCTTTATGTGTAAATAATAGCTATCTCTTTGTTTAAAGTTAACTTTTCTATTCTAGAGAAAGTAAAATAACATTTATCCCCTTTGATATGAATGTACCACTTTATAGAAGCTGACACTCAGACTGTAAATGAAAACTCAAGCAACTCTTAATGCCATCTTTTCCCTCTAGCATTGGGAAGACAAGGGAAGGGAAGGAATTGCAGTCAGCTCGGCGTGTTCAGGGTTACACATCCCCACCCCTCCCCATACACACTGGGCACACTGACAGCCAAGAAGGACTGCACTGTTATCTCGACAGACATTCACCCTTAGAAACCCTCTTCTTGTCTCACAAGCCAGAAGAATAACAGAACTTGTGTCAGAAGATCCTAGGAAGTATATGAGGAGGATGTCAGGCCAGCCACATTCATGTCTGTTGCCTTACACTATCTCAGAGAAAGGCTCTCAGTAAACCCCGGTCTTACAGGTCCGGTGGGACTGGTAGAGTCTGGCTCTTTTGAGGCAAAGAGAGATGGGGCAAGAAAAGGGAGTGGCATGGAACGCAGCCTAATCACATCTACAGTTATGAAGGGTTTAAAGGTGGACTTTGACAGGATGGCCAGGAAGACAGGTCTTATGATATTCCAGGCAACCCCAACCAAACACATCTAAAATGAGAGTTAAAATCCAATCCCACATTTTCAGTGATTCCCAAATCCATAATGTCAGAGTCAAATTCTCTGGACTTTTTTAAAGTATCTAAGTAACTACACTTTTAAATACCTTTCAGGCTGGTTCTGTGACCAGAGAAAATCTCCTATAAAGTGGCTTCTTAGAAGAGTCTAGATTCCAGGAAGATGAACTAACCCAGGAACCACTTATCAAAATGATAATCAAATCCTTGTGAAAAGTGTCTGGTCCATGAGACACTTAACACACGCTAGTTTCTTACTGTAGAAGAGTCATTTCTCCAATCTTTCCTTCCCAGATGTCTCAGTGGTAAAGAAACTGAGACACAGATGATGTGGATTTGATCCCTGGGTTGGGAAGATCCCTTGGAAAAGGAAATGGCAACCCACTCCCCTGTTCTTACCTGGGAAATCCCATGGACAGAAGAACCTGACAGGTTACAGTCCATGGGGTCACAAAGAGTCAGACTCCACTGAACAGCTGGGCATGCTCCATTCTCTCAAAAAAATATGTATTTGTTAAATGTCTCTTATGTGCTAAGCATTGGCGTTTATCTTGGAGCAAAGCAATGATGTGAATGTGAATGTGTTAGTCACTTAGTTGTGTCCAATTCTTTGTGATCCCATGGACGGTAGGCCACCAGGCTCTTCTGTCCATAGAATTCTCCAGGCAAGAATACTGGAGTGGATAGCTATTCCTTTCTCCAGGGGATCTTCCCAACCTAAGGATTGAACCGGGGCCTCTTGCATCACAGGAGTATTCTCGTCTGAGCCACCAAGAAGCCTTGAGAATGGCAATTCTAAACCTTCATAGGACGTAAGTTCTATGACGGATGAGTTACACTATTTCTCCCAGACACAGTCTTGGCTTGTGATTCATTAGACTAAGCATGTTACTGGGAAATTTAAAAAAAAAAAGCAAACAAAAACAGAACTGGAATTCTAATTCTACCACTAATTAGCTATGACTTTGGAAAACCATGTAATACTCTTGGATGTCAGTTTCTATAGAAAACAAATGGACAGATAAGCTTTATTTTTTTTAATTTTATTTTATTTTTAAACTTTACATAATTGTATTAGTTTTGCCAAATATCAAAATGAATCCGCCACTGGTATACATGTGTTCCCCATCCTGAACCCTCCTCCATCCTCCCTCCCCATACCATCCCTCTGGGTCGTCCCAGTGCCCCCTTTTTCTCAACATAGGTAACTATACAGTCATCAAACACATATCCTTGGGCTTATTCATGCCATTGTTCAACCAACCAAGCTCAGTAACCCTCTATTTTTCTTACCTGATCTTATTACCACTCTTCATGCCTAGCTGGCTAGCAATGGCAGCAGGGTTCCATTGGCCAAAGTGTAACCATGTTCCTGTGGCACAGTCATGCATAATGAAATGACTAGCAAGGCTTAAAGTGCAAGCACAGACAAGAGGGTCTCAAGCAGGGCACCCTCTCCAGCAGTGGACAGCTGCTCAGTAGCTGTCTACACCATGATTTAACACTGGGAACTTATTTTGAAACAGCTCTTTTCGACACCAGATGTCCAACAATGGCTATTTTCACAGGCCTTACACAGTCCCTGCAAGGCTGACACATGTCATTTCGCTCTAAAATGTGCTGTATCAATAACATGTCTCCACACCATCTCCTATCTCAGGTTTCCTGAGAAAAGGAAAATGCTCAAGTGAAATCAGAGACTCCGTTGGACAGACCGGTAAGTTTTAGCCTTTTTAAGGTTCCCCCATGTTTCAGGGTAGTATTGTGCACTTTGGTGATGCTGAGAACAGATTGATGCCAATAAGCCATTTGAGATAAGAACTAATTGGAAACAGAAGGTTGAAGAATGATGATGTTGGGAACGAGCAAAGGGGACAGACAAGTAATTATTCAGGCAGAATTTCTTTACACAAAAGGCAGATGGAAAAGGGAACAAAATTCCAAAGTCTATGGCAGAAGTAAGCAGCTGCACATTTCTTTTTTTGTGGCAAAGCAAACAGAGTGAGTGATTCACTCGGTTGGTAATGGGCTCCAGGGATCCCTAGGGAGTCACAATGTGCTGGCAGCCCACGGCATGTAAAATCACTCAGTGGTCTCCATCGAGCTCACCTCCTCAACTGACTCTAATTGCGAGGCATATGAGATGAGATTTAAGGAGAGACTGAAGAGAAACAGCCTCTTGTTCACACATGAATCATGGAAGAGGTGCGCTGCGGAAAAGGCAGGAAGATCAACACACACGCCAAATGTTCCACATTCGTAACGAGCCATAGATCAGAGTCAACTGAACGTTTCCATTCGTAACCATAAACTCCCTATACATAAAAATCATGAAAAGGTGGCATCTTGGAAAATATTCCTCAAAATTATCATTGAGTCATCAGGTTGTGGACAAACAAAGCTCTGTGATCTCAGGGCTGACTTTGAAAAGCAAAGGCAATATAATAAATAGTAATCAGTGGGAAAACAGAGATGCCAGCTTCCCCCCAAAGCAAAAATACATTAGTAGCAATCTGACTCAGCAGGACTAATTTAAAAGATATTTAACACTGTACTGTCTACAAAACAAAATTTTTAAATAAAGACACAAAAAATCTTTCTTCATTTTTGTCTCAGGCTCAAACTTTCTACCCTCATTTTCCTGTCTCTCTAATATTAGATATAGATATGTACGTGCAAGAGTGGACAAATGCATTGAAAGAACATTCTTCAAGGACATCTCTCACAAGGAATGATAGCATTAAAGGGACCAGGTCCCCAGCTAGCTGGAAACATGAAACTAGATGCCAGGCTTCACACTGATGAAAAAAGTTTTTAATAGGTAGAAAAGGAAAAGAAAGAACAGAAGAGAGATAAGATCTCATATGAAGTAAAAGCCATAATTTAGTCAATACAGAAAAGAAAAAAGATAGGTATAATTATTAAAGACAACAAGAAAGGTCAATAATAGATTTCAGAGTAATACATTTTACAATGGGATAAGGTATAAATCTTTACAATGAGATTTTTACTCGGTTGGCATTTTTTTACAAACTGAAGCACATCCAATCCCAATTGCAACCACTTCTTTGCCCCAACTCCCTCTTCCCTTTTCCGCTTACATGTCTAGACTCCTTTTTGCTTCAGTTCAGATACCCACAGTTCTGCGAGTCCACTTCCTCTCAGTCCTCCCCTCTGGCTAAATCACACTCAACCTGTGGCTTCACACTCCCAGTTGGAGATGCCTGACTTGAGTTCTTGCCCCACCTTTAATATGAAACCTCCAGATTGTTCTCTCATAAAACTCATGGGTTTTCTGGTAAATTCAGTTCAGTTCAGTTCAGTCCCTCAGTCGTGTCTGGCTCTGCGACCCCATGAATAGCAGCATGCCAGGCCTCCCTGTCCATCACCAACTCCTGAAGTTCACTCAGACTCACGTCCATCGAGTCAGTGATGCCATCCAGCCATCTCATCCTCTGTCATCCCCTTCTCCTCCTGCCCCCAATCCCTCCCAGCATCAGAGTCTTTTCCAATAAGTCAGCTCTTCGCATGAGGTGGCCAAAGTACTGGAGTTTCGGCTTTAGCATCATTCCTTTACACAATGCAATTTGAAATTATATATTTATTTCTATGTTGGTTTTTCTTCCCCACCACACTGTGAACTCTCCTTGAGTGAAAGCTTCTCTGCTTTGTTCACCACTGTGATATCTAGTTTCTGACAGAGCGCTTGGCACAGAGTAAGTACTTAATAAAACTTGCTGCTGAATTAACAGACACCACTCCCCTACAGGCCGTAGGATTTTGTTGCTGCTGCTGCTGCTGCCAAGTCGCTTCAGTCGTGTCCGACTCTGTGCGACCCCATAGATGGCAGCCCACCAGGCTCCGCCATCCCTTGGGATTCTCTAGGCAAGAACACTGGAGTGGGTTGCCATTTCCTTCTCCAATGCATGAAAGTGAAAAGTGAAAGTGAAGTCGTTCAGTCGTGTCCGACTCTTAACGACCCCATGGACTGCAGCCCACCAGGCTCCTCCATCCATGGGATTTTCCAGGCAAGAGTACTGGAGTGGGGTGCCATTGCTTTCTCCTAGGATTTTGCTACCTATGGTTAAAAGTAATAATAAGTCTTATTATATATAATTGTATTATGTATATTATACATAACAATAACAATGGACTTCCCTGGTGGCTCAGTGGTAAAGAATCTGCCTGCCAATGCAGGAAACACCGGTTGAATCCCTGGATCAGAAAGATCCCCTGAAGATGGAAATGGCAATCCACTCCAGTATTCTTGCCTTGGGAAATCCCACGGACAGAGGATTCTGGCAGGCTACAGTCCATAGGGTCGCAATAGAGTGGGACATGGCTTAGAAACTAAACAACAGCAAACAATAACAACAATTATATCTAGGACTTATGATTAACCGTCTGTCAGGCACTGTTCTGAGAATCTTATTTACACTGAGTCATTTAATCATCATGACACCCCAATGATGTAGGTACTATTATGATATCCATTCTAGAAATGACGTTTATGCACAGAAAATTAGATAACTTGCTCAAAGTCAACTGGCTATTAAATGATGGAACCTGTATTAGAAAGCATTCCTCAAAGCAGCAGGACGTGTATATATTACCAGGGATTTATTTTAAGGAATTTGATTACGTGTTTGTGGGGGCAGGCAAGTCTGAATCTCCAGGGTAGGCTGAAGACCCAGGGAAGAGTCGGTGTTTTCATTCAAGTCTGAAGCAGATCTACTAGCAGAACTCCCTCTTCTTGAAGGATGTTAGTCTTTTCTCTTAAGGTCTTCAACTGATGGGATAAGGCCTATCACTTTTCAGAAGGTAACCAACTTTACTTGAACTCTAAAGATTTAAATGTTACTCACATCTTAAAAAATACTCTCACATCAACAGCTAGACCACTGATTGATCAAAACTGGGTTCTAAGATCTCACCAAGTTAATGCATAAAATTAACCATCACAGAGCCAGGATACAAATTCAGTCTACTTCCAACATCCAAATACTTAGATCGTATACTATTCAGGCATTTAGACTGTGAGGATTCCCTTAAAGTTCATTTTCTATACTTTGGACAGTAGGAAAAAAATGCATAGATATTTGTGTTGTGTGTGTATGTAATTCTTTGTGAGAATTAACAATAAAATGCAGGACATTTGTTTCAATGAGTTCCACAGGTAAAAATACTTTCTCATTTTATTGGGATAATTGTTAAGTACGAAGATGGAAAAAGATAAACTGTGAAACTTACAGTTTAAAAATGACATATTACTTATTGTCAATTTTCAAATGAGTTTTAAATTGCAGGAAAGACACTCAGCACTTCAAAGAAATTCTTATATCAGTATCCCAAGACAAAGAGAATAAAATTAATAGTTGTGTTTCAAAACAGAACAGTGAATGGAAGTGACAACCCCTGAGTTCTAGTTTTAATTCTGCCAAGAATAGTCATAAACAGAGCCTATCATGAACACTCAGGATGACTATCAGTTCCCCACAGCAGCATCACCACCAACTTCCCTTCAAATCTAAAAATTCAAGTTTCACGCTCATTTTTTAGAGCAAAGTACCACCTCCAGACATCTGGGTTAAATAAAAAATATGTCACCCTGTGGTTAATATATTAAGTCATGGATATACAATCACACAAGCAAAATAATATATTATTTATAAGCCATCAGAGTAGAGAACCAAATCCTGTCATCATGGAACACGGCTCCAGTCTTCTGTACTTTTCACATCCATAAAGTAGGGATAGAATTTCCAATTATGGATGTTGACACATTATAGAATATTAACAGAAGCAATTTCAGAAGCACATTTTCAAAGAACAGCTTTTCCTTTAAAGTAAAGCTTGGTTTGTAGGAGATTCCCACTAGAGAACTGGAGTAAATATTTGCAAGGGTTTTTTTTTTTTTTAAGATCTGAGGATAAAAGAAGCTGTTTGCTGAGAACTTTCATCCATCATTAAAACTGATACCCTAAAGCCTGGCAGTGAATGGAGTTCTACTTCATCCCCTGACCTACCCACTTTTTGGTGTAAACCACAGTAAAGGTGATGAATCATCAGATCCCAGAAAAATAAGACTCCAAAGGCCAGTTCCTTCAGGGCAGAGTATCCAAATAGAACAATAGCTATGTCAATCACCAGAAATATACATCAGTTCATCTAAAATGTTCAAGCGAAAAGAGTCCAAACGGAAGAATCAAAATTTTATGTATAACTAGAGGCATGATAATTGATGATTTGGATCACCAAGAAACAATGTTTACATTTCAAACATCCAGGGCTTGATTTTCCTGGCATGAACATGAATCAGACAAAAAGGATATACACAGTTACACAGGAGGAGACATGTTTCAGCTATGAACATTTCACTGGAAATGACAAAAAGAGCCTGTGGGAAAACCCAGAGGACAAGAGAATTGAGTGAACACAATAGGAACTTGCACATTAAGATGAAGTTAAAAGGGATAGAACCATGCCATTTAAGAAGAGAATAAGTCACATTTCATGATTTTCCATTTGCCTGTTTTTTTTTTTTTTCTCTTGACAGTAAAGAGAAAATATGTTCAATCTTCTGCTGGGTTCCCCCAAAACAATGACATGATAAGGCAATTCTATGGGGCTCAGCAAATACTGTCAGAGAGGATATTATGAAAAGTATGTGATAAATATATCAGCTCATGAGAAAATATCAGAGAGGAAGAGGTTGGAAGTTTGTTTTTTTTTTTTTTTTTAAAGACTAGTTGTCAAGGGACTGTGTAAACATGGAGAAGAAGAAGTGAAATGATCTCCAAATTTTAAGTGTTGTTCAATCCTTCAAGTTGTGTCTGACTCTTTGCAACCCCATGGACTGTAGCACACCAAGCCTCCCTGTCCTTTACCATCTCCCAGAGCTTGCTCAGATTCATGTCTATTGTGATGCCATCCAACCATCTCATCCTCTGTTGTCCCCTTCTCCTCCTGCCTTGTATCTTTCTCAGCATCAGGGTCTTTTCTAATGAGTCAGCTCTTCCCATCAAGTGGCCAAAGTATTGGAGCTTCAGCTTCAGCATCAGTCTTTCCAATGAATATTCAGTGTTGATTTCCTGTAGGACTGATGTTGGAATAAAAAGAGTTACTGACCATCTGAACAGAAAACTGGTAAGGAAGAGATGCTGTGGGAAAAATATAAACAATAAACTGTTTTATGAAGCACCCCACTCCCCACCCCCACCCCTGTATGTCTGGAGCATGTTGACCTCATTTGCTGCCCCGTCTGAGACGCAAGAGGAAGGTAGAAACATGCAAGCAGGGGAGAGTTAGGAAGGGGGGTGGCAGAGCCTGAGGGTTCATTCATATGCACAGCAGGTGGTACCTGAGCCCTGGTGACTTAATAGGATCCCCTAAGTGAAACAGCAGATGGAGAAGACAGAATGGGCAAGTATAAAGATGGAATAGGCACTGAAAGAAATAGCAAAGTAATAAAAAGAATTGGATTATACAGTGGATTAGAAAGAGGAAGTATTAAATTTAGTAGAAAGGGGAAGAGAAAGCCTGTAAAACAAAATAGGAAATTGATGAGGAAAAGGGACTCAAATGCTAAACAGAACACTTAACTGATTTCAGAAAAATAATACAAACTGGAGACAAGTCAATTATCTTGATCAATCAAGTAACACAAATGTTAACTGAGACCAAGTTTGAAGGTCTCCCTCTTCTTCAGGCCTCCAGAATCTTTATAAAGCAAACAATTCCTCTTTGCAGTGTATTTCCCCCACACACCTCCCTCAGCTGATGGTGAGTGAAAGTTGCTCAGTCATTTCTCAATCTTTGTGACTCCACGGACTGGGGCCTGCCAGGCTCCTCTGTCCATGGAATTCTCCATGTAAGAATACTAGAGGTTGCCATTCCCTTCTCCAGGGGATCTTCCCAACCCAAGGATTGAACCCAGGTCTCCTACAATGCAGGCAGATTCTTTACCATCTGAGCCACCAGGTAAATAAATGGTAGAGGCAGATGGTGATGGTAGAGGCTCGCTTTAGTCACCGAGAAAACAATCAAAGTTTTGCACAGTTCTAAAAGCAAGTCAGACGTCTTTCTCTTCTACAAGGGTCAGCACTTCCATGATGTATAGCAAGTTCTAGCTATAACTTGATCTGATTGAGTTTTAAAATATATGAAGCCATGCAGAAGCTAGAGCTATTTTGCAAGCATATACCCAAGTAGAATAGCAACTGAAGCAAAGTTGGTTTCCATAACATTCAGCTCACAGTCCCCCTTTCTGTACCCCATTCCTGCTCTCATCTTGGTAGCCACTGGGGTCTCCCTGAACTTGCCATGCCTTTCATCTCATTAGCATCTTGAGTAGGCACATTGCCAGTGACCATAGCATGCGTCTAACCACTGCTGAGCCAAAGGACACATATCCGTGTCTTGAATCTTCATTAACAGACCTGCTTTTCTCTTATTTTCTCTATTTAATTTTTAAAATAGCTTTTTCCGGTTTTGTGACTTTTCAACATATGAATAAATGTTCTGCCTCCCTCGGTTCTAAAAATGAGTGGTTTGAAAAACTGTCAGCTGTAAGTCAGAAACAGGTTCAGATGGAAGCATTTTCTCTCTTCCCTGTCCACTCCAATATTGAAAAGTCCATTATTCTTTATGCTTGTGGAAAAGCACAGGGCCACATTTCAACTTCACCTGAATGCCCTCTTGCATAGCTAAAGATTTTGCAATAGTTTATGAGGCGAAAGCATACTAGGGTTTAGTTTTTGCGGTGGCGGTGGTGGTGGTGTCGTGGGGTGGTGTGTGTGTGTATGTCCTTCCAAAGGGAAGGTGTTCTTTTCACCTCTATGCCTCTTTGGGGCTTCGGCAGAGAAGAAAGCCTCTACAGTTTACATTCGCTTTGTCAGCCCTGTAAGCAACCATCTGTTTCAGCGGTGGAGTGCGATCTGTCAGTTTTGTTTTTGGTGGGGATGTAGTGGCAGGAGCTGGCTCATAGTTGCTTCTTGGAGAACTGCAAAGTAATTAACCATTCCAGTACTGGCTACAAAAGAGATGGCCACTCTCAACGTTGGCCAGATTTTTGCTTTATCCAGTGCTGGAAGGACTACAAAAAACGGAATAGCTATTCATCGTGCTTCATTGTTCCCTAAAGAGGCAACATGCTCTTTGTTATAAAGGCAACCTGGATTTTCCGACATACCGTTTCATTTCAATGTCTGTGTGCCAGAGATGGAACAAAGTCTGAGCGCTGTAGACAAACAATCAGAACATGACAGTGACAAACACCCTGAGAGACCGCATTCACCAACATGTGAACGGGGACCTGTCGTCCGCAGATGATGGGAGGTGTGAGCTGGGGCTGGGAAGAAAACAGGAACGCAGAGAGGGCAGGAGATTTGGGAGATATGATGCTTCTCTGATGGAGTGTAATGTTATAGGACACAGTCCTAAGAAATCAAAAACCTGGAAAGAGATAAGGAGCAACAAATTTTATTTTTTATTCTATTTTCCTCCTAGATTCTCTTCATTTGTCTTTCCCACTTTTTCTTTAATCTTGAACATAATGCTCGGTCTCTGTTGCCATCCATAAAATAGGCTAAACGATTGAGCTACAAGATGTTAAAAACACCTCTCAAATGGTTATGTAAAATAGATTTTGAGAACTTTTAGAAATAGTGAGGGGAATGAATAAATTATTCTTTTGTTTCTAACATTATGCTCTCTGGACACACTGGAGTATGTATTTATTAGTTTAATAGTACTATAGTACTAGTCAAACATAAATGTTATCTCCATTTTCAACTGACTCATTTATCTTTTCCAGCATATTAAAAAGTTTGATGAAATAGTTAGGTTGGCTATCATATGAGATAAGGAAATATTTTAAGTGTCATAGGCTAAATAGTCCACATTAGTACTCTTATTGCCCTGTACACAGTGGCAAGTTTTGACAAATTAGGTTCTCACCTTCTGAACATATTCTCAAAAAGCCATTCCACTATTTTCCTGACAGCTTACTAGACTTCTTGTTCCTAATTAAAGTTTTTCTTGCATTGAATAATAATTTATAAAAATATTTTACTTTATAATTAAAATCACTCCTTCTTAATTAATAAGTAATTAATATGTCCAATTAACAATGTTCCTTTAGCATTTTTAGGCCAATCTCAAGTCTTCCATTCTCTTCTCCACACTAAACATTTATCAATTTTACATTTTCCTATAGATGTTTCAGTTCAGTTCAGTTCAGTCACTCAGTCATGTCCAATTCTTTGTGATCCCATGGACTGTAGCACACCAGGCCTCCCTGTCCATCACTAACTCCCAGAGTTTACCCAAACTCATGTCCACTGAGTCCAGGATGCCATCCAACCATCTCATCCTCTGTCATCCCCTTCTCCTTCAGCCTTCAATCTTTCCTAGCATCAGGGCCTTCTCCAATGAGTCAGTTCTTCCCATCAGGTGGCCAAAGTATTGGAGTTTCAGCTTCAACATCAGTCCATCCAATGAACACTCAGGACTGATCCCCTTTAGGATGGACTGGTTGGATCTCCCTGCAGTACAAGGGACTCTCAAGAGTCTTCTCCAACACCACAGTTCAAAGGCATCAATTGTTCGGTGCTCAGCTTTCTCTATAGTCCAACTCTCACATCCATACATGACTACTGGAAAAATCATAGCCTTGACGAAACAGACCTTTGTTGGCAAATAATGTCTCTGTTTTTTAATATGCTGTATAGACTGGTCATATCTTTCCTTCCAAGGAGTAAGCGTCTTTTAACTTCATGGCTGCAGTCACCAACTATAGTGATTTTGGAGCCCCAAAAAATAAAGTCTGTCACTGTTTCCACTGTTTCCCCATCTATTTGCCATGAAGTGATGGGACTGGATGCCATGATCTTTGTTCTCTGAATGTTGACCTTTAAGCCAACTTTTTCACTCTCCTCTTTCACTTTCACCAAGAGGCTCTTTAGTTCTTTGCTTTCTGCCATAAGGGTGGTATTATCTGGATATCTGAGGTTATTGATATTTCTCCTGGCAATCTTGATTCCAGCTCTTGCTTTTTCCAGCCCAGCGTTTCTTACGCTGTATTCTGCATATAAGTTAAATAAGCAGGGTGACAATATATAGCCTTGACGTACTCCTTTTCCTATTTGGAACCAGTCTGTTGTTCCATGTCCAGTTCTAACTGTTGCTTCCTGACCTGCATACAGATTTCTCAAGAGGCAGGTCAGGTGGTCTGGTATTCCCATTTCTTTCAGAATTTTCCACAGTTTGTTGTGATCTTATCCATTATATTTTTGGCCTGTTATTTCGATTGTTCTTTTTTTTAAAAAAAACTGTGTACATAAGTAATATTGAGGCCTAACCAAAACCATATGAGGCAAGGTAAGTTTTACTTCCCATTTTTAAGAAATTAAAGTCTTTAAGCTGGGAAAATCATTAGTTTATAAACTTAAGGGTATCATCTTCTCAACTCAAATATTTCAACTATGGGTCTCTACATGACTTCAAAACTTTTGAAGTATTTGTATGTTTAACTAGAATCACACACATGTTTCTGTTGTCTTGATTAAATTCAGTTTATATTATCCCACCACTCCTCATAGAGAAAATATCCTGCATCTGACCTTTGGGCCTATCTGGTCTGGTGGCCATGGCATTTATGGATATTGTGACTAAACAGGTACAGGTATCTTTATCCTGCTGTCTGCATCCAAAATAATACAGACTATTCTTATCAAGGTAGAGTCTTCTAAAGAATATTGAAAGTTCAGCCAAAAAGAAAGTTCTTCGCAAAATTACAGAGTAAGAGGTTGTTTAAGTGGTGTATCTTTGACCCTCTCATTGTAATTCAGTATCTGTGAAAGCAGGCTCAGTGTTATGTTCAACTTGCAATTCTCTGCTTTGGTGTCTACCCTCAGCCTCGGTTCTTTCAGCCCAATAATAGAAGGCTTCAGAGTGGACTCCATGACATTTGCCTATATCCCATGCCTTCTCTCTCTTTTGTCTTTACCTCTCCAGCATATTCAAATAAAATCCATAGGAAGATCCACTGCTCCCAAGAATATTGACATGCCTAGGCATCTCAGAACTCGCTGAAAGGTGATGACTCACCCTTATCAACAATCAATAAAATCTTTACAAACTGATTTATGCTGTATATTTATACTTCTGACCCCAATTCTACTTCCAATGTGTGGGTTTTTTACTTATTTCCAAGCAATGCAAAGATACCATCAGAATTCACAGGTTAAGGGCTCAGTCTCAAGAGACTGCCCCCAATTCAGATGCAAATCACAAGTCCAGGTGGTCACTTGGGTTTCCAACTAACCAAATACAGATCAGAGGTTCCCAAGAGGTTCCCATAACCTTCTCAGATTTGATTAATTTGCTAGAGTGGGTCACAGAACTTAGATAAATGTTTACTTACTAGGTTGCTAGTTTATTATAAAAGTATAACTCAAGAACAGCACAGGGAAGAGATGCATAGGACAAGGTGTGGGGGAGGGGCTTGGAGCTTCCATGCGTTCTCCAGAAGTTGTTCTCTTCTGAGCTCTTCACTGGTTCACCATCCCAGAATTTTTCTGACCCTCATTTTTTTTTCTTTCTTTTTTTATGGAAGCTTTATTATATATGCATGACAGATTAAATCATTGGTAGTTTGTGATTGAATTCAATTTCCACAGCCCTTTCCCTTCTTCAATGGTCAAGTGTGGGGCTGAAACCCTATAATCATTTGACAACTTATTTTGGTGACCAGCTCCCATTCTTAGGTGATGTAGAGGCATTCCAGAAGTCATCTCATTAGCATAGCAAAAGATATCAGCAGCTTCTTATCGGGAAATTCTGAGGCTTTTTGGAGCTCTGGAGGGTCTGTACAAAGACCAAATATATATTTCTTATTATACATCACACTATCACACTAATATATATATATAATTGTGTGCATATATATGTATATACATAAACATTTGTGAATACACATACGTACACACACACAAATGGGCTTCTCAGGAGAATTAGCAGTAAAGAACCTGCCTGCAATGCAGGAGCTACAGGAGAGTTTGATCCCTGGGGTGGGAAGATCCCCTGGAAGAGGGCATGACAACCCACTCCTGTGTTCTTCCCTAGAGAACCTCATGGACAGAAGAGCCTGGCAGGCTACAGTCCATAGGGTCGCAAAGGGTCAGACATAACTGAAGTGACTTAGCACATGCACAAATAGATATTTCAACAGAATCAAATGGAAAGAAATATATATCCTTGAAATGGTTTTCTTTGTCCTATGATGTACAAAAAATTTTTGCTTTCAGAAAATAGACGTTCAGTGGTAATGCATTTTTAGGGAAAGCATATTGAAAATGCCCTGTTCTTTTTAAAAACCTTGGTTTCTCAGATAACTATACAGTACTCAAATTTTTGTAATAATCTATCAGGGAAAAGAACCAAAAAAGAATGGATACATACATATATATATATATATACATATATAAATGAATCACCTTCAATGTATCTGAAACTAACACAACTGGAGTTGGTTGCCATTCCCTTCTTCAATACATCAATAAAGCTGAGGAAAAAAGTAAAAAAAAAATAAAAATAAAAGCTTTGGTTTAACACTTAAAGGTATACTAATTCAAAAGTATAGAGATAACTTCAATCTATTTAGATTCTTGATCTTTAATGGTTGTTACAGTTGGAAAAGCGTTTTTCAAAGGAAAGAATATAGATATGGAAGAACTGCATCACTGTCTGCACTTATAACACCACACAAGCAATAGTTCACCTCCACCCATAATTCTGAAAAGTTTCTATCGAAATGTACCTAGAAATCTGTATCTTCCTTAATGTCATTCAGTTGTTTGAGGAAATTGAGGATGTTATAATTTTATACTAGTAAAAAATAGGCATAGTTCAATTTCCTCCACTGTTATACATCAAAACAAGTTTGGGAATCCTCTGTTTCAACATTTTTAATTGTTTAGATGTGAGACTTCAAACTGACAAAGTATCTGCATTACTTTCAGCAATAAAATCACTCTGAATTTTCCTAGTATGGATTTTTAAAAGCTTTTTCATGGCACCAATATCTTTCAAAAGCCATTGCTTTTACACTCCTTGTTAAAAATGGCACATTTACAAATATATGTATGTACTAGATCACTTACTTAGACAGCGATTTTTTCATAATTTGTTAGCTAAAAAGCTACTATGAGAGACAAAAGTGTCAATTGTGCCGTTTTCTTGTTCTCTTGTACCTGCCTTATTAGTAATTTCTCAGCCAATTTCCTTCACAGGCATCTTATTAATAATAATGTTTGTCTATTTTGTCCACTTCCTAACCTGGATAATGTAATGAATTAATCAAGTTAATGTAGCTTCACATTAATGAAATTCAGTATATCACATTATTAAATGCAGAGGATAAGAAATGCAAAGAAAATTTTTTCAAATTACATTTCCAATAAAGAACTTGAATCCAGAATACATAATGAGTTTTTAAAACCCAACAATAAGAAAATAATGACTTGACTCAATTTCAAAAAATGGCAAAAGTGTGAAGAACAGATAATTTACCAAAAAAAAAAAAAAAAAAAGATGTAAGAATGGGAAGAAAGAAATAAGCACAGGAAAAGATACTTACTGTCATTAGCCATTAAGAAAATGCAAATTAAAAATCACAATGAGATACCACAATACATTAGGATTCTAAAACAAAAAATACCAGCAATAACAGCTGTTGGCAAGAATACAGAGCCACTAGCTCTCTTCTATATTGCTGGGAAAGTGCAAAATGATACAGTTATTTTCAAAAAAAAAGTTGATAGCTTCTTATAAAGTCAAACATATATTTACCATATGATCTGGCAACTCCACTCTTGAAAATCTACCCTAAATAAATGAAAATTATGTTCACTTAACCTGTAAACAAATGTTTAAATTGCTCTTTTTTAAAATAATTTTCTAAATTGGAAACAACTCAAAGGGATTTCATTGAGTAAATTGATAAACTATGGTTTAATCACACAATAGAATACTACTCAGCAATAAACAGAAACAAACTATTAATACACACAGCAATATGAACAAATTTCATAGGAATTATGATGAGTAAAAGAAGCCAGTCTCCAAAATCATGCCTTGTATGACTCCATTTTTATGAAATTCTTGACAAGATAAGGCTTCCCTCATGGCTCAGTCAGTAAAGCATCTGGCGGCAATGTGGGCAACCCAGGTTCGATCCCTGGGTTGGGAAGATCCCCTGGAGAAGGAAATGGCAACCCACACCAATATTCTTGTTTGAAGAATCCCATGGACAGAGGAGCCTGATAGGTTACAGTCCATGGGGTTGCAAAGAGTTGGACACGACTGAGTGACTTCACTTTCACTTTCTGACAAGATAAATCCACAGCAGTAGAGAATTGTTGCTAGGGATTATGGGTGGAGAAAGGGGTAGCTATAAAGAGATAACTCAAGGGAGGAGTTACAGCTATATAACAGTTTTGTATCCTAATTATGGTGGGGGTTGTATGACTCTATATATGTGTTATGATTTATAGATCTACTAGTTTTGAAACATAGAATTAAAAATAAAAGGTAAATAAGACCGAAGTCAACCAACCAGAATTACGACAATTTGACAGGGACTAACCGAGAGAATGGGAGAAGGCAATGGCACCCCACTCCAGTACTGTTGCCCGGAAAATTCCATGGAGGAGCCTGGTAGGCTGCGGTCCATGGGGTCGTTAAGAGTCGGACACGACTGAGCGACTTCTTTCACTTTCTACTTTCATGCATTGGAAAAGGAAATGGCAACCCACTCCAGTGTTCTTGCCTGGAGAATCCCATGGACGGATAAGCCTGGTAGGCTGCAGTCCATGGGGTCGCACAGAGTCGGACACGACTGAAGGGACTTAGCAGCAGTAGCAGCAGCAACTGAGAGAATAATGCATGTTTAGTAGTCTTTTAGGTGAAAAGTAAATACAAGTAAAAAACTCTGATATGTTTTCCTGCTACTCAGTAGATTGTCCAAGCACACATATGACTTGGCACACTACAGCTCTAGGCATGTCCTACTCAAAGCATAGTCCGTGGATCAGCATCCATTCGCATCCCTTGGGAAATTATTAGAACTCTGGATACGAAGTCCAGCAATCTGGTTTTTAACAGGCCTGCCAGATGATCTTGATTCATGCTAAATTGAGAAATGCTGCCGTGGGGTGTGTGTTAAAATGCAGTTTTCTGGGCTTATCCCTAGAGTTTTTGATTCAGTATATCTGGTGTAGGGACCAAGAATTTTACTTTTAACAAGTTCCTAGTTAATGTTGTTGCTGCTGATCTTGGTACTACACTTTGGAAACCACCACTCTAGCCAACTTTATCCATTACAGTAACTGCCTGCCAAGTTTAATTAATTAAAATAAAATTAAAATTAAGACTTTAGTTTCTCATTTGCACTGTCACATTTCACTTGCTCCAGAGTCACATTATTATGTGGCCATTTACAAAACAGTTTTCTGACTGTTCTAGGGAAGTATGACTCAATGATGGAAATGTGCTGCTGCTAAGTCACTTCAGTTGTGTCCAACTCTGTGTGACCCCATAGACGGCAGCCCACCAGGCTCCGCCATCCCTGGGATTCTCCAGGCAAGAACATTGGAGTGGGTCGCCATTTCCTTTTCCAATGCATGAAAGTGAAAAGTGAAAGTGAAGTCGCTCAGTTGTGTCTGACTCTTTGCAACCCCATGGACTGCAGCCTACAAGGCTCCTCCATCCATGGGATTTTCCAGGCAAGAGTACTGGAGTGGGGTGCCATTGCCTTCTCTGGAAATATGCTATATATGTGCTAATACAGTAGCCACTAGCCCTGTGTGGCAATTCAAACTTACATTTTCATTACTTACAATAAGTGAAGTTAAAATTTTAATTCTTCAGCCATACTAGTCACATTTCAAGTACCTATTTAGCTACATGTGGCTAGTAGCTACCATACTGGATAGCCCAAGTACAGAATATTTGTATCATCACAAAGAGTTCTATTTATTGGAAAGTGCCTCTCTAGATCATGGGTCAGGGAATCTTTTCCTAAATTTTGCTTAATAGTAATGAGAGTCCCTTGGACTGCAAGGAGATCCAATGAGTCCATTCTAAAGGAGAGCAGTCCTGGGTGTTCTTTGGAAGGAATGATGCTAAAGCTGAAACTCCAGTACTTTGGCCACCTCATGCGAAGAGTTGACTCATTGGAAAAAACTCTGATGCTGGCAGAATTGAGGGCAGGAGGAGAAGGGGACGACAGAGGATGAGATGGCTGGATGGCATCACTGACTCGATGGACATGAGTTTGAGTGAACTCCGGGAGTTGGTGATGCACAGGGAGGCCTGGTGTGCTGCAATTCATGGGGTTGCAAAGAGTCGGATATGACTAAGCAACTGAACTGAACTGAAAGAATAAACAACTGAGGCTTTCAGACCCTAAGAACTCTGTCACAACTACTCAACTCTGACTTTGTATCTAGAAAGCAGCCATAGACAGGAAGTAAACAAATGAGCATGACTGTGTCCTGATGAAACTTTATTTGTAAAAACAAACAGCTGGTCTATAGGCCATAGCTTGCTGATCCCTGCTGTAGACCATTCCTAACACCAAGCCTTCAAAGTCTCTGGGAGCCTGCTTTCATACTATAAAATGAACACTCCATACCGTAATAGAAAAATTGCACTGGGAAAGTCTTCCAACAGCCCTTTTGGTTTCTTTAACTCTGGTTATGCCAAGGCAATGTTCAAACATTGCAAAAGACTAAGTAATATTATAGGAGATTTAATGCCAAGTAAAAGTAAAGGTTGGCTCTGCAGTATGCCTAAAATAAAGATATTGTGATGCAGATTGAAACACTTTGGAAACTATTTATTTCCTGGTGGCTCAGATGGTAAAGAATCTTCTTTCAATGCAGGAGACCCAACCCCTTGCATTGGGAAGATCCCCTGGAAAAGAGAATGGATACCACTCCAGTATTCTTGCCTAAAGAATTCCATGGAAAGAGAAGCCTAGCAGGTTACAGTCCGTGGGGTCGGAAAGAATAGGAAACGACTGAGCAACTAATACTTTCTCTAACTTAGAATACATTAATAACCACCTACCATGGGGCGCTTTTTTGTTGCTGTTGTTTCATTTATTGCTTCACAATGTATATCTCCATTTATCATTATTTTTCACTGTTTCACCCACAGTATTCTAATTCTCCATGAAGTGAAGTGAAGTTAGTCATGTCCGACTGTTTGCGACCCCGTGGACTGTAGCGCACCAGGCTCCTCCGTCCATGGGATTCTCCAGGCAAGAATACTGGAGTGGGTTGCCATTTGCTTCTCCAGGGGATCTTCCCCACCCAGGGATCAAACCCAGGTTTCCTGCATTGCAGGCAGACACTTTAACCTGTGAGCCACCAGGGATTCTCCATGATAATATGTTAATTCAGATCTTTGCAACTATCTTCTCAACTATAACACTGTTTTACTCCTATTAATGTATGATTTCACACTTGTTTTGTGCTATAAGTATTAATACTTTTTCTCAGAAGTCTAATAATTGATTCCATTGAGAATTACTGCAGTAAATTTTGGTCCTATTGGTGTTTTCCATTCCTCCAGTTACTCCCTGTTCTATTGTTTCCTTGTTGGAGATATATAGTCGACTGTCATCACCAAGGAAAATGCAAATTCATGTTTAGATATATTTAAGCCAAAACCCATAGTAGGTAGGGAGCATTCTATGTTTTATCAACAACTGTGAGTACTTCACTAATTTTTTTTTTCTCACAATATTTAGAAACAATTTTTCTTATTTTAAAATTATTTGGGTATTTCAAATTTGTATATTTACACCATTCTTAATAAAGCACATATTTCTATGGTACTGATTAGAAAAAGATAGTTTTCACTAAGTGTACATTATTTGACAATTGAATTACAAAATTAACCTCATGGAATGTAGGATAAAGAAACAGCAATTATCTGTAACAAGTTGTGATTTCATCATGAACCTCAAAAACATTTTAAAAAATAATGTAAATAAAATCTAAGGGATATTTTAAAAACAAATGAAAAACAAAAATTTTTAAGGTCAAATTTCAGTTTTAAGTAAATGGAATTGAATAAATAAGATGCATCATTTAATGCAATGATAAAAGTGTTTATTTAGAATATTTCTCTTTTCCTTTTTTTTTTTAACTAGAATTTTGTGTCTACATTTTCATGTATTAACATCTACTTAGGCTTTTTGGTTTATTTCTTATTAGAAATATGTTTAACTTCTTAAGCATTAAATGTAATTGAAAGCAAATTTGTTCTGTAACCATATAACCAACCAGTGCCCAATATCCAGTACTTAACATGCAGGGAAGATATACCACATAAAGGGGAAGAGCTGTTCTTAGTACGCTTTGCCACTAACACATATGTGAACTTAGAGAGCTCTAATATCCCTGAGCCTCAATTCCCTCCTCTTTAAAAGGAATTAGATATCTTTTAATTTTGCTTTCAGTTATGATATTCTTTGATTCTAAAAAGGTTGTTTTACTTGCCAAAATATTGATATAAGCAGTATGTCAATAACAAGGTTGAGGGTAACCCCACACAAAGGACTACATACTTAATCATGTCTATGAAGAACATATAGTATGAACTAAATGGGAAAAATAATAATAATAATAAAGTTTATTAAAAATGTGGGATACAGCAAAGGCAGTGCATAAAGGGAAATTTATGGAATCAAATGCATACATTAGAACGAAAGATCTAAAATAAATCATATAAATTGTCATCTTATGAAACCAGGAAAAAAAGCAGCAAAATAAGTCCAAAGTAGGCAGAAGAAAGAAATAATTAGAACAGAAGTCAATGCAGTTAAAAATAGAAAATCAATAGAGGAAAATCAATAAAACCAAAAACTGGTTCTTTGAAAAGATCAATCAAATTGATAAGACTCTAGTTGGGCAATTTAAGAAAAAAAGAGATAGGACACAAACTACTAATACCAGAAAAAGCAATCATCAGCCACTGAACAATAAAGGATAATAAAGGAATCCTACGAACAGCTCTATGCCCACAAACATGACATTCTAGATGTAATGGACCAATTCCTAAAAAGACACAATTTGCCAAAACTCACACAAAAGGAAATAGACAATGTGAGTTGGCCTATATCTATTAAAGAAGCTGAATCAATAATTAATAACCTTTTAAAACAGAAACTACCAGACTTAGACAGGTTTACTGGCAAACTACTAAATATTTAAGGGAAAAAAATATATATATCAGTTCTCTACAATCTCAGAGAGAATATTTTCTAACTCATTCTAGGAGACTAGCATTATACTAATACCAAAATCAAAAAACTTAAAAAAATAAAGAAAACAAACAACCCATTTTAAAAAATAGGTGAAAGTTGCTCAGTCATGTTCGACTCTTTGTGACCCCATGGACTATACAGTCCATGGAATTCTCCAGGCCGGAATACTGGAGTTGGTGGCCATTCCCTTTTCCAGGGGACCTTTCCAACCCAGGGATTGAACCCAGGTCTCCTGCATTGTAGGCAGATTCTTTACCAGCTGAGCCACAAGGGTCATTAACAAACACTTCACTAAAGAAGATATGCAGATGGAAAATAAGCATATATCATCAGAGAAATGCAAATTAAAACAAAAATGAGATTCTACTACACACTTACTAGAATGGCCCAAACTGGAAAGGAAAACTGATAATACCAAATGGTGGTGAGGATGTGGAGCAACAGGAACTCTCACTCATTGCTGGTGGGAATGCAAAATAGTGTATATACACACTAGAAGATAGTTGGTGGTTCCTATAAAACTAAACATACATTTACCATACGATCCAGGATTCATACTCTTATATGGATTTACCCAAAAGAGTTGAATGCATGTTGATACAAAAATGTGCACATGGATGTTCATAATGATTTTATTCATAATTGCTAAAAGTTAAAAACAACCAAGATGCTTTCCACAGATGTCCCATGGTACATCCAAACAGTGGAATATTATTCAACACTGAAAAGAAATGCACTATCAAGCCATGAAAAGACATGGAAGAATCTTAAATGTATATTATTAAATGAAAAAAGGCAATCTGAAAAGACAGCATCTCATCTGATTCCAACTATATGACATTCTAGAAGGGCAAAATTATGGAGACAGGAAACATATCAGTGGTTGCCAGGAGTTAGTAAGAGCGGGGAGGGAAGCAAGAGATGAAAAGGCAGAGTACAAAAAATTTAGGGCCTTGGAAATATTCTGTATGACACCCTAATGATAGATACACATCATTATACATTTGTTCATAACCATAGAACATACAACACCAAAAGTGAACTGGAATGTAAACTATGGACTTTGGGTAATAATGTGTTAATGGAGGTTCATCCACTGTTAAAAAATGTACCACTCTAGTAGAGGATGTTGATAATTATGTAGGCTGTGAGTGTGTGAGAACAGGATGTATTTTGGGAAATCTGTACCTTCCCCTCAAATTTTCTTTGAACCTAAAAATGCTCTAAGAAATTAAAGCATTAATAACAATGTCTTTTAAAAATAAAAATATCAAAGGAAAGTGGGAGAAAAGGAGCATATGTTGGTGGTAAGAATCACAAGAGATGTTTGCATAAAAGAGAGCTTTTGTAAAATGAAAGAAAAAAATGAAATAAGATGTAATATGCCAGTGCTGTCAAACCTATGCTTTAGGGTGCACAACACAATTTGACTCAAAGTGAATATAATTAACACCGTCATCAGTTACTGAAGGTCTTAATTTCTTAAAAAGCAAGACCATGACAATTATTTTTGATTACCTCAGAATCTAGAACAGAGCTCTTTATACAAGTAGGTGCCATGTAAATCATTTGGTAGAGTGTGTCTATCAGAATAGACTGACAAATTTGCACACAAATATTGTCACCGGCAAATAGAAACGCACCAAACCCAAAAGGCAACATCTTTGTCCTTAATATAAAGAACCAATGTGCTCTACTCTCAAGGTGGAAGATATGTTGCACAGAAATTAGCCTCTAGGTCAATAATGAAATGCTTAAGTTACAGTCAGGGACAGAAATTTGGGACATGAAAGACAGCATTATTGTTGTATGTCTAAATGACCCTAAGCAGCATTTTATACACCGTTAGAAACTGTCAAGTCTCCAATGACATATTAGATTCTCATAAAAAGACACAAATGCTAAATTAAGTTTGAATTTGAATTAGCAAAGAATAAGAAAATCAATTTAAATGTTCCCAGTGCAATCTCAACCCTTGCACTCTTGCTTTGCATCTGTGTATTTCATTAGTATATTTTGTTACATGATCATGTAATATTTATGCAGTAACACAATATTCTCTGTACATCTAAGATTAGAGAAAAAGTGCAGTTCCATTCCATTATTTTGTGCCCTTTATCTGCTGAACACTCTGTAACATTACCCGGGGTTTGATGATTATGTAATGAGGGCTCCTATTATAATGCACGCTGCACAGTTGGAGGATTGCTGTGGGAAACTTAACTCTGCAAATCCTGAGTTTTGGAACAATTAAAGCCTTGGTTTTAATGTTACATTCACCTCATTTTTTCCCAAAATATTTTGCTTTTTTTCCCTTAAAACCCATAAGTACTGCAGTAGAAGAAGTGTAACAAGAATTATAGGAAAAAGTTCCACAGGAGATGAAATAACAGCTGCCATCTGGTGCATAACAGATGTGTGTTCCATGAACTTTTTTTTCTTTTGAGTTTTCCTATCCAAGTCCAGACCCAAACACTATGCCTAAGCTTATGAGATCTGACAACTTTACAGCCCCCAGGCTGACTGACTGCAGGCTAGTGTTTTTTTTCCTTGAATTCATTGAAGCCCCAGGGGACTAACAGGTTCAAGAATGATACTCAATGGTTCTTTTCCTTCAGAAAGCTGTGAAGAACTGCCACTAAGTTCACTTACAAAAAATAAAGTCCAGAAAGTTTCCAATAAAGGATCATTAAAGATTCCATGCTTTCAAAGACAGATATTCAGGACTTGGTGCCATTAGCAGTTGCTGTTCCCAAACAGAGAAAGGAATCACCTGGAGGACCATGTGGTTTCTTCTATCCAAGGAAAATAATCCAAACCTGATTCTCTGTTAACATTTGCACAAGTACAAGCCTCCTGAAACTGACAAAGCCACCCATTTTCTAGCACCTGGTCATAGGTCCTGCGATGTCTAGGGCTGGTGATTTCTATCAGAAAGCACTGATGCACATGGCTAGTAATTCAAATTTTATGGACACATCTCCTTTGTGATTTTATAAATTGAGAGAATTTTTCTAAAAGGTCAAATGATGAAATTCAAAATTAAAAGTCATTTTTTTTTTCCAAAATAGTCCATGGAGATGCTGTAGTTTCTAAATTTTTTATCTCTTCCCAAGCTCAAGAGCAACTTAGATCAGCTTTCAGATTTTTGTCATGGTGCTTTTTTTAATGGGTCAGATTCATCCATTCTTAATGCATTATGATCATAATGCCCTTGACATCCCTTTAGAGTTTTAACAGTTCATTTTCTTTTCTGTGAATGTGACCCTTGTCTTTTTAGCATCCACCTACCTGGCATTAGAGAGCTCAGTCAAGGAAATATGGGTAGTCTGTACTCTATTTCTGAGACAATACAAATGTTGCTGCTAGAACTCACTTGCTCCATGTTTTTCTCTTCTCTTGATACAGCTCCAGAGTGGCTTAAATTTCCACTGATGATAGTTAATTATTTTTCTCTCTAAAGCCATTATCATATAGAAACTTGCTTAATTTTCTTAGGACCTAACACATGCTAAGTTCTAGATGTTGCCCTGAACAGGGCATCGAGATGCTTTCATGCAGTGTGAGGGTTTGTCTCCTTTCTTGGTTTATCATTCTGCCTTCCTATTGCTTCTGCTGATGTGAGTTCCTGATGCAGTGATATGAGTTTCTGACATTATTTGCCACTTTGTCACTGATGCTACACTTATCATCATTATCACCACTTAATTTCTTCTCTAACTTAATCTCCAGGATTGAATCCCAGCCCGTGTGCTTGGTAGAAGTAAGAAAGAACTGAAAGAGTCAATTCAAGACGACCTGCTATTTGGTCATGGTATTAACGTGTTTGGCTTCCCAGGTGGCTCAGTAGTGAAGAATCCACCTGCCAATGCAGGAGATGTGGGTTCAATCCCCAGGTCAAGAAGATCCCCTGGAATAGGAAATGGCAACCCATTCCAGTATTCTTGCCTGGAAAATTCCATGGACAGAGGAGCCAGGCAGGCTGCAGTCAATGGGGTGCAAAGAGTTGGACATGACTGAAGTGACTGAGCATGCACACACACGTTAACATGTTTATAAAACAGATGTACATGAAAATCATTATAAAATGCAAAATAGTCCATCATAAAGTTGTATGTATGCCAATCAATATACACTAACAAATATGGCTAATTTAATTGGAGATCAGTGGGATAAAGCCTATTATTGGCCTTCCAAATAGGGCATTTTGAGGTCTGAGTCCTTATAATAACCCAGTTCTACAACCCTTTAATTGAAATCATTTTGCAGTCCTAGTCTTTAGAAACCTAAACAAGTTCTTCTGGAGCTGGAGTGGTGGGGCAGGGGCAGGGAATTGAAAACTGGCAACATCAGGCAACATAATTTTTTGCTCTTATAGGAAATGATACTTTTGAAGGCAAAACTAATTCAACTTTGCTACTTGCACCAAAGGTACTTGTTCCCTGTGGATAAGAATGTGAACCAACTAAATAGCCAATTTAAAACTAACAGCTTGTTTGTCAAGAATAACTTCCAGGCCCTGGCTTCTCTAAGCCCATCAGTCCAAAACTATCATGTAATATACTCTTGCCAATTCCAATGCTATCTACAAGACCTGACTTAACATATACAAGACCTGACTGAAAACTTTCCCAGTCCAGGCCCTGAAACCTAATTTGATAGCCTACCCTGTCTTCCCCCTTCTGAAACACTGTCAAGATACCACAAAGGGGGTGCTCTTCCTCACATAGTTTTCCTTGATCAACAGGTATTTCCAGTAGACTTTCAAGAAGTCAACAGTTGACAAACCTGGAGGTCTCATAGGCAACCAATCAAGACGCCTTCACCCCTTATACAAATACCTGGAGAAGTATTCCCCTGAGGCTCTTTGATTCTCAAAGCTGGATCTTCAGGTTCCATGGTGTTGTCATCACACATACTTGACACACAGAAAATCCTGGGTTTAATTCCCAGTGGAACCTAAAAGTACTTGTTTCCATTAAAGAAAGTACTTCCATTAAAAGTACTTGTTTCCACTTAGTTTTGTCTGTCCTGAGCACCCGGCATTTAAAAAGTCACCTTTGGAAAGGTCTAAAGATACAAAATGTGCCAGGCTGCAACAGCACAGGAACAGCCAAGAAGAGCTATCCAAGTCCGAGGTCAGGGGCGGCGGCCAGGAGGACCAACCCCACGTCCAAGGAGTGGTGGCTGCACGGGCGCAGGAGGGCCTAGAGGAGCTATCCCATGTTGAAGGTCAGGAAGGGTGGCAGTGAGGAGATACCCCTGGTCCAAGGTAAGGAGCAGCAGCTGCACTTTGCTGGAGCAGCCATGAAGAGATACCCCACGCCCAAGGTAAGAGAAACCCAAGTAAGACTGTAGGTGTTGCAAGAGGGCAACAGAGGGCAGACACACTGAAACCATACTCACAGGAAATTAGTCAACCTAATCACACTAAGACCACAGCCTTGTCTAACTCAATGAAACTAAGCCATGCCCCTGGGGCAACCTAAGACGGGCGGGTCATGATGGAGAGATTTGACAGGATGTGGTCCACTGGAGAAGGGAATGGCAAACCACTTCAGTATTCTTGCCTTGAGAACCCCATGAACAGTATGAAAAGGCAAAATGATAGGATACTGAAAGAGGAACTCCCAAGGTCAGTAAGTGCCCAATATGCTACTGGAAATCAGTGGAGAACTAACTCCAGAAAGAACGAAGGGATGGAGGCAAAGCAAAAACAATACCCAGCTGTGGATGTGACTGGTGATAGAAGCAAGGTCCGATGCTGTAAAGAGCAATATTGCATAGGAACCTGGAATGTCAGGTCCATGAATCAAGGCAAATTGGAAGTGGTCAAACAAGACATGGCAAGAGTAAATGTCGACATTCTAGGAATCAGCGAACTCAAATGGACTGGAATGGGTGAATTTAACTCAGATGACCATTATATCTACTACTGCGGACAGGAATCCCTCAGAAGAAATGGAGTAGCCATCATGGTCAACAAAAGAGTCTATAATGCAGTACTTAGATGCAATCTCAAAAACGACAGAATGATCTCTGTTCGTTTCCAAGGCAAACCATTCAATATCACAGTAATTCAAGTCTATGCCCCAACCAGTAATGCTGAGGAAGCTGAAGTTGAATGGTTCTATGAAGACCTACAAGACCTTTTAGAACTAATACCCAAAAAAGATGTCCTTTTCATTATAGGGGACTGGAATGCAAAAGTAGGAAGTCAAGAAACACCTGGAGTAACAGACAAATTTGGCCTTGGAATACGGAATGAAGCAGGGCAAAGACTAATAGAGTTTTGCCAAGAA
>NW_011494770.1:1510151-1511826 GCF_000754665.1 Bison bison bison
TGAAGACCTACAAGACCTTTTAGAACTAATACCCAAAAAAGATGTCCTTTTCATTATAGGGGACTGGAATGCAAAAGTAGGAAGTCAAGAAACACCTGGAGTAACAGACAAATTTGGCCTTGGAATACGGAATGAAGCAGGGCAAAGACTAATAGAGTTTTGCCAAGAAAATGCACTGGTCATAGCAAACACCCTCTTCCAACAACACAAGAGAAGACTCTACACATGGACATCACCGGATGGTCAACACCGAAATCAGATTGATTATGTTCTTTGCAGCCAAAGATGGAGAAGCTCTATACAGTCAACAAAAACAAGACCAGGAGCTGACTGTGGCTCAGATCATGAACTCGTTTTTACCAAATTCAGACTTAAATTGAAGCAAGTAGGGAAAACCACTAGACCATTCAGGTATGACCTAAATCAAATCCCTTATGACTACACAGTGGAAGTGAGAAATAGATTTGAGGGACTAGATCTGATAGAGTGCCTGATGAACTATGGATGGAGGTTTGTGACATTGTACAGGAGACAGGGATCAAGGCCATCCCCATGGAAAAGAAATGCAAAAAAGCAAAATGGTTGTCTGGGGAGGCCTTACAAATAGCTGTGAAAAGAAGAGAAGCAAAAAGCAAAGGAGAAAAGGAAAGATATAAGCATCTGAATGCAGAGTTCCAAAGAATAGCAAGAAGAGATAAGAAAGCCTTCTTCAGCGATCAATGCAAAGAAATAGAGGAAAACAACAGAATAGGAAAGACCAGAGATCTCTTCAAGAAAATTAGAGATATCAAGGGAACATTTCATGCAAAGATGGGCTCGATAAAGGACAGAAAAGGTATGGACCTAACAGAAGCAGAAGATATTAAGAAGAGGTGGCAAGAATACACAGAAGAACTGTACAAAAAAGATCTTCACGAACCAGATAATCATGATGATGTGATCACTGACCTAGAGCCAGACATCCAGGAATGTGAAGCCAAGTGGGCCTTAGAAAACATCATTACGAACAAAGCTAGTGGAGGTGATGGAATTCCAGTTGAGCTCTTTCAAATCCTGAAAGAAGATGCTGTGAAAGTGCTGCATTCAATATGCCAGCAAATTTGGAAAACTCAGCAGTGGCCACAGGACTGGAAAAGGTCAGTTTTCATTCTAATCCCAAAGAAAGGCAATGCCAAAGAATGCTCAAACTACTGCACAATTGCACTCATCTCACATGCTAGTAAAGTAATACTCAAAATTCTCCAAGCCAGGCTTCAGCAATACGTGAACTGTGAACTTCCTGATGTTCAAGCTGGTTTTAGAAAAGGCAGGGGAACCAGAAGTCAAATTGCCAACATCCGCTGGATCATGGAAAAAGCAAGAGAGTTCCAGAAAAACATCTCTTTCTGCTTTATTGACTATGCCAAAGCCTTTGATTGTGTGGATCACAATAAACTGTGGAAAATTCTGAAAGAGATGGGAATACCAGACCACCTGACCTGCCTCTTGAGAAATCTGTATGCAGGTCAGGAAGCAACAGTTAGAACTGGACATGGAACAAAAGACTGGTTGCAAATAGGAAAAGGAATACGTTAAAGCTGTATATTGTCACCCTGCTTATTTAACTTATATACAGAGTACATCATGAGAAATGCTGGACTGGAAGAAATGCAAGCTGGAATCAAGATTGCTGGGA
>NW_011494770.1:1512432-1556771 GCF_000754665.1 Bison bison bison
ATCAGCCCTGGAATTTCTTTGGAAGGAATGATGCTGAAGCTGAAACTCCAGTACTTTGGCCACCTCATGCGAAGAGTTGACTCATTGGAAAAGACTCTGATGCTGGGAGGGATTGGGGGCAGGAGGAGAAGGGGACGACAGAGGATGATATGGCTGGATGGCATCACTGACTCGATGGACGTGAGTCTCAGTGAACCCCGGGAGTTGGTGATGGACAGGGAGGCCTGGCATGCTGTGATTCATGGGGTCGCAAAGAGTCGGACACGACTGAGCGACTGAACTGAACTGAACTGAAAGATACAAAATAGGAATTGCTACCTCCTTCTGGCTTATACCAATTAAAAGGATCTCTTTCACATGCTAACTCACATGCATGTCTTTTCAATGGAATTCCACCCAGGAAAATATGACACTTCAGTGGCCTTTGGGAAACTTTTGGCATGAAGACGAATGTTTATTTTAGAGAGGCATTAAAACAAATAGATTATAGATTCTCTGATTCGTCTGTCTCAAAGAGAGATCTCTTGTCTAAAACTCTCTCTGACATGACCATCCTTCAAAGTTTGATGTGCAATTAAAAAGCACACAGCTTGATAGAATTGCCAAAATTCTGAGTTACTGTTTATATTTTTTCTCTTTCTCTCTATACTCATGTAATATATGAGTATATGCTTGTATGTATAAAAATATATTTTCCTAAAACTAAGACTTCCTCTCTGTTTGCAAAGGACAAAATAATTTGTCTTTTGCAGTGATAATTTAATATTGGTCTGAAACATGCAGTTTCTCATTTCTTTCTTTTTTCCTTTCCAACTCCTTTTTCTGTTTTTTTGGTTAACTTTAGGGATTGATTGATCAAAAAATAATTGTTTTATTTTTCTGTACACATTCTAAGAATATCTAATCCAGATAAATAGTCAAAAATTTTTTTTAATATTTTTTCAACCTGCCAATACTGTAAGTAATAAGAACCTATGAGTTTGGATTTATGATCTTGTTAGATAAAAAGATAAGCTAGGCATTTAGAACTTTTGACATGAGTTCACAATCTTAATTGATTTTTCTGTTACATAAATATAGAGTTTAATTTGTACTTTTAAGTACATACGACATAAAAGATGATGGTGTTAGTCTCTCAGTCATGCCCAACTCTTTGTGACCCCATGGACTTTAGCCCGCCAGGCTCCTCTGTCCATGAAATTCTCTAGCCAAAAATACTGGAGTGGGTTGCCATTCCCTTCTCCAGGGGATCTTCCCAACCCAGGGATCGAACCCAGTCTCCTGTATTGCAAGGAGATTCTTTACTGTCTGAGCCACCAGGGAAGCCCAAATAAATGATTACTTAGATAAACTAGAATGATTAATTTTAGCTTAAAACAATTCTCTTTGTGTGCTCAGTCTCTCATCTTGTTTGACTCTTTGTGACTTCAGCCCACCAGGCTCCTCTGTTCATGGGATTCCCCAGCACGAATACTGGAGCAAGTTGCCATTTTCTACTCCAGGTGATCTTCCTGACCCAGGGATTGAACCCATGTCTCTGCGTTTCCTAAAACAATTTTAGCCTTCATAATATCACTACCAAAAACAGTACTGTAAGCACAATATTTTAATTAATACATGATTTGAGTTTATAATATTTAAAACTTTCAAAAAATATTATTATTCCATGAGTCAATTAAATTATTTTTACAAATAGTTTAAGGGTACAAATATATACCAAAACATGTTTACCTAAATGAAACTGAGTAATAGATACCTTTTTAATATTATATATTCTTAATCATGCTATAAACACAAGTATATAATGCGTTCACTTAATTCAAAATTTCCAGACTTATAGTCAACTTTAAGACATTAGCTTAATATTAAGTTGTAATTAATAAAATATATTTTTATAGATAGACAAGTTCTTTTTTTTTAATTGGAGGATAATTGCTTTACAAAGTCGTGCTGGTGACAAGTTCTAAATCAGAAAAAACACTACATGCTTTGGTCATTAAATATTGTTTTAAATCAATCCTTTTTTCTTATTTTATATATGGACTGAGTATATATTAAAAGGGTATACAAATTCCTTAAATGCCATTGTTCATATATTTATTTTGTCATATTGAAATATGTTAGAACTGTATGAAATGTGATTATAGGGAAGAAAATAGCTAATTCTTGATGTACTACTGTCTGGTTTTTTTCTAGAAATTATTCACAAAAGAAAAGCTAGTTCCTTTAGTTAAAGGTTGCAATTAATATGATTATAGAGAAACAGGAATGTGTATATAAGACAATAAATACATTTTGTTCTTTAAGAGGCCTGTTCTAGTTTATTCTAGAACTTCCCTGGTGGCTCAGACAGTTAAGTGTCTGTCTACAATGCCGGAGACCTGGGTTCGAGCCCTGGGTTAGGAAGATTGGAGAAGGAAATGGCAATCCACTCCAGTACTATTGCCTGGAAAATCCCATGGACAGAGGAGCCTGGTAGGCTGTAGTCTATGGGGTCGCAAAGAGTCGGACACGAATGAGCGACTTCACTTTCACTTTCTAGTTTATTGAAATCATAGCATTAAAATGATATATACATACTGATTATGTACAGGTAATTAATTTTATTGGAAAGATAAGATTAAAAACTTCATCTCTTTCATTGTTATATATATTACTACACAAATACATTAAAAGTTACAGTAATGGTAATTCAAATATTTGTAAATGAAAAAGGAAGATAAATTTAACAGTCAACCGAAAATGTAAAATTTCCATGACAAGAAAATTTTCTTTAACGACAAGACCATATTAGATGTTGTTCATGACTAGTGTAATAGACTCTAGGATGTTGGTCCTTAGATTCACATTTCTCAATAAAAAGCACAAACATCTTTGAATCATGTTCCATCTAGAAAAATTCTTAAGAACAGTCCAAAAACAAGCAGACAGTTGGGAAGAGAAAGCTTCCACACAAAACTTTTCTGTAAAGATAACTGTTAACAGTTCCTATCTAAGACCAGCAAACAAGAGCCATGACTGTCACACTTCAATCTGCACACTCGGTTTTTTATTTTCACAGTAATTTTTCTTTCCTCTTAGCTGTTATAAGACTCTGGATTTCTAACAGACACTTGCTACCTCTTAACTGAGATATTTATAAAAAGATTCCCTGCTTAACACTGCCTTTGACATTCTTAGTCACTCATTAGTATCAATATAAATTCAATGCCTGGCTATAATTTGCTTATGATTTAGTAAAAACACATACACAACTTAAATGACTGTAGGGTTTGTGCTCATTTTCCTAGATGTCATCCAGTTTCCTTTCATAAGAGTAACTTGTAAATTGAATCTGTTGATTTCCTTAGTAATTGGACAAAATCACTAAGCAACTTCTTAGATAAAATCAGTATACACACCAGAAAGATAGATATCTAAAATCCTTTCTTAAGTCAAATCTAAAAAAGGAAGTTTCACAGAAATCACCACCTACAGAACTTTTAAAGGGGTTAGACACTAAAGAGATAGGGGACAGAGCCTGTTTATTTGAATGCTATCTCACTTTTACGTGTGTGCATGCTCAGTCGCTCAGTCGCGTCCAACTCTTTGCAACCCTATGGATTGTAGCCCATCAGGTTCCTCTGTCTATGGGATTCCCCAGGCAAGATTACTAGAGTGGGTTTCCATTTCCCCCACCAGGGGATCTTCCTGATCGAGAGATCAAACTCATGTCTCCTCCATCTCCTGCATTGCAGGCAGATTCTTTACAGTTGAACCAACAGGGAAACCCTATCTCACTTTTACAGACCTTAGCAAAAAGGCATACCACTTTGGCTATACTCTAAACTCTTTGTCTTCAGATCTACCTGATGAACTCTATTCTATAATTGGATCACCCAATATAAGATCATGTTTAATGAATGGTACCAAAATATTTTAATGCTATTTGAAAACCGCACAGAGATATTTTGACTGAAAACATCATTGTGTGGTCTTCTCGCAGTGGATTTGTAACAAAGAATTTTCTTGCCTCTTACCTACAAATTGGGCAAGGATCTGTGTTATCTTTGTAAACTGATACCTCCCTTCAGTGTAGTCTTGATACCCATGAGTCTTACTTGCCTGTCAATTTCCCATCTTGAGAGAAGGGATCTGGACATAGTTTAGCTCAAAGACAAAAGCTGAGCCTTGAATTAAGTCTAAAAAAACTTTAGTCATTGAAAGGAAATTTGGACTGCTTTCTTCTGTCTCAAATCTCTTTTACTTCATGTTTTTCAAGGGACCTAAAAAGTGAGAAAAATTATACATATTATGGTTCAGACAATGGCAGGTGAATTGAACTATGTCAATAAGGCAGTATTAGTTTCATACTGTCTCCATAACAAATACCACCAACTTAGTGTCTTAGAACAACACAAGCGGATTATCTTCTGGAGGTCAGAAGTCCAAAATGTATAATACTAGGGTGAAATCAAGGCAGGGATGCAATCCTTCTGAAGTCTCTAGAGGAAAATCTGTTTCCTGGCTTTTTCCAACTCTAGAGGCTGCCTGTAGTCATTGGCTGATGGCCTGCTATTTTCAAAGTCAACAATGTCATCACTCTGACCTCTGCTTCCATTGTCACAACTCCTTCTCTGACTCTCCTGCTTCATTCTTTCACTTATAAGGACCCTTGTCATTATATGGGGCTCAACTGGATAATCCAAGAAAAAATTCTTCATCTTAGAGTCAGCTGATTAGTCACCTTAATTCCTCCTGAAACCTTAGTTCTCCCCTGCCACATGACAAGCATATTCGGAGGTTCCAGGTAATAGGAGATGGGCATATATGAGATCTTTTATTCTGCTTACCATAAACTCTAAGAGGATCATGAAAATTTCACAGTAGTGGATCAAAACAGAGCCTATTGAAAACTGGGCTGTCAAAATGGAATGAGTGCTTCCTTAAGGAAACAGTACCGCATTTACAGGGCTTCCCAGATGGCTCAATGGAAAAGAATCCAAGGTAGGAGACACAGGAGTTGTGGGTTTGATCCCTGGGTGAGGGGGATCCCCTGGAAAGGAAATGGCAACTCATTCCAGTATTCTTGTCTGGAAAATTCCACAGACAGAGGAGCCTAATAGTCCATGGGGGTCACAAAGAGTTGGACACTACTGAGCTCACTACAGTACATTTACATCCCCATGTATCTTGCAAGTATTGATATATTACTAATAAATGTCAGAAACAACAAAATCATGAAACAATATCCCTTATTTGATTCCACAGATTCTTTGGATTAAAAAAGGAATATCTTTGTCCTAAAATGGAAACTCCTGGCTTTTGGCCTAGATATGTGCTACAAATGATGATAAATAATCCTTCTCTTAGTAATTTTATTACAGTCCTCAAATATGTGATCTCCAAAGCCTTAAATACTACTATGCAGAAAGTGTCCTGGCAAGCAATCCAACAAATAATATTCTCACATAAAGAACAAGAAAGCTTGGCAAATACAAAGGCAGGAACAGGTACCATCAGGAATTCTATACATTAAGCAGTGGTGCTTAATGTATATATTGGGAGTGATCATGTCCCCACATGATAATCACTTGTCTTCCAGCTTAGAGCAAAGAATAACCATTATGTAAACAGATCTAAAATCAACTTTTCCCTTAAGTTAAATACTACCTGGATCATTGGGCATAGGTTCTTATCTCAGAATACTGAGAACAAGCAAAGGTGGCTGTATATTTTCACCCTGCTTATTTAACTTATATGCAGACTACATCATGTGAAACGCCTGGCTGGACGAAGCACAAGCTGGAATCAAGATTGCCAGAGAAATATCATAACCTCAGATATGCAGATGACAGCACCCTTACGGCAGAAAGTAAAGAGGAACTGAAGAACCTCTTGATGAATATGAAAGAGGGGAGTGAAAAAGCTGGCTTAAAACTCGGCATTCAAAAAATGAAGATTGTGGCATCCAGTCCCATCACTTAATGGCAAATAGATGGGGAAACAATGGAAACAGTGACAGATTTTATTTTCTTGAGCTCCATAATCACTGCAGATGGGGACTGCAGCCATGAAATTAAAAGATTCTTGCTCCTTTGAAGAAAAGGTATGACCAACCTAGACAGCATGTTAAAAAGCAGACATTACTTTGCCAACAAAGGTCCATCTAGTCAAAGCTATGGTTTTTCCAGTAGTCATGTATGGATGTGAGAGTTGGACCATAAAGAAAGCTGAGTGCTGAAGAATTGATGCTTTTGAACTACAGTGTTGGAGAAGACTCTTGAGAGTCCTTTGGACTGCAAGGAGATAAAACCTGTCGATCCTTAAGATCAGTCTGAATATTCATTGGAAGAACTGATGCTGAAGCTGAAGCTCCAATACTATGGCCACCTGATGCAAAGAACTGACTCACCGGTAAGACCTTGATGCTGGGCAAGATTGAAGGCAGGAGGAGAAGGGGATGACAGAGGATGAGATGGTAGGATGGCATCACCAACTCTATGGACATGAGTTTCAGCAAGCTCCGTGAGTTGGTGATAGACAGGGAAGCCTGGTGTGCTGTAGTCCATGGGGTCGCAAAGAGTCAGACATAACTGAGCAACTGAACTGCACTTAGTTGCTTGCTTCAAAAGCCATCTATTCTTTGAAGTTAAACTATGAACCAATAACAATCAATTACTTATTACAACTAACACTTTGTTCACAATGTTCTTCAATATTCTTGCCTCTCTGGGCTCAGCAAACTAAAACTATTATAAATATTGTCTATCCCAAATAGTTCCCTGCTTTGAAAGACCTTAAAATCATTCAGCCCACATTCTAGAGACTAGAAGTATTCTCCTTGTCTTCCCTATTCCGAGACATCACTAAGATTCTGTCAAGGTGGCATTTTCCCTTTGCCATTGCAAGTCTAATAAATGTAGCTCTAATACACAACACGTTTCTCTAGTCATCACTTGGAAAATTGGGAATTGATAGAGGCCGAGCCAGAAAACTACCATTTCATGGTAACTTCTCTGCTCCCATGGAGAAGGAGTCTCCCTTTAGTCAGAGTAAAGGGAGAAGGAGTAGCCATTGTTGTTACCCTATTTGGGAACCTTCTATCTGGACAGCCATGAAGTATACATAAAGATCCATTGAACCTTAATTCATTGTCACTCAATTTTGACATGCCTGTATTCTGAAAAGTGTCTAGAAATTATGTTCTCAAATGTTAAAAAAAAGAAAACTTAGGGGAAGTTTAAGTTTGAAAAAATATTATTTCAAATATTATGATAATGTTATGTCCAATACATAGCATAATCATATATCACATCATGTAATATTATATCCCATGTATTTCTGTTTAAATTTATATATATTAATACAATTTTGCATTTCAATTTCTCAATTTTGTCAGATGCCAACATTGAGAAAGTGATGTTGATTATCAGAAATCTTCTCTAATAAGTCTAAAATATGTACAACTAATGCATAAAGATGAATCCAACTCTCCAAGAAGAGCCTGACTTTACTGAAACACTTCTCACTATTTTTAGTTCCTGTAAAAAAGGAAATGCTTAGCTTATCTAATTATGATATTAGAGACTTTTTTCATGAAATGGTAATATCCAAAAGACTTCTGTTTTCAATTTTTACTGAGAATTTGTGAGTCTATTATTATGAATCAGTCATACACCATGCATGTACTGTCACACTGTCTATTTTATTTTAGAACACATATCATGGGTTCTATCATAACTAGTTCTAATTATAGTGATTATTACTCAAGAAATCTAAAATTTAATTTCCCTAAAATATGAGAATAGTCTAATTTATTCATGGTGGCTATGTCCCAAATTATTATCCTAACCTAGCACATAATTTTCAGGTTAAAAAAAATAACACATGGTTCAAGCTCAGGGTGACCTGTTTAATGTCCGCAACCACTCAAACCAATCCTTTTTATATAATCCATAATCCAACATAGTAAATTAAGTCAAATTCAGAGAAAGGTTACAGAAGCAGCTCTAATGATCTGATTTTTTTCCATATCAAGTTCAAAATTCGAAGGCTTTATTGTATGAGTACAACATAAAACAACAAATTTAGCTAGGGAAGCAATATTTATGAGTTGAACTAAGAGAGTTCTAACCTCAAAAGAATATTTTAACAAATAAAATTTAAAGAGCTTACCAACTCGATGCTCTCCATCACATTGTCCTATATTTACCTTTTTTCCCATTTGGAAACATTCTAATCCAACCTCTTGAGTCATATTTCAACTTGGGCTTGCCCAATTGCCTCTTGAAAAGTCCTTTCCTTTAGATCCACCTGAAATAAATCATCTCACTTCACATTCAGATTGATTAATATTTTTAGCAACCCACGTTCAACTTATAGTATCCAAACTGAAAACTAAGCTCTTCTATAAAGTCAGTCCAGGACCATCTAATTCCAGAGGTGACTTTGATATAGAATAAAAAGTGATGATGGAAAAGCAAATGAACAATGTACTTTAAACAGGAGAGGGAGTGAAAAAAGGGAGTTTTGAGGGATGGAGTGTTTTTGGTTTGTAGCAACTACAAGCAGATTTTTCTTAGAACCCTATTCAAAACCCAACAATCAAATCTGCCAATATGTGGCCAGTCTTGTTATGGAACATGATGATGGTGTGTCTCAGATTACTTAACACTGGATACTCAAGCATATTTAGAAATCCTGTTTTTCTGTATTACTTTGTTGTGTGACCTTGAGCAAATCATTCAACATCTCTGAGTCTCAACTTTCTATGTATTAATTGAAAATAATACAAAAAGCAAAATAATTTTAAAGCTATTTATTCTAATTTTAAGTTAAATTACTAATATTCACTAATGAGGAGAAGCTGTTGAAGATTTCACATGACTGTTCAGTTTTCAGCAAGCTAACTGCATGGGAGCTTCACCAGTGTCTCTGTATCAACTTTATCAAAGCTTTAAATATATATGGAATAATATTAATAAACATAAGTATATGAAATAATACTTTTCATCTTAATGAAGATCAAATTACATGATTGATCTTTGATTCCTTAGTTACTATCTCAAAGAAACTTTCTCCGACACTCCCATCACTTCCTCTCCACATAAGGAAAAATCACCTAAGAGATCAAGAGAACTTTCTCAGGTCTGTGATTAAGCAAAGATGCATTATAAAAAGAATTGAATAATTAACAGACTACTTCTGAGAGTAAGTGAGAACTGGATTTAAATTGCAAAACTATATACATTTAAATTTTAGTTATTAACTCTATGCCTTTGCAGCACTTACAAAACTTCTTAATCCCTCTTTCCTTATCTATAAAATTGAGCTACTTCCTGTCTCAGGAATTTTGCAAGAATTAAAGATGATAATAGATTAAATCCTAAACTGTAGATTAGTAAAGAGTAGTCATTTAATACTTGACAAATATTGCATAATGGTTTTTTAGAAGTATGTTAGTCACAAAATTGGTTAACATATTCTCAACTGAGTTCAGTCTCTCAGTTGAATCCGACTCTGCAATCTCATGGACTGCAGCACGCCAGGCTTCCCTGTCCATCACCAACCCCGGAGCTTGCTCAAACTCATGTCTGTAGAGTTGGTGATGCCATCCAACCCTCTCATACTCTGTTGTCCCCTTCTCCTCCTGCCTTCAGTCTTTCCCAGCATCATGGTCTTTTCCAATGAGTCAGTTCTTCTCATCAGGGCCAAAGTATTTGAGTTTCAGCTTCAGCATCAGTCCTTCCAATGAATATTCAGGACTGGTTTCCTCTAGGATTGACTGCATTGATCTCCTTGCAGTTCAAAGGACTCTCAAGAGTCTTCTCCAACACCACAGCTCAAAAGCATCAATTCTTCAGTGCTCAGATTTCTTTATGGTCCAACTCTCACATCCATACATGACTACTGGAAAAACCATAGCTTTGACTAAATGGACCTTTGTTGGCAAAGTAATGTCTCTGCTTTTTAACATGCTGTCTAGATTGGTCATACCTTTTCTTCAAAGGAGCAAGAATCTTTTAATTTCATGGCTGCAGTCCCCATCTGCAGTGATTTTGGAGCTCAAGACAATAAAGTCTCACTGTTTCCATTGTTTCCCCATCTATTTGCCATGAAGTGATGGGACTGGATGCCGTGATATTCGCTCTTTTAATGCTGAGTTTTAAGCCAGCTTTTTCACTCTCCTCTTTCACGTTCATCAAGAGGTTCTTCAGTTCCTCTTTACTTTCTGCCATAATGGTGGTGTCATTTGTGTATCTGAGGTTATTGATATTTCTCCCTGCAGTCTTGATTCCAGCTTGTGCTTCATCCAGTCCAGCATTTCACATGATGTACTCTGCATATAAGTTAAATAAGCAGGGTGACAATATACAGCCTTGACATACTCCTTTCCTGATTTGGAAACAGTCTGTTGTTCCATGTCTGGTTCTAACTGTTGCTTCTTGATCTGCATACAGATTTCTAAGGAGGCAGGTCAGGTGGTCTGGTATTCCCTTCTCTTTAACTATTTTCCACAGTTTATTGTGATCTACAGAGTCAAAAACTTTGGCATAATCAATAAAGCAGAAGTAGATGTTTTTCTGGTATTCTATTGCTTTTTCTACCATCCAACAAACTTTGGCAATTTGATCTCTGGTTCCTCTGTGTTTTCTAAAGCCACCTTGAACACCTGGACGTTCACGGTTCACATACTGTTGAAGCCTGGCTTGGAGAATTTTGAGCATTACTTTACTAGTGTGTGAGATGAATGCAACTGTGCGGTAGTTTGAGCATTCTTTGGCATTGCCTTTCTTTGGGATTGGAATGAAAACTGACCTTTTCCAGTCCTGTGGCCACTGCTGAGTTTTCCAGATTTGCTGGCATATTGAGTGCAGCACTTTCACAGCATCATCTTTCAGGATTTGAAAGAGCTCAACTGGAATTCCATCACCTCCACTAGCTTTGTTCATAGTGCTGCTTCCTAAGGCCCACTTGACTTGACTTAACATATTCTAGAGGTTCTAAATTCTAAGGTTTCTAGATTTCAAGTTCTAAATTTTCTGGATTTAAGGTTTCTGGTTTCCAAGGCTTCTGGATTCTAAATTATATATTCTGAATTCTAAATTCTAAGGTTTCTAAATTCTAAGAATTTCTAAACTTTAAATTTAGAATTTGTAAATTCTGCTTTCTGGATTCTGTTCCTACCCTATGCTTACATGAATACATTCACATTACTCTAAAGTAGATTTTTTTTCTGGATTTTCCTTGAGCTTATCAGAAGGTGTAAAAAAATGTTTTTTATATAGCTAATGTAATGGCTGCCACCTGACAGAGCAATCGTAAGTGGCCAGAGATCATAAAATAGCATAGATTATGCAGGTGGATTTTTTACCATCTGAGCCACCAGGGAAGCCCAAATGTATTTTTTTTTTAAGTGTTCCAACTTTTTAAATATCTTAAAATCAATTGAATAGGCATCTTTAATCATTCATGACTCCTTATGATTGAGAATGTGTTTCCACTTCTTTTTAGGTTTTCTTCCACTAGCCTATTAACTCTCTTGCCTTCTCTTATTTTTCAAGTACTCTTTCCTAGTTTAATCTCATCATCTTGAAATCTTCTCCTCTCTTTCTCCCCTCAGAAGGCCCATAATACTTTATTTGTTCCTATTGTGTTGGAATTAACACTTCCCACCTTGTATAATGTTTATATTTCTTTTGTTTTATCTCTTGTACTAGGGTGCAAACTTTTGAAAGCACAGAAAGTGCTTATTCATTCTTGTATCCTCATTAGGCTTTTTATAGGATAGAAACAATGCATTTTGTCTGATCAAATAAAGAAAGTTATAGCAGAATTATTTACATTTTACCAAATAAGTAATTTCTAAATTTTTCAAAGATTATCAATTACATATAGCAAAACAGTGTTGACCTAAATAATTCTTGTTTTAGGTGATGTAAACACAGTATTGCTTACTCAGTCAAATAAAATGAAGCTTAGAACTATTCTCCATCCTACCTTTTGACCACTGAAAAAGTGACTTAGTTCAAAAGTTCTCCAACAGACCCTTTTATTTCCTGTTGTTGGATACATCATGTTTTAAGTTGAAAAAAAGTGAAAAAGACAGTATTTGATGTTTGTTATCTTTGCAGTAAGTACTGAACTACATTAAACAAAAAAAAAATTGAAGATACCTGTAATATTGTGACATCACACCGAATGTTGTCAAGAACTATGAAGAGTTTGAGATCTTTACTGTTAGCAAGTCAGTATGTTCATTGGCCACACTTTCATGGATGCTGACAAGAGACATGAAACCCTTGAGTCAAAAACAAAGCAAAGTTTATTACTCAAAGCAATAGCAGTAGCCAGAGAATGGTTCTTTTTACACTAGTTCTCCAAACCTCAATTTCCACAGGATGATACAAAGAGGGTCAACTGATATGTGGACACACAGTTGACTGCAGGAAAGAAATTGCATTTTTAGGGAACCAGACCTCTTATACTGGGCAGTAAGCATATCTGTTCATCGCTCTGGAAAGGATATCCTGCATCTTTCTAGATTGTAAGCAAATGTGCCCTTTGCACCAGAGAGAGACACTTTCTCTAACTGCCAAGGCAATTTGCTATATAAACATCCTTGAAAAGATCATCTAGGAGAAAGACGCTTTGTGCCTTTGCTCAGAAGATAGTGCAAGAGTGAGATGCCTTTGAATAACTGTCTTCCAACAAGCGTCACTCATTGATTCCCATAAAAGTCAAATTCTAGACTGGTCTATCATGCATAGACTACAGTTCGTTCTACAATAATACAACATATGCATTCCATAAAAGTGCCACCCTACATAAAATTGTGCAATAAAACAATGTTGGGGGGAGGGGAATGATGCTAGGAGTATGACACTCAAAACCTTGTCAATGACACATTAAAAATAATACAGGAACTTAATAAAAACAGTAGTATAGTTTTAAACATATTAAATAATTAACTAAAATGTAAATACTCCAATAAATACGACGATTTGCCTTAAAAAAAAAAAAACTTGGTTTGCTTGTGGAAGTGAATGTTGAGAGTTTCAGTTTTGAGTTATTGTGAAGTGGTGAAAGGGGATTATCTGAAATCAGATGGAAAATCATAACAGCAGCTAGACATGGGTGTGGCTTACAACACACCTGGTGAACTGAGATAGATGGCAGATGTTTGAGGCATGTGGGTGTGTGTGTGTGTGTGTGTACATTTTGTATTTGCCTCTCAACTCAACTGAGCTGGGTGCCATTCTCCAGATTTACCTAGTGTTTCTCTTCAATGAAATCAAACATAAAGAAACAGTATAATTTATGCTATTCTCAAATTATTCCCTAATACATCAATCTCACTGGAAAAACTGGCATTTTCAAGATGAGTGTTAGAGACAAACTAACTTTATATGACAATCTAGTCACAAATAATGCCTTTTTCTTATTCATTCATGAGAGAATATTTCCTGTAGCCCTCTGTTAGCTAACATTTTTCTTAGTTTAATTTGAATCAACCTGTGTACTTGAAAGTACATTCTTTTTATCTGTTTGAGTTACCAAAGGAAAACATAATTGTGAAAATCTAAAACTATTTAGTGATTCATTCCTCACCTTTCCATGCTGCAGTCCTATCTCTTTCCCCCAGAGTTAACTGGGTGACACTCCCGTGCTACCCTTCCAGACATTTGTTACAGTTTTACACACATGGATAGATAGGTGACTTTCTTTTTATTTTGCATCTATCCAATCATTCAATGTTTATGCTTCTGAGACTCCTTTTTTTCATTCTGTGATTTAATATACTCATTTTTTCATTCTGCAATTTAATATATTGCATGGATATTTCTGTTAGAACATCATTTTCACCAATGCTATATAATATTCCATTTCCATACTTTTGTGAATGTAACAGCAGTTATATCAATTAACTTGTCTCTCTAAAAAAACTCTTCAAAGAGGGAAAAAAAGGTATCAATCCCCACATCTGTATTTTCTGTAGAATTCTGGAAATAGCATTAATGGATGAAAAACTGTACAGTTTTACATTTTGACAGATATTGGCAAGTTACCTAAAAATAAAACACCTTCAAATTACACTATTTCTCTTTTCTCCATTTCTTTGCCAACCCTGGATGTTATCCATCTTTTATAATTTGTGTCAATTTGATGGCAATCTATTTTCTGTCTGTATTTAACCTAATTTATCAGTGAGAGTAAGCATTTTTCATATGTTGGTTAGCTATTACATTTCATCTCTGAATGTTTATTTATAGCCATTGCCTGTTTTTGTCATTGGGTGTTTTTTTTTTGGCATTTTTTTCTAAAGTATTTATTTGTGGAAGTTCTTTATATATTATTGCTAACAATTTGTTGTCTCTGAGTTTTGGTGCAAATAATTCCCTCTGATAAGTTTTACATTTTTAACTGTGGCATGGTTAACTGGAAAAAAGAAAATTTTAATCCTATAAAATATTCTGAAGTTTTTTGTTGTTGTTGTTGCCCTAATTTAGAAAAGAGTCATGGAAATCAATCAGATGTTAGCCAATGAATACATAAAGTGGGGTTAGATATTTTAAAAATACCCAAAAAGAACAAAGAAGAAAAACGGCAAAGCCAATAAGGAATAAAATGTTAATGAAAGACACATCGGCTTTGTAGTGCTTTCCTCTTAGATGAATTCTGTTAAGAGCATTATGACTAAAGTAAAGCTCTTTTATCTAAGGAAGAGAAAGCTTTCTAATAAAGAATAGTACAATATATAAATAACAGTAAGATTATTTTAACCTGTGTAAAAAAATTTAAAGAGAGATGTTATTATTAGGTTTAATTATACTAGCAATTAAATGGAAATACTATCTGTGATGGGTACAGTAACAGTGTAAAAAGTAAAAATAATTCTCTGAAATTTCTAGCATCATAGAATTATTATTATTTCCCGGGTGTCTAAACCAAAGCTCCAAAGGAGCATGGTAGGATAAACGTGCTGTAGGCCTCTGGACTCAAAATAGGAAAAAGGACTCGTAATAAGAAAAAAGATCAAGATAAGACAGATAATACGTAACCTTCTCTGAAAATATTCATAGGAAGGCTAGGAAGCAAAGATTTTCCACTTTAGTTCACAACTTTAAGATACCTAAATATATTTATAACTGTTGGTACCCATTCCTTATGTAAGTAAAGAAAACACATTTTGAGAGCCATTTTTTCCCCAATATGATCACCTGCATTTACAAGGTCATTGTAGGAAAAAAAAAAAAAAGAAGAAGAAGCCCAGCTGTGACAATTCAGTGACATCCACCTTCTCAGATGAAGTGGAAACACACAACTCACCAGGGGCTGAAATATGCGGGGGTGTGATTATAAAACGACTGTCTCTTGAGGACCTGGTAGAAATAAGATACATATCTCTTGAGGCCATTCCAGAGAGGAGAGAAATTTAGTGAATACAAACAGATAGCCACGTTGCCCACATTTCTCAGCTCTGAAGATGACGTTGAGCATAGCTGGGTTCCGTTATTGCAGTTAAGCGGGAGGGCAGTGGTCTGGACCTTCTTTGTTCTCCCCAGTAAGGACTGATGCATTTCAAGTCGCTAATCAGCATTGTCAGTGCATTTGCTCAGCTAATCTTCTGGCAGTGCGGGATGAACAATCTGTCTATTGACTGTCTCAGCAGTCGCTAGCCCCTCTACCCTCACCCCGTGTTGATCCTCATCTAGTTTCTGCTGGCTGCTCTTTTTCCTATAAACAAAAAAATTAAAAAATGAAGAAGCAACAGCAGGTGTGTAAAAAGCTGGCCATTCTCTTCCCCTCCCCCAAGATACAATTCTCACTCTCCTAGTGAGTTCTCTCTCCCTTCCCCCTGTGATTCCTTCTGGAATTTGAAAAATGTTGCCTAATTCTTAGCTTGTACTTGGATAATTACTGAATTTCAACCACCTTGAGCTCCCTGCTAAATAGAGTATTTCTGCTGTATTTCACAAGTGTGTGTGTGTGTGTGTGTGTGTGTGTGTGTGTGTGTGAAGCATTATTTTATAACAATAGGGACATTTTGATAACATCTGTCATCACTTCATTCAGAAAATATTTGTGATTAACACTTTGTATTGGGAGATAGAGCAGACAGTCAGGAATATATTTACCTCTGTATTACTCTGATAAATATATGAATTCACCTGTGGCTTCCTTTACAACACACCCCTAAGAAGGAAATAGAGAAAATCCTTGCATTTCCTATTTTAAAACTTTTTATCGTTGACCCTCCTGCAGGAATAAAATTAAAGATGAAATTTGCCAAGACTCAGCATGAATTTACTTTTACCAGAAGGTGTAGGAGAAGCTGTAATATAAAATATACTTAATTATAATAAAGCTACTAGCACAACACAAAATGTTTTTGCCTGAGACTACAAAATTTGACTTCACCTGTTCATATAAAGCTGTTCACATTCAACTTCAAGCAAATGTATTTATTTGTCAGGAACAAAGTCAGAAAGGAAATTATTTACCAATAATTCTACTTAGCCTCATCTTCTGTTCTTGGTATAACTCCATCCACATATAACTCAACCACACAGAACCAGTTATATGCATACACAACTACTGTGTATAATTATGTGTGAATTTGAAACAGAGAAAACAAAGTTCTGTCCAGCCGGAAGAACACACGCCACAGACGAGAACTTGCACTCCTTGGTACTCAGTCCCTTTCCTTTCTTTCTTCTTTTTTTGTTTCTCTGAAGGAAATAAACTCACACATATCACCACTGGAACTGAAAAGTTTCAAAGATAAACACACTTCTCCTACTAGTAGTAGGACCATACGAGAACACATGGCTTAAACACCCAATATTTCTGGGCATAGTAGATTCTCATAGAAAAGCTCAAAATCTTTAGAGATTAAGTCTAGATCATCTGTGCTTTTGACCTATGGGGATTTAGAGACACTAGAAAAAATGTGTGAGGATCTAATATTAATATATTTATCAGGACTCCTTTATGAACAGTTTCTGTGTCTAGGAAGGTTGCATGTGAAAGTCACTCAGTTGTGTTTGACCCTTTGTGATCCCACGCACTATACAGTCCATGGAATTCTCAAGGCTAGATAGAATACTGGAGTGGGTAGCCATTCCCTTCTCCAGGGGATCTTCCCAAACCAGGGATTGAACCCAGTTCTCCCACCTTGCAGGCAGAGTCTTTACCAGCTGAGCCACCAGGGAAGCCTGGAAGGTTGTACGGCTACTCCAAATTTTCTGTTTATCAAGAACACTAGGACTCTCCCAGAGCATGTAATGGAGTCATATAAATTTGAAGGATTCAGTGAAAGAAGCAGCTGCAAATTAATAGACTGTTGATATAGTTACTAAGCTCACTGTGCTCCCACGGTACTTTGCCCATCTCTTTGTAATATCATTTACTGTAATCTTTCTATAGTTGAATCTGGTATATTGTCTGACAGACTTTGATCCCTTGAAGGGCAACTTAAAGGTGGTTTTCATTTCTCTTACTTCAGATTATTTGAATAATGAAGCAATTTATAAATGTCTATAAGAAGTGTCTATCAAAATGAATAAAGTTATCTCTGCATCCCAAGAACCTATTATAATGTCTACCGTATATACAGTAGATGAACAGTTCATCTGGTTACAATAACTAATTTGTGAATAAAGGAAGGAAATCCAGATCTTCTGATTCAAAACTCATTTCAATTCAAACCTTCCCTTGACCATAGTTCTCTTTCAAGCCACTACCTCTTTTCCATTTTTTCTCACTTAACATCTTGCAAGAAATGTTTACTTTTAATGTCTCTAAGAAGAAGTATACAAGAAAATCACAAGTCTCAACAACCAACTCAGTCTGTTTAAAGGAAAACTGACATGGAAAACTAGTCACTAAAAAAAGTTTTTAAATAATTTGCTCAGGGCATATTGACATTTTGCTTAAAGATATAAGCAAAGTTAGAAAACATAAAAGCCATCTATAGAAGAGTCAATTTCCCAGAAATCCTCATTGAGATATTTATTGCATTTTTTATTTTAGTCTTGCTTTCTAACAAATTCCAGTAACATTATCTCTTCCTAATGATGAATTTTTTTAATCTTCTGCAATCTCTGGGAAAAAATGTTTTTACAAACTCACTGTCAAGTCCTTTTGGTACAGCATATGACTCATGTAAACAAAGTTTTTACTTTCTGAATCTTTATTAGGACTTCAGAAGTAAATTTAATCTTTCAAAAAAACCTGGAGCTTAAAAGACTGGGCTGTAGAAAAGTGGAGTAATATGGTTACTAAAGACACACAGACTCATATTCCAACACTCTAGGAAAGTTCTCTGCTGGGTGGGTTTGTTACATTTCAAATGAAAGGACCCTAGACAATCCAATCTTCAGATCAGATCAGATCAGTCGTGTCCGACTCTTTGTGACCCCATGAATTGCAGCACGCCAGGCCTCCCTGTCCATCACCAACTCCCGGAGTTCACTGAGACTCACGTCCATCGAGTCAGTGATGCCATCCAGCCATCTCATCCTCTGTCATCCAATCTTATTTTCTCATTTAATGAAGTTTTGCTGTTATCCTTATTTCATGAGCCTTTATTATGATACTGTTGAGGCTACCAAAGGCAACACTATCTTGCAAGGTGGATCAAGTTCTTGGTCCAGGTTGGTAGACAAAATTTAAGAGAAGATCTCACTTCAACAGCATGGTGCCAAGAAAGAATATAAGTGAGATAATAGGGAAAAAATGTAATAATATATAAGCTTTAGATCTACTGCCCTATAGTTTTTGCTACCTATACTTCCCAAAGTCTTCAATGTGCTGGTCTTTAAATTGCTTTTAGCACTGAATTAGACATTGGTTAACCAGTCCATTCTAAAGGAGATCAGCCCTGGGATTTCTTTGGAAGGAATGATGCTGAAGCTGAAACTCCAGTACTTTGTCCACCTCATGCGAAGAGTTGACTCATTGGAAAAGACTCTGATGCTGGGAGGGATTGGGGGCAAGAGGAGAAGGGGACAACGGAGGATGAGATGGCTGGATGGCATCACTGACTCGATGGACGTAAGTCTCAGTGAACTCCAGGAGTTGGTGATGGACAGGGAGGCCTGGCGTGCTGAGATTCATGGGGTCGCAAAGAGTCAGACACGACTGAGCGACTGATCTGATCTGATCTGATCTAAGTGTACAATAGAGCCAGATTTCCTAATTTGCTGTATTTGAGAATAGATCAAGATTCTACTTGTGCACACATAAACTCGTATAAAGTCCTAGAGAAAGGGTCCCCATAAACTTAATATCCAAACTCATACTTTTTTAAATGTCAAAACTCTAATTGTAGTGTTTTATAAATGGTTAGGAAGTTTTTATGGAGAAGAAAATGGCAACCCACTCCAGTATTCTTGCCTGGAAAATCCCATTGACAGTGGAGCCTGGCGGGCTATAGTCTATGGGGTTGCAAAGAGCTGGACATGACTGAGCATGTGCAAGTGCATGAAGCTTTTAAGCGATGTCTGTTTATTACCACAAATAATTTTGCTAATATTTGAATGGAAAAGGAAACAAAAATAAGCATAAACTCCCCAAATTTGAGGGGAATGAAAATAGGACACACATTTTGAAAAAATACACCTATTACTATGCCCTCACCTTAAAACCCTCATACGGTAAGAAATGCTATAGCTATGAGGAAAACACAGATGTGATTATAAGTAGTTTAAGTTATATTTTGAAAACAAGATTTAAAACTTGTATTCATGGCTAAAAAGAAAAGTTAAAACTAAATGGAAAAGATATTTATATTTGCTTGAAGTAATTTTATAGACTCCTACAGCAACCAAAAAGAGAGCTCCCATGAATTAAGTTAAATTGTTATCACATATGGGTTCCAAAGTATTACAGTAAAATAAAAGAACCCATTGTACAAACGGGAAGCAGGAAAAAATCTAAGAATGCCTGAAAGTAGAGAACAAACATATGAAAACAATGTGACAATTCAGAAGTTATTTTTGTACTAAACTGTCAATATATTAAGAGTTGATTTATTATCTTCTCATTTCAGTAAATCAGGAGAATCAGACTACTAAAGTTCAAATCCCAGCTCCGTTCTTCCCTACTCTGTGATCTCTAGCTAGTAAGTTAACTACTCTGGACTATTTCCTGATCTGTATAAAAGACTAATCATAAGACCAACCTGAGGATAAATTGAGTTAATACATATAATGCACTTGGCCTGGCCCACTGTAAACATTTCATTCATTCCACCCCATCTCTCTGTACCTCAGGAAGTACATATTCACTCAGGTTGGCATTGGCTAGAATAATCCAGTAGGAAACAGAGATGCCATATTCCCATTTGTGTGCATCTCTCAATACCTAATGTCACATATTGGCAGTGTGGCCTGCTGTCCTTCAAATCGGATTAATGTCCTAGGAATGAGACTAAGGCACAATCCCATTTTCTTTGTGTTTCAAAGAATGAACTCATATGACTGTGTTTTACTGGTTTCAAATACAATTCCTTGAATTTTGAGATTTCTTTTCTTTTTTCAAAGGTATTTTATTGAATAAAACCCAGCCCGTTTGTTCTGTGATTGCCATTTCTGAAGTCGCTCAACCAAGACAACATCATCAATCAAGGATAGCGTGTGTCAGCAGGGGTCTTCTCTTCTTTTTCTGAGGGTCTATGATGTTTGTTTTTCAACAAAAACTGAACTCTAAGTAAACACAAATTTTTATTTCCGAGTAAATGTTTTCACATCTCTGTTTTCTGAGAATGTCAATTTTATTTTGTTTCCCAAGTTGATAGAAAAAGAAATAAATCATTTAAAGAGCACATTTATTTCTTGCCACAAAATGGTCCATAGAAATGGTCAAAATGTTCAGCAAAGCAAGACTTTTGCTAAATAAATGAAAACTTCACAAGCTAAATAGTGAATACATGTACACAAGCAGACCCACAGGAGGCAGAAAGAATCGTAAGTCAATCATGCCATCCTAAATGAAAAGGATTACAAAACAAAAACAGAAACAGACTTGGTCTCTGTTTCCCCAAAACTTTGGTTCAAGTTTGTGTTCCTTCTTTTGAAAAAAAAAAAAAAAGGAACTTGAAATTCAACATGAAACATGGTTGTGTTCAAATTCTTTAAATATACTTATTAGTGAAGTTCCAAAAAGATGACTGCAGAAGGAGATTCCCAACACATGGGAAACAACTCCAGCCCTTCTAATTACTGATAGATGATCCTGTTCCTTATTTTCCATGTTAATTTAACCACTGCTGCTAAGAATGCGAGACAGAAGATACTCAGGTCTCCTAAGTTATGCTGCATCTGACGCATCACAAACTGTTATTCACATGTCCTTCCAAGCCTCTACAAAGCTGTCTGCAAGTTGAAGTTTTAATGAACACAGTTTAAAGAGTCAGAAAATCAAGTGGAAGGTTGGCAACCATCTGTTGAATTTGTGCTCCATAGATAGACAATCCCCACCATTTAGAAACTGGAGTGGATTGTTTTGCCCTGAATGGTGTGAATTTCCTCTCCAGGCAGTCCAAAAGCACAGATAATGACCACGTTGTACTGGAGAGGCCTGGCCTAAGAGCTCGGAGAACAGGAATAAAATCATACATTGTATTCCTACTTGAGGAGGTCAACTTGCTTTATGCACACTATCTAATCAATTCTCAAAGCATTCCATTGAAATGAGGGAGAGGCCAGTACAATATTCGCTTTACAGATGGATAACCTGAGGCTCCAAAAGGTTAAGCAGTTTGCCAAGGTCACACGAGGCCATTTCCACACAACTGCAAATTACCTGGGCCACGCAGGCAAAGAGCAACAGACACAGACCACAGAGTACCTTCACTTAAACGAAGGCACAGTACCTGAACAACAGAAAAACAAAGACCGGGCCAGAATTATCCAAAGAAGCTGGCCCATATGCCCAGATGTGCCAGATGATTGACAATATTCTGTTCAACTTGAAACTGGAAACAGCCAGGGAAGGCAGAGAACAGGAATGAGGTCACAGATCTGCTATTTATAGGCTCTCAGCCACCGCACTCAGCTGCTTTTCAGTTAAGGTGAATATAGAATGTAATTTTCTTTTTCCATCTTCATACAGAGAAACCACTTTCAGAAAAGGAAATTATAGAATTTAATACTATTTCTTGTGACATGGTGATTTGTTTGTGAGGGTCTCAGCAACGTTTACCTCGTATTCATCAAGGCTTATTGACCATAAATAAAAATGCAGTCACATTCTTTCTTGCTCCACAGATTGTTTTTTTTAAATAAAGCAGTAAAGATTCCATGGGCTTTTTTAATTCCCTCACCTACAAAACATTCATTGAATTTGCAAAGTTGCAACAAAACAGAACACCAGTGTGGACAAGGAAAACACAAGGTGGCCATTTATGAGGTAAGTGATAGATCTAAAGCAACCTGATGGGCTTGTTTGGCTGTAAGAGTTAATTCCTGTGAAAAATACACTTCCGCACACTTCCTTTGGCTGAGCGTGGTCTGAGGCTGGTGAAGGCTTCAGACCGTGAGCAGAGGGTGGGCCGGAAGCCCAGAGTTCTTTTGATGTAGATTGAGGCATGACAGTAGCCCCTGTGCTAAATACCAAGTTCTCTTTCTCTTTTGCATTTCTCCTAAATCGTGAAAAGAGATTCCTTTAGCCCGAATACACAGATCACAGTCCCAGCGCACACCAAAAGTTGCAGATAAAAATGCCTCATGTTTTCTGTGACTCACCAACCGTAACCAAAACTAAACCAGCAAGCTGAAACAGAGAACTTTGAATGAGATTCAAGATTAAAAATAAAAAGCAATGAAACTAAAAGGAAACTGCCCATGAAGTGTCTCCAAACTTCTCATTTAGAAAGGATTGAAGGAGGATGAGAAACTAAGAACCCAATACTTGTCCTCCAGGGAAAAGACTCTGAGCTAAATCCCTGGGAGCCTCGGGCTTCCCAGTCTGGAGTTGCTGCAGATGAGGGTGCCTGGCTCCCAGGACCCTGTAGTCAGCGGCCACATTGACCAGATCAGGGGCTCTTGCCTTGGAGGGTGGGCAACAGTAGCCTGAAAACATCTTGTTCAGCATGCATATTCCCAGGTTCTACCAAAACTGACATTGATCTAATCAGTGCGACAGTCCCAGGAACCTGCAATATAATCACAACTTCAAATAATCTTAGGACCACACCTGAAGGCTAAGAAATTGATAATGCCCCCTGGAGCGTGTTTCCAGAACTGTTTACACACCAGAATGCCACAGGAGTACCTTAAATCCTGCATTTGATGGACATGAGGATTCGCCTCTTTAAAGGATAAGTATTTATAAAGACCTAACGGAGGGGCCTGGTAGGCTGCAGTCCATGGGGTTGCTAAGAGTTGGGCACGACTGAGCGACTTCACTTTCACTTTTCACTTTCCTGCATTGGAGAAGGAAATGGCAACCCACTCCAGTGTTCTTGCCTGGAAAATCCCAGGGACAGGGGAGCCTGGTGGGCTGCCGTCTATGGGGTCGCACAGAGTCGGACACGACTGAAGCGACGCAGCAGCAGCAGCAGCAGCAACAAATCTAGAAGAGTCATTTAAAGGCCTCTTTCCACCCATGAAATGAGATAGAGGTTAAATTTGTTGAAGTAGTCATCGTTGCAGCTGCCAGTTTGGAACTGACAGTTGACTTTACAGGTAACATTGGGTTAAGAAGATCATTCAGAGACATTTCAACACTACCATCGACCTTTTCTGCATGTAAGAGCTGTTTCTACAGATGCAGAGCTGATTGTGTGTGCCCGTGTGTTTCTTCCACTGACCAGTGTCCTCTGTGCCTCAGCCCTCCCCCACCTCGCCATATGCCAGTCTTTCTTCCTGTGCCCTCACTGTTCCCTTTGTCTCATTTGACAGCCCCCCTTTGTCCTCCTTTTCTCATCATCCAGCTTTTGTCAATACATAAAGCTTACAAAGAGGATTGCTCATTGGTGAGGCTGTTGACTGGTTTATGGAGAAAGGAACGAGAATCAGCAAAATAATAACTCAACATTTGTTAACATTTGAGAATTTACAAAGCACACTCATACCGTGTCATTTGACTTTTACAAAACAAGCAAAAATAGCAGCAACAACAACAACAGACCAACAACAGAGGTGGTATTATTATGCCCAACGAATGCACTGACATTGAGAGTCTAAGTCACTTGTTCTAGACCTCATTACTGGTAAAACTTCCAGCTTTAGTTACATTGCTCTTTCCCCATACCATTTGAAAAAAGGACTCCTAAAACTACTCAGATTTTTGATATTATTGAAGTGTTCCAGTTTGAAACTCAGGTTTAAAAAAAAAATGATTATATAAAACCACTGGACTGTAAACAGGATTCAATTTATCCTGAGGTAATTTATCCAATGGTGTGAAGAAAAGCACTTTTTGCATTTTCCTAGAAAGGGGACCAAAAAAAAAAAAAAAACCACCAGAGAGCAGTCATCCTATAAATTCATGTAAGGAAGGAAGCTGCTCTTCCTCAGCAACATCCAGGGCTCACGGGGGGTCTTCCAACTCAGTCCCTTGCATCTGAATATTTTAAAGTTGATCATTCCAATCAACAAAAGAACAATACTCAACCATGCACCCTATTTTTGTTTTTGTTTTTAAATGGAGAATTAGCTGAAATATACCACAGAATGACATGTTGACAAAGCTGAAATACACCACAGAATGAAGTTGATGAAACTCTCCAGTTAAATTAGTCAGTGTACCGAAAGCAATGACTGAGAACCTACTATGTGTTCGCAAGCACCCCAGACGGGTCATGGCAAGAATCGCTTGAGAAGGCCAATTTTCTAAGTTATCTAATAAGCTGGATCAAATCAATGAGACAACAATGAACTCTCTGCTACTTTAAAACGTGTAGAGGCACTATTTGAGGCCCAGCAGAATTCCCAAACTACACTGCTACTCTTAACAGCATGAGACAACTAATCCAAAATGAAAAACGATAATCAACTCTCAAGTGCTGTGTGGTCCTCCAGGTGGTCCTCCTTGCGTGCTCGGTTGCTAAGTCACGTTCAACTCTTTTCAACCCCATGGATTGTAGCCCACCAGGCTCCTCTGTCCTTGGCATTAGCCAGGCAAGAATTCTGAAGAGAGTTGCCATTTCCTCCTCCAGGGGATCTTCCTTGACACAGGGATCAAACCCACGCCTCCTGCATTGGCAGGCAATTTTTTACCACTGTGGCACCTAAAGCCAAAAACATCCTTACCATCATTTTAAGCAAATATTATGAGGTTATTTTTAAAGCATCCCTTTCAGAGCAATTACAAGCTATTTTGAAGTGGCTTTAGAGAAGGAGAAAAGGGATGCAATTTTAATTTGCATCCCTTATTGCCAGAGTGTTAAAACTTTGGATTTGTTAAAGATGTGACTTCAAGCAGTCAAAAAATAGTATCTCCTTAAAAACAAGGGGCAGAAACGTTCATCAGGAGATCATGCTTTAAAGTTAGAATTTTATCTTATGTGTTTCCAAAGGGAGACTGACATCTCACATGGTTGATATTTTTTCTGGTTCAAAGTACACTCTAACCTTCTCTGAAACCACTGCTTAAGGCTGAGGTAGTCATCTCATTTGGCTGCTGTGGGCAGTAAGGATTCAGAACACTCAGCAGTACATGGATATTTCCTACTTATGGAGGTCAAGAGAAGCACTAGCTGTAAATCTGAGAGAAAGGTTTGACCCAAAGGAGAGACTTAATGACAGAGCAGTGATGTAGATACTAAATGAACTTTACTTGGATTTTATATGCAGAGGATGCCAAGTAAGGGCTCATGGAAACAGAGAAATTAGTCTGTGTAATGTAGCTGGCCCTGGAATTCTCATCTAAAACCCCACCTGCATGTTCTAGAAGGTGATAATACTCAGAGATGTTCCATCTAGATTTTTTTTCTAAAATACAACACAGAAATGTCCACAAATAAGTCCAGATTTATCTAACTTTCCTGTTGAATTTACATGGCTTATAAAAATGGCCATTCTCCTGTGCTCTGGGGCCCCATCACACAGGCCTCCTTCCCTAAAGACTGGTAATACTGGCGTATACGAATTTGGTAAGAAGTTATCAGATAGTGAATTCATCCCTAATCCCAGATTGTCTTTGTTCTTCATCTCTGAACTGTCTTCACTGCAGTCATTCCCTCAGTGTTCCCTCAACTCCCAAGAACCCAAGATCTGATCTCTTTTTACAGGTGTTTTTGTTTTTTTCTTTGCCATTCCCCATAGCATGTAGGAACTTAATTCCCCAACCAGGCTTCAAACTCAAACTCCCTGCATTGGAAGGTGGCGTCTTGACCACTGGAGAATTCCTCAAGACTTGATTTCTGACCCAACATTCCTGCTCCAAATAAAAAAAGAAAGAAAAATTGATTGCATAAAATGAGTTTCCTCTAGGTCCTTTATGTCATAATAGATTATTCACACAACAACTTATAGAAAGACTACACTGATGGTGGAATTAAGGAATTTGCCACAGTTCAGTTCAGTCACTCAGTCATGTCCGACTCTTTGTGACCCCATGGACTGCAGCATGCCAGTCTTCCCTGTCCATCACCAACTCCCAGAGTTTACCCAAATTCACATCCATTGAGTCGGTGATGCCATCCAATCATCTCATCCTCCGTCATCTCCTTCTCTTCTTGCCCTCAATCTTTCCCAGCATCAGGGTCTTTTCAAATGAGTCAGCTCTTTACATCAGGTGGCCAAAGTATTGGAGTTTCAGCTTCAACACCAGTTCTTCCAATGAACACCCAGGACAGATCTCCAGGATGGACTGGTTGGATCTCCTGGCAGTCCTAGGGACTCTCAAGCGTCTCCTCCAACACCACAGTTCAAAAGCATCAATTCTTCAGCTCTCAGCTTTCTTGATAGTACAACTCTCACATCCATACATGACTACTGGAAAAACCATAGCCTTGACGAGACAGACCTTTGTTGGCAAAGTAATGTCTCTGCTTTTCAATATGCTGTCTAGGTTGGTCATACCTTTCCTTCCAAGGAGTAAGGGTCTTTTAATTTCATGGCTGCAGTCACCATCTGTAGTGATTTTGGAGCCCAGAAAAATAAAGTCAGTCACTGTTTGCACTGTTTCCCCATCTATTTCCCATGAAGTGTTGGGACCAGATGCCGTGATTTTAGTTTTCTGAATGTTGAGCTTTAAACCAACTTTTTCACTTTCCTCTTTCACTTTCATCAAGAGACTCTTTAGCTCTTCTTCACTTTCTGCCATAAGGATGATGTCATATGCATATTTGAGGTTATTGATATTTCTCCCAGTAATCTTGGTTCCAGCTTATGCTTCATCTAGCCCAGTGTTTCTCATGATGTACTCTACATATAACTTAAATAAGCAGGGTGACAATATACAGCCTTGACACACTCCTTTTCCTGTTTGGAGCCAGTCTGTTGTTCCATGTCCAGTTCTAACTGTTGCTTCCTGACCTGCATACAGATTTCTCAAGAGGCGGGTCAGGTGGTCTGGTATTCACATCTCTTTCAGAGTTTTCCACAGTTTATTGTGATCCACACAGTCAAAGGCTTTGGCATAGTCAATAAAGCAGAAATAGATGTTTTTCTGGAATCCTCTTGCCTTTTCTATGATCCAGTGAATGTTGGCAATTTGATCTCTGGTTCCTCGGCCTTTTCTAAATCCAGCTTGAACATCTGGAAGTTTATGGTTCACATATTGCTGAAGCCTGGCTTGGAAAATGTTAAGCATTACTTTACTAGCGTGTGAGATGAGTGCCATTGTGTGGTAGTTTGAGCATTCTTTGGCATTGCCTTTCTTTGGGATTGGAATGAAAACTGACCTTTTCTCAGTGTGGCCATTTCTGAGTTTTCCAAATTTGCTGGCATATTGAGTGCAGCACTTTCACAGTATCATCTTTTAGGATTTGAAATAGCTCAGCTGGAATGCCATCACCTCCACTAGCTTTGTTTGTAGTGATGCTTTCTAAGGCCCACTTGACTTCACATTCCAGGATGTCTGGCTCTAGGTGAATGATCACACCATCATGGTTATCTGGGTCATGAAGGTCTTTTTTGTATCATTCTTCTGTGTATTCTTGCCACCTCTTCTTAATATCTTCTGCTTCTGTTTGGCACATACAATTTCTGTCCTTTATTGAGCCCATCTTTGCATAAAATGTTCCCTTGATACCTCTAATTTTCTTGAAGAGATCTCGTCTTTCCCATTCCATTGTTTTCCTCTATTTCTTTGCACTGGTCACTGAGAAAGGCTTTCTTATATCTCCTTGCTATTCTTTGGAACTCTGCATTCAGATGCTTATGTCTTTCCTTTTCTCCTTTGCTTTTTGCTTATCTTCTTTTTACAGCTATTTGCAAGGCCTCCTTAGATAGCCATTTTGCTTTTATGCATTTCTTTTTCATGGGGATGGTTTTGCTCCCTGTCTCCTGTACAATGTCAGGAACCTCCGTTCATTGTTCATCAGGCACTCTGTCTATCAGATCTATTCCCTTAAATCTATTTCTCACTCCCACTGTATAGTCATAAGGGATTTGATTTAGGTCGTACCTGAATGGTCTAGTGGTATTCCCCAGTTTCTTCACTTTAAGTCTGAATTTGGCAATAAGGAGATCATGATCTGAGCCACAGGCTGTTGACAATTTGAAAGGTTTTTCTTTGAGCTTCTCAAATACTACTATGTAGGTGACCAACATCATATTCTAATAAGCCCTGAATGTGAGTGTATGTCGAGAACTACCTAAGATTCCATATGTACAGTGAAAGATTAATTGTGTTAGTAAAGAGGGCAAGATGCCATGCCTTGCTCTTTTGGCTACTGAAGCAAATAACTTACTATGAAATTGTTTTAGAGAAAAATAAACATAATACCCCAGAAGTCAACAAAATGTTCAAATATTAAAGCAATACACAATGATTCAGGTAATTCAGTTCTTATACTTCAGACAAGTCCTATAATTTGAACAAAAGATGATGAAATATTTGAAAGTCAAAATCAAGTATCTTTTAATTGATCCAATAAATATTTAATGCTTCACTTCACTTCATCTTGTGGACACAACAAGGGAACACTTAGTAGACTGTGACTTGAGACAATTGTTGAAAATTCCCTCCAGGGCGGTCATGCTATATAAACACTGCTAGTACTCTGAGAGAACATTTAATGTACTGTATCTAGGTTTTAATTGTTCTGCCCTGGCAATTCCCTGGGGAATCACGCATAACAAAAGGGAACAAGCGACAAAGAGAAATGCTGACGGTTGTGGGGGAACAAGTGTGTATATGCGGGTTTGTATTAATGTTTGCATACACATACAGATGTGAGGGTTACTGGATTATGACATCTGAAATCTCTTGGTTCTCCGAGAAGTCCAGAAATGATCAGGTTGAGCTCACAGTCTTGATGAATATTCTCTATGCTATGGGGGTCCATCAGAATTTCTGCATTTGGTCAAAGAAGAGGCCATAGACTATATCAACTTACATACACGGGTAGCATAGAGACTAGGAATGCTTGGGGATGGACATAAGTACTGCTTTGCTTTATATATTTTTTTGAATTGCAGTGCTTTATATGTAATTTTAAAGCTATCTAAAGTATACAATATGAACAAAAAAGCATCATAAATTGAGATGGCAAGTATATTCATTTCTTTACATTAACCTTGCAAATATATTTGATCTTCTTAGTATAGTATTATTAGGCTACGTTTCCTACTGAATAAAAGAGAAAAAGAAAAAAATGAATTTACTATTATGTGAATAAAGTTTACAAATATTTTCACACTGTATTTATGATGGATTTTGTAAGGATATTATCATATTCTGCAAATAAACTTGATACATTCAGAATAAATCAATGGAGAAAGTAACTAATAACAAGACAATGCTCAGGGAGCATATTGAAATATCAAAAATTCTTCCAAAATGTAGAAAGAAGTGTAACAACAAAGGTAAAATTAACATTTTTGTTCATTTTCTAAATACTCGCCCTAAAATTACATGTATTCACTGTTCATAAACTAAATTTTCCTTGAATAATCAGCAAGTTTATATGTAATAAAAATTTGATCATTTCACAATTAACTATTTAACAGATATACACTGTCTTTATTAGTGAATTCTTAGCACACTAAATGCATTATTAGACAAATTTTTTAAAAGTTAGAGGAAAACCTGTAAAAAAAATCTGTACTGAGAACTCTGAAATTAGTTCATATATAAATGAATGTAAAGATAGAACGTGAATGATATACAATCAGGAAAGCTATGTTTGGTACAAGAAAGTAAAAGCCAAATCTAACTGAAACTTCCTAAAAAAGCTAAAAGATAAAGGAGAAGAATACACTGCTAAAAAATTATTTCCCAGGTGGTGCTTCCCTGGTAGCTTCCCTGGTAGCTCAGCTAGTAAAGAATCCGCCTGCGATGCAGGAGACCCTGGCTTAATTATTGAGTCAGGAAGATCCACTACAGAAGGGATAAGCTACCCACTCAAGTGTTCTTGGGCTTCCCTTATGGCTCAGCTGGTAAAGAATCGCCTGCAGTGTGGGAGACCTGGGTTCCATCTCTGGGTTGGGGAGATCCCCTGAAGAAGGGAATGGCTACCCTCTCCAGTGTTCTGGCCTGGAGAATTCCATGGACTGCATAGTCAGACACGACGGAGCCACTTTCACTTTCAGGTGGCACTGTGGTAAAGAACCCCCCAAAACAGGAGACATAAGAGACAATGAGCTCAATCTCTGTATCAGGAAGATCCCCTGGAAGAGGGCAAGGCAGCCCAGTCCAGTATTCTTGCCTGGAGAATCCTATGGACAGAAGAGCCTGGCAGGTTACAGTCCATAGGGTTGCAAAGAGTTGGACATCACTGAAGTGACTTAGCACAGAAAAAAATTATTTAATGATAATAGATGACTGTTGAAAAAGATACTTAAGTATGCCAGAAGTTTCCAGCTGGGAGGAATGAAGAATAAGATGAAAACTAATCAAGATGTACCCTGGGAAAAAAATTCATCTTTATTAACAGTGTTGGTTGGTTTCCCCAGGATGAGCCAACTATTATAATATCAAGTCCAGGGAAGTTAATGCCGCAATGGAAGACAAGATAGGAATCCTTGGACTTCTATGTCTTTCCTATATGCATAACCCTAGTAGCTGACATGATTCCACATTGAATAAATATGGAAGAAACAAAGGAAGAAAAGAAAGTGGGGAGGGAAAGAGGGAGAGAGGAAAGGGGAGGAAGAGAAAGACTGAGGGAGGAGGAAGGAAGCAAAGAAAGAAGAACGGTGTTAGATTATGAGACACAATGAGCACATTTTATTATCACAAATGAGTTATAATGCTTAGAGTCAAGAAAATTATATTCAAGTTTAAAGATAGTCACCCTAATTCTCAGAAAAGAGAATGTGATGCATTCCAGAATTCACAAAATAGTAAGCCAGAAGTTGATCCCCAGACATTTTCTAAAATGATTTGTTAAACAAACACTAAGTAGGTAGGCTTTTGGAAAATAGCATGGTGAATACTACCAGCCAGCATAATTCACTAAGAAAAATTTAATATCAGTTAGCCTTCCTTTTATTCTGTAATTGGGTCACTCAGTTGTCAGTGTATAGGGATGCCATTTTGGAAGCTCAATACAACTCCTGTTAACTTCAAAAAGTTTTAGCCATGACATGACAACATCCTTGATTGTGTGCATAGTTATATAGACTCACAGTTGCTTGTCTTTCACATCAGAAAAGTGTTTATTTACAGGATTTTATCAACCAAAAAAGTGGTTTCTAATATCTTGTTCAAGGCCTTAGTCCCCAGCTTAATCTCACTGAGTTTTAAACGGATAATTTGACTACAAACAGAAGAATGTCCAAAAGCTAGGAGAAGTAGCAACAAATAAGATTCAAAATTGTCTTACTAGATGGAAACATTAATTTTAATAGTAAGATCAAAATTTAAAAGAATTAACAGCAAATCTTTCTGGTAAGCTAAAATAGTCAATTGCATAGGTATATTGCTTATATAAAAAGTCCTGATAATTTTCCTTAACTGGAGACAAAGGGTGATTTATAGCAGTTTAAGTGGTCCATGGGTAGAATGCAAAGGGTCCATGAACTTGTGGGGAAAAGTACATGATTATTTTTAGTAGCCTCAATGGAAATTTAGCATTTCCTTCCATTATGAATGTAAGCAAAATACTACAATAGCCTTAGCAGTACCTGTAACTCTGTCAACAAAAATAATCTCAGTTATTTTCCTATCATATTAAAACTTCTATACACATTTCAAAATGGTATCTCTGCTTCACTACTTGATAAAATTAAGATAATTACTGGACCTACTGGTAAACCTTGCTCAATTCAGTTCAGTCACTCAATTGAGTCCAACTCTTTGCAACTCCATAGACAGCAGCATGCCAGGCCTCGCTGTCCATCACCAACTCCTGGAGCCTACTCAAACTCATGTCCATGGCACCGGTGATGCCATCCAACCATCTCATCCTGTCATCCCCTACTTCTCTTGCCTTCAATCTTTCCCAGCATCAGGGTCTTTTTCAATGAGTTGGTTCTTCGCATTAGGTGACCAAAGTATTGGAGTTTCAGCTTCAGCATCAGTCCTTCCAATGAATATTCAGGACTGATCTCCTTTAGGATGGACTGGTTGGATTCCCCTTACAATCCAAAGGACTCTCAAGAGTCTTCTCCAACACCGCAGTTCAAAAGCGTCAATTCTTCGACCCTCAGGTTTCTTTACGGTCCAACTCTCACATCCATACATGACCACTGGAAAAACCATAGCTTTGACTAGATGGACCTTTGTTGGCAAAGCAATGTCTCTGTTTTTAATATGCTGTCTAAGTTGGTCATAACTTTCCTTCCAAAGAGCAAGCGTCTTTTAATTTCATGGCTGCAGTCACCATCTGCAGTGATTTTGGAGCCCAAAAAAGTAAAATCTCTCACTGTTTTCATTGTTTCCCTCTCTATTTGCCATAAAGTGATGGGACTGGGTGCCATAACCTTAGTTTTCTGAATGCTGAGTTTTAAGCCACATTTTAAACTTGCTAATAATACATTTAAAAAGAGATATATACATACACATGTATAATACTAAACCACACATTTCAGTGCTTTGACAACTGCGTTTTAATATAATTTGTTGGTTTGTAACTCCATGCATTTTGTTTTATGCACTTAAAAATATTCTGAAAAGTGGACATTTTAAACCACTGACATAGGAGTTTGTGGTGCAAAACCAGAGTGATAAACTCCTTCAATAAAACCTAGATTTATTGCTTAGGCTGCAAATGTAAGCTGCATTTATAGAAATATGTGACCCAATAATGTTTCACAGAAAATCTGCTGATTATCTCACACATGCACAGATCATGGGAGATAGTGAGGGACAGGGAGGCCTGGTGTCCTGCACTCCATAGGGTCACAAAGAGTTGGACACAACTTTGCGAGTGAACAATAAAAATAAGCACTGATCATAATTGGATCTGCATTTCAATATCGAGGTTTTGACAACTGGAATACATTCAAGGTATAATGAAACCATGACAAGGTTTATACTGGGGAGAAACCATGACCAGGAAAACAGGTCTAAAAATTATATCGGGGGACAATTAAATCCTTTAGGAGCAAATATTAATTAGAGCAGGACACGAGAAAGGAATCATAATGTGGAAAAAAGAATATATGCTTTGGTTCTGACAGAATCAGAAGCATTTCCCACCTCTACTCCTTACTGCCATGTTTTCTTAGGTGGTTATTCAACATTCTGATTCTATTTTGATGTCTATGTCTTGAAGATAATGCATACAGTACAGAGTTGTGATGAAGACCAGAGGAAAAAACTGTATTAAAAAGTCTAACGGTGCCTGGCACATTTGTTACCCACCCAAGAGTGTTATCATGATTGGCACAGTCTTGCAAAGAACCAACATGATCAAAATCATATGCCCAGATGTCTTCTACTCCAGTAGGGGTGAGGGTGTAGTTTGAATGAGCCCTTCTCCCTTCAGAACAATTTTATGGAAGCTGAACAGCTCTGTTGTATCTTGCTCCAGTGGACAGAGACAGGACAAATGGTGCAAGACAGATTTTAGCTCACTTCATGAAGAATGGCCTAGCAGTCAAAACCGTCCAACAATGGCCCTAGCTGCTTCATAAAATAATGAAGATCTGGCCTCTCGTTATGTTCACACAGAGCCTGGATTCCCACGTACTCTGCATGTACAAGCTGTTTTTGGAGAAAAAAGCTCGCTGAGAGGGGGTGGCCACCGCCAGTCTCACAGGTTGCCTCCAACTATTCGGCTCAGTGTCTGTAGCCTCACAAGCAAGGGTTAAATACAAACAACGGATTCAACAAATGCTTTCTCTCTGCTTCTGAGGACCACAGTTATCCTTTAAATAAACACATTGTTAATTTGAGAGGATTCCCAGCCTCTGATAAAATGAACACAATATTGGGCAGTAACATGTTTATATCTTAAAGAGATAAAATGACAGTCATAGATACAGGCTTCCAAAATGAACCAATGTTCAATCTTGTAATAATTAATTACCACATAAAATGGTTGAAAAGGTAATAAAAATTACATGAGTTTGCTATAATCAAGGGAATGCTTAAAGAAGCTACTGTTTTCTCAAAGGAATTATAGCTTTATAGTCAGGTCCAGACAACACGAGTAAGGCCATTAATGGAAAGGTCTATCTCCAAAAAAGGGCTGAGTTGCCGAATGAAAATTTCTACTTTGAATACCAATAAAATAAACATTTTCTTATCATATGTACTTCCCAGATTGTAAGGATTCTCAGTGTTACAGCATGTAAAGAAAGGCAGAGAGAAACAGGAGAGTTGAAAAGCAATACATGAGTTAATCAATTGTTTTAATAAATACTCAAATACACAAGAGATAGTTATCCTACATAACACAGTTTACAGAAAGAGCTTTCTTTTTTTTTCCCCTTTCTTACCTTTTCCTTGGCATATTCTCTCATTTTATCTCTCTCTCTTCTGGTCATTTTCTCTCCCTAAAATGCTCCTTTGAGTTGCTTACAAACTCAGAAGGGTCCTCCTGTTTCCACACTTTAAAATGTCATCCCCTGAAACTATTCCATCTCCATCCTGCAAAATCCATTCCTCAAAAAATAAAAATAAGCTTTCCCATAGAAAAGACATCCTGAAAGAATCATAGTTGTCAGGTCACTCATTTCCAAATAAGTTTTTGTTGTTCAGCTGCTAAGTCTTGTCTAGTTCTTTGTAACTCCATAGCAGGTCAAGCTCATCTGGCCTCCACTATTTTGCACAGCCCCATTAAATCTATCTCAAAAGATAAAAGGGACAGATACCTCCCTCACATAGGTCTGGAGGACTATCTGGCAACTCAGCAGGAAAGAATCCAATTTTGTGAGTTTGCAACACATTTGAAAAGTAAGCACATTTTGAAGATTGCCTATTCAGTTGTTTTTCAGTCACTCAGTGTGTCCAGCTCTTTGTAACCCCATGGACTGCAGCATACCAGGTTTCCCTGTCCACTATCTGCCAGAGTTTGCTCAGACTCACGTCCATTGAGTTGGTGATGCCGTCCAACTATCTCTTCCTCTGTCATCCCCTTCTCCTCCTGCCTTCAATCTTTTCCAGCATCATCATCCTTTCCAATGAGTCAGCTCTTCGCATCAAGTAGCCAAAGTATTGGCGTTTCAGCTACAGCACCAGTCCTTCCAATGAATAGTCAAGACGGATTTCTTTTAGGATTAACTGGTTTGATTTCCTTGCAGTTCAAGGGACTCTCAAGAGTCTTCTCCAGCACCACAGTTTAGAAGCATCAATTCTTCAATGCTCAGCCTTCTTTATGGTCCCGCTGTCACATTTGTACATGACTACTGGAAAAACCATAGTTTTGACTAGATGGACCTTTGTAGCAAAGTGATGTCTCTGCTTTTTAATATGCTGTCTAGGTTATCATAGCTTTTCTTCCAAAGAGCAAGAGTCTTCTAATTTCATGACTGCAGTCACTGTCCGCAGGGATTTTGGAGCCCAAGAAAATAAAATCTGTAACTGCTTCTTCCACTTTCTCCCTTCTATTTGACATGAAGTGATGGGACTGGATGCTATGATCTTAGTTTTCTGAATGTTGAGTTTTAAGCCAGTTCACTCTTCCTCTTTTATCCTTATCAAGAGGCTCTTCAGTTCCTCTTCACTTTCTGCTACTAAATTGGTATCATCTGCATATCTGAGGTTGTTGGTATTTCTCTTGACAATCTTGATTCCAACTGGTGCTTCGTCTAGCCAGGCGTTTTGCAAATAAGGTAGCCACAATTTAAAAAAAAGAAACATAAACAAGACCTCATGCCCTTTAGAACTAAGTTTCTAAGAAATCTGAATATTGCACATGATCCAATGTTGTGGTGTCACTGCAAAATTTCCAAGATTAAAAGTCACTCTCAACACAGCAGTGCATTGGAACTTCCAGTTAGTGGCTGAAGGTTCCCCAGAGAAGAAATTTTCTGCTTTGAAGTTCAAGCTCAGGCCTTGACTTTTTCACACACACACACACATTGCCCCCTACCCTCACCAGTGAAGCCTCTTCTGAAGAATGAACTTATAGCAGCAAGCTCCCAAGGCATATACTCAATCCCAATTTATGAAGATAAGGTAAGAAATATAACTGCTAGAGAGACCAGCTCATTTCTTCCCTGTAGACACTTTATGGAAGTTCAACCTAAGATGCTTGGTGAGCGGTGAATCAGAAAAAGAGAAGGAGGGACTTCAAAAAGGAAGGGAGTGTCTAGCGGGTCAGCCTGAGGTATCCATGTCAAGCTATTTCCTCACAACTGAGCAATTTTGATTATTAATTTTTCTTTAAATATATAAATACAAAACACATAGCCAAATATTGATATACTGGGTACTATTTATACTTTTAGGTGATTTTGCATTTTTCTGCTTGATCTAATTTGCTAATGTGTTTTATTCTAATGTGAAGGGTAGAGGAATTTCCCTTAAAATTTGAATTTGAAAATGTATACCTGTTGATAACATGAAATGTAGCCGTGAAAATGTTTATATAATCAGATCAAACGTGATGCACGGAGAAGCTATAGTCCATAGAGAGTGTGACTGACTCCTGGTCCCACGTCATTTGTGTGAGCGTTGGTCGAATTATTTAATCTCTCAGATCCTCAGCTGGGTCATCTACAAAGTGAGAATAACATCTGCTTCCAAGGTTGTGTCATGAAGATGTAATTGATGGAGTGACACGTAAAGAGTGCAATGCGTAAGGGGCTGTAGTGCATTCCTCACTGATTTCTTTTCTCTCATTACCTCCTTTCCTCCAAAAAAATGAACATTCACATCATTTCCCACTGTATTCCTAACAAGTGAAGAGAGTTTAAGCAAAATCATGTCTGCTACCCCTCGTTTGCATGGCCATCTCCTTCTCCAGTCACTGATGGAGAGGTTTGACTTGATGAGCATCAGCAAAGTCATTTTCAGGATCAACATCTCTTTCTACATGGGTTATCCCTTCCCAGCTTTGACCTCTCAATCTGTCCTATGCTAATTTTCATTTGGTGACACATTGCTCAGCTCCATTACTTCCTATGTGCCTTGCTGCTCTAATATTTCAACTTCTTGAGAGTAAAGATTTTGCTTTCTAGATCTTTTAAACTGGCCCCTTGGTCACCTAAACCACAACTCCTGGTTCTAACTAAGGTGGCAGTGGCATTAATTATGTGATGATGTCTGGCTAATGAGAAATTATTTTAGCACTACAGAAGGAGGAAGTCTATGGAGGAGCTGTTAGATACATCAAAGCAACAGAAAAAAGAGGGGGAATCAAAGAAGGTGAGGAAATTATGTACTCTTCTCCTCCTCAAAAAGGCAAATGATTTATTCGCTGCCATCTCACAAGGAATACAGGTACCTTCCCTGTGGCTACTTTCTATAAATAATGGTAGCAAAGGAAAGTCAGAAATGTAAGTATCAAAACAGAGGTAACAGAAACCCTAGAAGAAAAAAAGCTGCAATAAATCAATAGGTACTTAGAGTTACAAAGAAATTAAAGAATGTAAATGCAAACGCTTTTCTCAAGTGTATCTGAGAGCATCTTAAAACATTTGCTACAAATAGCTATATTTTCAAAAAAATAGATATCTACTGTGGCACATATAGTTGAACATATGTAGACTGGAATTATTAATAATTAAAGCTATCCACACCTGAGTAAATTTTCCATTAACAGAAGTGAAAATGATTAATTCCATAATAGACAAAACACATAGTTTTGTATTGATTAAAACTGGATTAAAAGAGAAAAATCAAGGCACTCAGTAGGCAGTTATTGCCTCTGTTTTTTCTGTCCTGTAAAAACCTTTAAAGAACATTTTCTTTCCTATCATTTCCCAAAGGAGAGACATTAATTCTAGGAATGAGCTTCTATCAAGAATGAAAACTGCATCTTTGTTACAAGAGAATTACACCTAGGAATAAGTGTTTAAATTGTGGACAGATTTGAAGAGAAATTAGTAAATAAAATTCAAATTAGGGCAAAATCAAATCATAATAGACAAATGGGAAAACAAATCCCATCTGGCTGTGTGGTTGTCTGATTTTTTACTAAACAATAAAAATGTGAAAATAGTTTCACGATTCAAACCTCATTTAAATGCAGCTCCATTAAAACTGAATAATTCCAAGTGAATGTGGTAACTTTAATATTGTACAAACCATGTAAGATTTTGATTAACATGACCTAACGGATGGGAATGAAAAGTCCCTTTAAAAATATTTCAGAATGATTATAAAAGTAGCTACTTAAAAGTTACATATTGAAATGATTTTTAAAATGTTTTCTTATAAGGGGAAAACATGTAATTTTAAACTTTCTAAGAAACATCCTAGAAAAACTTCTTAAGAGTATTAAAGTGGATTTATGTTAATGTTTTGAAATTTGTAAAGGACTCTGTGGTACTCTGAGATAATTCTTAACCTTTGAGAGTCACAAACCATAGAAACTAACTCACAGATCTAAAAAAAAGACTACAATATTCTTCAATTAAGAGAAGTTTAAAGTAAAATGACTTTAAAGAAAATCCTGATGCTGGAAAAACCTTAAAAATAATATAACATATTTGGAAAGTAAAGAAGTGGAAGCTCTTAGATTTGAAAAATAATTTCCTGTAAATATTCATAGCTCTTCACAAAATGAGTTAGTTTCAGTCAAAACTTGAAAGAGCAAATGATGAACAGGAAAGAATGGCAGCAAACGATAAGTTTTGGAATGAGATTTAAAGAGATAAAACAGCTCAGAGAAATCTTTGACTTGGGGTTACTCCAAGATTAAGGTATATGTACATTTCCCATAAATGAGGAAATATTGGTCAGAGTTATTTGAGAAAAAAAAATCTATGCCAAAGTAAATGCGTCTGTGTGTGTGTTATATGTTTGAACAGCCAGAGTCATCTATCTTAATGAATCTAGTCGAATTACAATCTTTTTCTCCAGAAACTATTATAAAAGATTTACAATAAAATGAGACTAGTTGAAGTCAGTTAAGTGGATAAAAGACAATGGATTCATATTCCCACTTGAGATATGAGTAAGAAAACAAAATTGTTGAGAAACTAAAGAACTAAGGAATAAAAAAAAATAAGCAAGTTATTTTTTAAAGTAAGCAGTTTGTAGTCTTTAGGATTATTTTATTATGACTATTACATAATTTCAAGAATTCTTAATGCTGAATGTGGGTAAAGAAGTAGAGGAATGGGAGGAAGAAGGGAAGAGGAAGTGGAAAGAGACAGAGAGAGACAAAAACAGAGGAGAGAAGTGAAGTTCATGGAGAAAGAATGGTGATTACTGAATATCTGTATTTTTCCAACAATCATTTTAAGTCCAGTCTATGACTATTCCACTGATTTTTTGCACGTTACATGTATTGAAAGTTCTAGAGAGACTTTGAAGTTGAAGATGATTAGCATCTAATAAGAGTCCTTTTAGTGCCAGATTGTCTGCTAAACTCTTCAAATAAATTATCACGTCAAAATTCATAATATCCTTAGAATGTAGGCACCACTATTATCTTTCTTTTTTAAGAGATAAGGATACTGTGTTCCCTGGTGGCTCAAACGGTAAAGCGTCTATGCCTAAAATGCGGAAGACCCAGGTTCGATCCCTGGGTCGGAAAGATCCTCTGGAGAAGGAAATGACAACCCATTCCAGTACTCTTGCATGGAAAATCCCATGGACGGAAGAACGTGGTAGGTACAGTCCATGGGGTCACAAAGAGTCAGACACGACTGAGCAACTTCACTTCGCTAGTATTGTAACATGCCCCTGGTCACACGATCTGTTGATACCAAAGATCGGGTCTGTATAATCTCATAAATCATTGACTGCCATAGTAGTTACAGGCCCTTCATGGGCCACAGTGATGAGTTTTACCAGGACATCAATGGTGTTAGGAATCCAGGTTCACACTCACATGTAACCCAAAGCACCACAGCATGCCAGTGTAGCTGGTTGCCAACAATATTTGGTAAATTTTATGTAGCTCCCAAACCCTGTCAACCAATCCCTCATCTCCTTTGGATAGGAACCATTTGAGGGGAACCCTGGTATTCTTTTCTGCCTCCAGACTTTGGTAGATGCCACCATAGCCCACCCAAAAGTTTCTGGACTTCGTGTGAGTGTGTGTGGTTAATTTCATATTGGAGTAACCATAGATAAAATCATATCTATATATAGTTTTTAATTTGAAGATTCTTATCCTTAACTTGGGGCTTCCCTGGTAGCTCAGATAGTAAAGAATCTGCCTGCAATACAGGAGATTGCCATCTACACTATTACTAATATTTAGTCTGAGACTCTTTGAAACAACGAGGGTAAAAATGAACACCCTGAATGGGATTTTTACTAGTGGGCTGGATCTCATCTTCTGGCAGAGAAATTTTAAAGTAACTTAATTTGGTGTGATTTTATTTTATCAGCCTTTCTAGGTTCCTAATCACAGGACTCTGAATCAAACTTAGATTGTGGGCTCCAGGCAACAAGTGCTTCTTTTCATCTTCTCCTTCTTGGCTCTCTGATGGCTAGCCTAAGTTTTTCTTTTTTTTTTTTTTTTTCACTTTGAGTTTAGAAGTTTATTTAGAGGTAAACATAACAGTCCAGCTATTCTTATAGCCATGAGTGGTCGATCTATTTCTCAAGCAGCTCTTCAATTAAGTACTTATACTCAGCTGACTTTTAGTTGTTTCTGAACTTTGAGTTTCTTAGCAGCTTCCATGGCAAAGCCTGTTCTTACTTATGCAATAGTTCTGTTTTGTGCCTTTTTGGCTTTTTTTTCTTTTCAAAATATGGTATCATTGGAGAAGGCAATGGCAACCCAATCCGGTACTCTTACCTGGAAAATCCCATGGACAGAGGAGCCTGGTGGGCTGCCGTCTATGGGGTCGCACAGAGTCAGACATGACTGAAGCGACTTAGCAGCAGCAGCATGGTATCATTTGTTTTCTATTAATTTCTGTTACCTTTCCATTTCTTGCTTTATTGCTATTACATATTTCTTTCTTATTGAAAAACACTACTGCTGCTGCTGCTGCTGCTAAGTCGCTTCAGTCATGTCCAACTCTGTGCGACCCCATGGACCGCAGCCTACCAGGCTCCCCTGTCCCTGGGATTCTCCAGGCAAGAACACTGGAGTGGGTTGCCATTTCCTTCTCCAATGCATGAAAGTGGAAAGTGAAAGTGAAGTCGCTCAGTCGTGTCTGACTCTTTGCGACCCCATGGACTGCAGCCTACCAGGCTCCTCCATCCATGGGATTCTCCAGGCAACAGTACTGGAGTGGGGTGCCATTGCCTTCTCTGGAAAAACACTAAGAGACAGTCAAAATAAACTTTTTTATATTTAAAAAAGTTATATTTTTATTTTTTCCCACTATTTCTCCAATGACTATACATTATAGGAGCATGTGGTTTCCAAGACATAACAGGCAACAACTTAACCAGACATTTACAACCATATATCACAGTCACCAGTTTTCCAACTTTCAGTATCTCTCTTCCACTGATTCCATTTAACCAATGTCGAATTTTAAGTTCTGCTTTGCAGGACCTAGTTTGTGGTATCAATTTCACTTGGACTTGGTTCAGCTATGTGTAACAGGTATCCCACAAATAACAGTGGCTTACACATGATAGCTTGTTTTTCTTGCAAATCAAAAAACTCCCAAAGGAGTGTATTCAAGGCAGGTACAGCAGCTTCATGATTCAATGACTTACCCAGCCTCTTGTTTTTACTACCATGTTGCCGTCTTTAACACCTGGCTAACATTCTCAAGACCATCGTGAGCTGGCCCAAGATGACTTCTAAGACTTCGGCCATAACAAAACATCCTAAACAGCAAGAAAAAGAAACAGAGGAAGAAAAGCATTCCTATCTTTATAAGGGAACTATCCAAAAACATTAGGCACAACACTTGTACTTAATTCTCAGAGGGCATAACCTAGTTGTATGACCACACTAGGTGTACAGGAAGCTGAGAAGTGCCATCTTTTAACTGGTGGAAGACTAACCTTAATTTTAGGAATCTACATTGGCCATCAACTGTGTTTGGATATCAAAGCATTAACAAATGATTTCTTTCTATTTGCCTTGTTTTTCACATATTTCCCTAGAGAAATGTCTGCAAATTCAGACCATTTTTCAAGTTCAAATTGGAAAAAAAAGAAAAATAGGTATATCCATTCAGATACACACACAGAATTGGCATGGAGTTCCTATCTATGTATGATTAAAAATCTATCATCACAGAGAATTTGTTTGTCATAATTTTCTGCATAGGATAATATTTTCTTATTTAGATAAATTTTATCATCAGATCAGATCAGTCGCTCAGTCGTGTCCGACTCTTTGCGACCCCATGAATCGCAGCACGCCAGGCCTCCCTGTCCATCACCAACTCCCGGAGTTCACTCAGACTCATGTCCATTGAGTCAGTGATGCCATCCAGCCATCTCATCTTCTGTCGTCCCCTTCTCCTCCTGCCCCCAATCCCTCCCAGCATCAGAGTCTTTTCCAATGAGTCAACTCTTTGTATGAGGTGGCCAAAGTACTGGAGTTTCAGCTTTAGGATCATTCCTTCCAAAGAAATCCCAGGGCTGATCTCCTTCAGAATGGACTGGTTGGATCTCCTTGCAGTCCAAGGGACTCTCAAGAGTCTTTCCAACACCACAGTTCAAAAGCATCAATTCTTCAGCGCTCAGCCTCCTTCACAGTCCAACTCTCACATCCATACATGACCACAGGAAAAACCATAGCCTTGACTAGACGGACCTTTGTTGGCAAAGTAATGTCTCTGCTTTTCAATATGCTATCTAGGTTGGTCATAACTTTCCTTCCAAGGAGTAAGCGTCTTTTAATTTCAAAGCTGCAGTCACCATCTGCAGTGATTTTGGAGCCCAGAAAAATAAAGTCTGACACTGTTTCCACTGTTTCCCCATCTATTTCCCATGAAGTGGTGGGACCAGAGGCCATGATCTTCATTTTCTGAATATTGAGCGTTAAGCCAGCTTTTTCACTCTCCACTTTCACTTTCATCAAGAGGCTTTTGAGTTCCTCTTCACTTTCTGCCACAAGGGTAGTGTCATCTGCATATCTGAGGTTATTGTTATTTCTCCTGGCAATCTTGATTCCAGCTTGTGCTTCTTCCAGCTCAGTTTCTCATGATGTACTCTGCATATAAGTTAAATAAACAGGATGACAATATACAGCCTTGACGTACTCCTTTTCCTATTTGGAACCAGTCTGTTGTTCCATGTCCAGTTCTAACTGTTGCTTCCTGACCTGCATACAAATTTCTCAAGAGGCAGATCAGGTGGTCTGGTATTCCCATGTCTTTCATAATTTTTCATAGATTATTGTGATCCACACAGTCAAAGGCTTTGACATAGTCAATAAAGCAGAAATAGATGTTTTTCTGGAACTCTCTTGCTTTTTCCATGATCCAGTGGATGTTGGCAATTTGACCTCTGGTTCCTCTGCCTTTTCTAAAACCAGCTTGAACATCAGGAAGTTCACGGTTCACATATTCCTGAAGCCTGGCTTAGAGAATTATGAGCATTACTTGAACAGTATGAAAAGGCAAAATGATAGGATACTGAAAGAGAAACTCCCCAGGTCAGTAGGTGCCCAATATGCTACTGGAGATCAGTGGAGAAATAACTCCAGAAAGAATGAAGGGATGGAGCCAAAGCAAAAACAATACCCAGCTGTGGATGTGACTGGTGATAGAAGCAAGGTCCGATGCTGTAAAGAGCAATATTGC
>NW_011494770.1:1556871-1568566 GCF_000754665.1 Bison bison bison
ATCCATGAATCATGGCAAATTGGAAGTGGTCAAACAAGAGATGGCAAGAGTAAATGTCGACATTCTAGGAATCAGCAAACTGAAATGGACTGGAATGGGTGAATTTAACTCAGAGGACCATTATATCTACTACTGCGGACAGGAATCTCTCAGAGGAAATGGAGTAGCCATCATGGTCAACAAAAGAGTCCGTAATGAAGTACGTGGATGCAATCTCAAAAACGACAGAATGACCTCTGTTCGTTTCCAAGGCAAACCATTCAATATCACAGTAATCCAAGTCTATGCCCCAACCAGTAACGCTGAAGAAGCTGAAGTTGAACGGTTCTATGAAGACCTACAAGACCTTTTAGAACTAACACCCAAAAAAGATGTCCTTTTCAATATAGGGGACTGGAATGCAAAAGTAGGAAGTCAAGAAACACCTGGAGTAACAGGCAAGTTTGGCCTTGGAATGCAGAATGAAGCGGGGCAAAGACTAATAGAGTTTGCCAAGAAAATGCACTGGTCATAACAAACACCCTCTTCCAACAACACAAGAGAAGACTCTATACATGGACATCACCAGATGGTCAACACCAAAATCAGATTGATTATGTTCTTTGCAGCCAAAGATGGAGAAGCTCTATACAGTCAGCAAAAACAAGACCAGGAGCTGACTGTGGCTCAGACCATGAACTCCTTATTGCAAAATTCAGACTGAAATTGAAGAAAGTAGGGAAAACCACTAGACCATTCAGGTATGACCTAAATCAAATCTCTTATGATTATACAGTGGAAGTGAAAAATAGATTTAAGGGCCTAGATCTGATAGATAGAGTGCCTGATGATCTATGGAATGAGGTTTGTGACATTGTACAGGAGACAGGGATCAAGACCATCCCCATGAAAAGAAATGAAAAAAAAAATTTATCATACTTTAAAACTAATAATGAAAAGGAGTTATTAAAAAATTATATTACTGAGATGAATCTTTGGTCAAAATTTAAACTGAACCAAATTTGCAAGTTTACCAGAAAAAAATTGCATTATTTTCCCCATACCTATAAACTCCTTGAAATCATTTAGCACTAGACATAACAGCAAATTACAAGAAAGTCAGCTTGTTTTGCTGTTTAAAGCCCCCAAAGTACTGGATATCTCCCAGGAAATTCCTGTCTTAGGAAGATTCCAAAAACGTGCAAAACTGAGTGGTTCAGATTGAAGCACAGATTGGAATTAGAATGTGGACAGTATTCCAAGTGCAACATGTCTGATTTCTGAGATTCAGCCTTTATTCATACAAGCTCCTACAGGGAGACATTCAGGAATAAAATCCGAGGAGAAAATAGAGTCAATACATAATTTTCATTATTGGCATAATGAAAATTAAAATTTACAACTTTCACACAACCCATTATTTATCCTGAGGTAGATGGCAGTTGTGTGGGTGTGTGTATACACATATAAATTTTAAAAGGCACTGTAAACAAATGCTTGAAATCTCGAGTGACACAAATGTTATAAGATTACAAGTATCCACTTAACTTCCCTGAAATAAGTTGTTCTTACATATATTTAAAATAGGCTTTTGGTAATCATTCATGTGTTATTTAGCAATATTTTCATGACAGAGTATGATCTATGCATTTACTTAATAAAGGTGGCTCTAAGAAGCAGGGAATATACATTAAGCCATAAATTGGTGAGCTATTTCTCTAATATAAAGTTCAATGCCCAGTTTTCTTAATATCTTTACTTAGTAAATATCCAGCACATAGAAGTATTCAATAAATGAGGTAAAGTAATAGGTAGGTTGGTGGTAATATTAGAATTACGTCTTTACAAAAAGATGCATTAAGAAGCAATGTAGGTCAGGCCTGCAGAGCCTGAGTAACTGGTTCTGATATCAGCAAAAGGTTCATTTTGACTAATCCTAAAGATCCCTTATTACCCACACATGCAATTTTAACTTCCTGGGGTCAATATCAGATACAAAGATGACAAAAATCATTCAATAAGCATTGCTACACTTTTATCACTAAGTAGAGACAAGGTCTTTTAAGGTTTCCAGACATTACAAAACCTCTATGTACTTAGTAATTAGAGAAACCCATTAACAAGTAAAAGTTACCAATAACCCAATTTGTTTTACTGTTATCCATTGATCTGGGGTGAGGAGGAGGAGAAAATTTATTGGATTTATTGATTTCATTTGACAATTTATATATGCAATGCTAGAGAGTCTGTGATAGCTTAAGAAAAATGAACTTGAGACCATTTAGAATGATTTCATTAATTTTCTAGCACAAAATAATTTAAACCATTCCAATATTCTCTTCCAGCCTAGAAAGATTAGTTTTCCTTGTCTTCGGTACTTGATATGTATATTTCCAATTTCACCATCTCAATTAAAGTATGATAAAATTTATCTAAATAAGAAAATATTATCCTATGCAGAAAGAAAGAAAATGGATGGAGAAAAAAATAGAAAAGAATTGTGGATATATATATATATATAATTACTAGTCATAGGTATATATGTGTGTGTGTCTATATCTATCTATCTATCTATCTATCTATATAGACACACACATAAGCCTGAATGTAGAAATTAGGAGAGCTAGCTTTTTAACATTGTCCTTACTTTCTGGATGAACTTGAATATGGGAGTTATTGTCCTGAGTAATAGTATTTTGCCCATAAAATGAGAAGGATGATACATTTCCTCTTTCATGGCATCGTTGTAAGAATCCCATAGAAAAATGTATATCAAATACTTCTAAAGTATAAATAATTCTAGAGTAAAATGTTAGCTTTATTGAAAACCAATCCAAAATATGACATGAAATGCACATAAAAAAGATAAACCAGGACTTCGTTATTGGCATTTCAAAATGGTTATTTGCTTTATAAACATAATTGCCACAGGATTACTATTTTCATTTAAAGGAAGTATGAAAGTAGAGAAAGGGAAAGAGAGAAAATTCTAGATATCTCTGGGAATAAATTACTACTTAATTTCTTGGTTCCTGGCATAAAATGCTTAGTAGAACTCTTTCTCTGAATTATTCAGATTATATTACAAAACAGGTCGAAATTTATTACCAATGTGAATTACCCACCACTGTGTTTCACGAAGACATCTAAGTGCTCTCTTTGCATGATTATTTTGCCTCAAGCACTGGACTATTCCAGAAGTCACCATTGGCACTGTAGTCTACATGCATGGTAACTCTTGAAGTTGTGCCCCATCCAGCCTGCACGGCCATGCAAGACAGCCCTGGTCATGGAACAGTGAGCCTGTTTCCAATACACTGGAGCTAGTCAATGATTATGTGACAAATGATCAAGGCTCTCAAAATACATGTGAAACTACAAATGCTGAATCTAAAAGAGCTTTTCCTACCTTAAGGCTTCCTAACACATCTCTAAGTAGAAGACCACTAGCTTCATTTTGGTGGAAGATATCAGGAACACAGTTATTGTGTGAATGAAGGGTTCCAAATGTTTATATCACTTCTGTACTTAGAAGATCTAATATTTTCTAATCAGAATCTCATTTGTTGAATGCATTTCATACTCCCATTATTGTAAACTCTCTGTAAAAATTAAGAATACGCTTTCACCAGCATATTTTAAGAAGCTAGTAGCTCTGGGGTGGATGGAAATATACGTGAGTCCTGTGTTTTGAATGTGGCTTTGTTTATGTTTGAAGATCACAGACCACTTAGAGTTCTCTCATGCAGATTCTTCTTCCTTTGTGGTTTTTATCTCCTTTGGAATTTTGTTTTGCTGACTAGAATGACTATAAACCATTCCTGTCAAACAATATGGTTTCATTAGCTAACTATTTTGCAAACTGAAATGAAATCCAAGCCAAGTGCAGAATTTGGAATTTTCTAATAGCTTGTGTGCTTAGTCGCTCAGTCGTGTCTGACTCTTGCAACCCTTGTAGCCTGCCAGGTTCCTCTATCCATGGGATTCTCCAGGCAAAAATACTGTAATGGTTGTCATTTCCTTCTCCAGGGTATCTTCCTGACCCAGTAATCGAACACAGGCAGACTCTTTACCAACTGAGCTATGAGTGAAGCCCCTAATAGCTTGTAAATGATTTAATTTTGTGTGTGTGTGTGATTCCATCAGATTTTATCTTTTATTCCCTTTCAGCAAATTATTATTTAAAGAAAATCTTCTCTGCTCCTCCCTTTGTACTTCCATCTCCAGATTTCAGTTTTCCACACATCGCTGTCCTGGGGAGTAAGTAAAGAAAGTGAGTCAGTAGGAAATTTTGACAGTCTGTACACAAGGATACTTGCATGTGAAGTACTGTTTGGTACCCCCAGCCTGTGGGGCTTTGCAGGTGACCTAAAATCTGCCTGCCAATGCAGGAGATAACAAGAGACATGGGTTCGATCCCTGGGTCAGGAAGATCACTTGGAGTAGGAAATGCCAACCTGCACCGGTATTCTTGCTTAGGAGATTCTTGCCTAGGACAGAGGAGCTTAGTGGGCTACAATCCACGGGGTCACAGAGAGTCAGGTACAGCTTAGCAACCGAGCACACACACCCAACTTATACACAGTATACTCCTAAGTCAGTCACTAAAGATGACAATTGTTCTTCTGGAAATAATCCTTAGGAACAGACAAGTAAAAAACATCATTTGTCAAGCCTGTTTTCTTCCATTTTCTCCTTCATTCCTTCCTTCCTTTTTCCCTTCCTTCCTTCCTCTCACCCTTTCACCCTCCCTCCTTCCCTTTCTTCTTTTCATTCTTTCTTTCTAAACTGTTTTATCCTGGAGATTTTTTTGAAATTCAACAGTGAATTTTTTTTTCTTTAATTAAGAGGTAAAAAAAGAAGAGAACAAGAAGGAATAGTAAATAGTTCCCTCCATGCCCAAGGGGTTAGTTACAAAATAAACATCTCATCGACTGGCCCACATCTCCTCTAACAAGACAGTTCTGGCTAGAAAGATTGCAACCGAAGTTCCCCATGAAGGGCATTCAGTTGGAAAAATTAAGTGACCCACTTGTGTTGACTAAAGAGCCTGGCAGAGGTTTTCCACAATCATCTACAGCACTTTTTGACAATCTGCTTTGTGCTTTCTGCTGTCTATCCTGAAAGCTCTCTCTGCTGTATTTTGTTTTAATGGTTTAGCCTGCTCGCTGGTGATTCAAAGTCCAAACTCTTCTCATTAAGCTTATATATAAGATAAAACCCCTTAACCCAGAGAAAGGGGGAGGGAAGCAGTGTGTTCAAATTGATTTTTAGTGGAACATACCTAAGCAGGAAATTACTATTACATTTTTTCCTTCTCTAAACCAAAATATTCCGATAAAGGAAGATTGTTCACATTTGTAAAATTTGCCTTGAGCTCCTTAGAGAAAAGACACTACATAAAATCTAAAGTAATGACCAAGATTCTTTAGAATAGAACATTTTAGTAATAACCAGAGATGTTAGTGTTGGTCCAAGAAATGCAGGGGGAAGTCATACTAGGATATTTATTTGGAATTCAGAAGCAAGTCACATATCAAAAAGTATTACAACCTATTAAAATTAGGTCACTATCTCTAATATTATAAATACACACAAACTACTAATGAGCGTGAGCTAGTATTTTTATAACTCATGAAGAGATAGAAGTGAGACACTAACTTGGCTCAAGTCTTTGGAAAGACAACTGAATTTAAGCTTAGGGTTTCCAAGCAAGAAAAATTCAACAAGGGTCATATTTCATTATGTTAAAAATGATATGAGACAAAATCTAAACCATCCATTTGTTCGCCTTTCAAGCTCCAATTAGAGGCTATTAATTTATGAAGGTGTTTGTTCACTTATCAGCCAACACAGCAGTAAATTCTGAAACATATAATTCACTTCCAGTTCTCTCTTCTCCTCTGGATCTACTTTTTTAACCCACTCACAAAAGACATTTTTCTTTCTACTATATGAAATCATTGATGTCTCCTCTCTGTTTTGATCACTGTATTCAGAACCAAAGAAAAATACATCCATATAAATTTGTTTCCTCAAAATGTGGAAACATGTGTCCTTTTAAATGTCATTATAAAAATAAATTATCAGCTAAACATCTTGGGAGCAAATCAGAAAATTAGGAGACATAGAACACCTTCACTTTCTCCAAGAATGGCTGGGACTTCACTGTTATCCACTTATATCTGCTTGCTATAGTGTCCTTGTTATCAGCAGCTTACTAACTCCCTTCTCTGTTCCAACTAGCCAAACCCAATTCAGATTTCACAACCCTGCCTCAATGCCACCTTTTTCATTCATTGAAAATAACAGCTTTAAATTGTCTCCTTTATCTGAATCCTTTTTGCTGCTAGATTTTATAATGCCCCTCTTACCACTTGATGATTCTGTATTGTGTACGGTAGCCTCGTCATTCATCCATTCATTCCGCCAGCATTTACTGAGTGCCTCCTATGGGCCAGGTAGAGCTCTAGCCACAGAGAATAAAGAAGTAAACTTGACAGACAAAAAGCCCTGCTCTAATTGGAGATAATAGTTTATTGGGATTTGCAGACAAAAAACAACATAAATAAGTTAAATATAAAGTATCTGGTAGTGACAGTGTTAAGAAGAAAAACTAAAGCACAGAAAGGAGATTAAAACTCTAATAATGATATGTTGGGGGAGGTGGTGTATGTTTGTGAATAGAATTCTTATTTATCTTGTTTTGATGAAGACAGTTAAAAACATCCTTACAAACAGGCAAAAGAAAAAGCTTCTGCAGATAATAACTTCTCTAGAACTCAACACAGTGATGGACATAATTCAAGTAACAATAAATAATAATTAATTCTTTAAGATTTTTGCCATTGTTTGGCTCTATAATTATAAGTAAGTTATTTTTTCCCTCCAACCCTTATTTTCTGATGAGGAAGAAGCTGAAAGATCTTGACATTATGCTAAACCAAACCAAAACAAAACAATGGTAGTATTTTGGAGTCTGAAGTCTTAAATTATGAATTCACCTCTATTGCTCATTTACTGAGCAACTTTGGCCAAATTCACTTTTCTCAGTATTCCTTTAATCATTTGTAAAACAGTAATAAGTACACTTGTTTCGTAGAATAAAGAACAATGAGACCAGATATTTGACAATGTTGGTAAGCTCTTATACAGCTGGTGGTTATTACTATTATCCATGAGAAGTTTGGAGGAAAAGACATTTTCAGGATGACCAGTGAGGAGGATGCATATAAAAGGAATTTTAGTCCACAAAGAGCACTACAGCTTCAAGAATATGCTTATCATTTTCACAAGGCAATATTTTGAAACTTGCCTAAGGGCTTCAACCAGTAAAAGCCAAAGTTGCCACTGACTGAAGGAATAAATCTTCAGAAGCTATACAGTATCTGTTCCTTGTAGTTTATTCTTAAGTAGAGAAAAACAGTCACACACAGAGAGAATTACCCAGAAATACCAAGTCAACGAGCCCTGAAGTCATTACAGAACTTAAGGCAAGCCACATACTGTATTTCCATAACTAACCGAACATCTTTCACTCAGGTCTGCTCCGAAATATTTTTATGGCTTATAGTTAATTCTGCTGGGTAAAGGTCTTCCTACTTCCCTGATCACGGTCCCTGACACCTGATATTTCTACACCCTTATTCTCATGTCTGCTGTAACCACTCATGGAATTCCACTTCAGCATTTGAGAAACACTGTGTTCGCAGAAGCTCTGCATAAAGATCCAGGTGACTGTTGCCCTTGAGTGTGCTAAGTGTCTTCAGTCCTGTCCAACTCTTTGTGAACCTATGGACTGTAGCTCACAGGCTCCTTTGTTCATGGGATTCTCCAGGCAAGGATACTGAAATGGGTTGCCATGTCCTCCTCCAGGGGATTTTCCCAACTCAGGGATTGAACCCGCATCTCTTGCATCTCCTGCATTGGAGGCAGATTCAACCAGGGAAGCCCCCTGTTGCCCTTACTGATATATCTATTCGAGTGGCTCTTTGTTTATGTCTAACTGAAGCAAAAAAAAAAAAAAAAGGCAAAGATGGAGTATGTAACATAAAAAAAAAAAAAAGTATATTTGAGTCACTCAGCCATTTCTGAAAAGAACCAAAGTTGAATTATTTGGATTCCATTCGGAGACATGCAGAGAAAGAAAAAGATGAAACTAAGCATTTAGATTAAAGACTCTTTAAAGGGAAGAAGAAAATTCTTGTGTTTACAGTAAGCTCCAAAGACAGGCTCTCTCTGCATCTTTTCTCATGGTGTTAGGAAGGCAGTCTCTAACCAGAGCACCCTCTGTATAGCCCAGCTGTTGAGTCAGTGGTGACACTGTGATCACAAATTCTTTTGGCATTCTCAGTGAAGACTACTTCAAATCGAAATTTTTTTTTTCCCAAGGCAATCTTGTCTCAAGCCAAAATTGTGCTTCGGTGAACCATTGGAATAGTGAGTGTTCAGTGAACCGCACAGCTGCCACAGGGATAAGTATTCCAGATGTTGGAAATCAGAGGTTAAACTAGGTTTTGTTTGCATTGCTAACAGACACCTTTCTACTTAAATCAGAGAGACTCCTGGGCCAGTGGGCAGTGACACATAACCTCAGAGGTGTTTACTGTCCACAGTCTGTAATAGCATCTCACTCCATGCATATTTGTAACTGCAGAGATGTTCTTGAACATGTGTTCCCAGCCCTAAATAATCTCCATAAACTTAGCCATAAATCTAGCTACAGCTAAACGTGAGAGTTTCTGTTTTGTTATTAGATATCTTAATCCTCCATGTGGAACATCACTCATTCCACAAGAAAAAGGAGAAGAAAGACGGTGAACAATAAAATCAGCAATGCATCTCTTCAAATCATGAAACAGTCAAGAATGAGCTCCACTGAAAGTAAGTACAACCAGAATGTGGAACAAAGTCACAAGCCGATCATAAAACTGTGGTCTCGCCAGGCTGCCTCTGTTTAGCAGTAAGGTCTTTGTTGGTGGAAAGGTTGTAAACATGGAGAAATGTGTGCCTTTCCTTCCTGTGATGATGAGTAGCCTGCAGGCTAGTAAGGAGAGAGGATGATAAAAGTTCATACTGACTCTTTAATATCACTATCTGAAAAGTGATATCATTTTTTTCTTTATGATACTGTATAGTGGATAAGAGGCTCATGAGCAGTTTTCCTACCCAGTGATAGGATACAGAAACCTTAAGAGCAATGGCAAATTATAATATTCAACCACCTTGACTTGTACAACAGGTGTTTAAGTAAGGAAATCATGGAAACAAAATTGTCGGCCAAAGGTGAGAAATAATAGATTTTATCTTTAGGCTTAGCTTTCGTATATGTTAGATATGAAAAGTGAAAGTCAAAGTTGCTCAGTCGCGTCCGACTCTTTGCAACCCCATAGACTATACAGTCCATGGAATTCTTCAGGCCAGAATACTGGAGGGGGTATCCTTTCCCTTCTACAGGGGATCATCCCAACCCAGGAATCAAACAGGATCTATGGCATTGCAGATGGGTTCTTTACCAACTGAGCTCCTAGGGAAGCCTGAATTAAGATAACCTAAGTTCGGTTAAGTCCAGTTGCTCAGTCGTGTCTGACTCTTAGTGACCCCACTGACTTCAGCACTCCAGGTTTCCCTGTCCATCACCAAGTCCTGGAGCTTGCTCAGACTCGAGTCCAACAAGTCGGTAATGCCATCCAATCATCTCATCCTCTGTCATCCCCTTCTCCTTCCTCCTTCAATCCTTCCCAGCATCAGGGTCTTTTCCAATGAGTCAGTTCTTCACATCAGGTGGCCAAAGTATTGGAATTTCAGCTTCATCATCAGTCCAATGAATATTCAGGACTGATTTCCTTTAGGATGGACTGGTTGGATCTCCTTGCAGTCCAAGGGACTCTGAAGAGTCTTCTCCAACACCACAGTTCAAAAGCATCAATTCTTCAGCACTCAGCTTTCTTTAGAGTCCAACGCTCACATGCATACATGACTACTGCAAAAACAATAGCTTTGATTACACAGACTTTTGTTGGCAATGTAATGTTTCTGCTTTTTAATATGTTGTCTAGGTTGGTCATAGCTTTTCTTTCAAGGAGCAAATGTCTTTTAATTTCATGGCTGCAGTCATTATCTGCAGTGATTTTGGAGCCCCTAAAATAGTTTTTTACTGTTTCCATTGTTTCCCCATCTATTTGCCACGAACTGATGGGACCAGATGACATGATCTTAGTTTTTTGAATGCTGAGTTTTAAGCCACTTTTTTCAACTCTGCTCTTTCACATTCATCAAGAGGCTCTTTAGTTCTTCTTCACTTTCTGGCATAAGGATGCTATCATCTGCATATCTGAGGTTATTGATATTTCTTCTGGCGATTTTGATTCCAGCTTGTGCTTCATCCAGCCTCGTACTGTACATGATGTATTATACATATAAGTTAAATAAGCAGGATAACAATATACAGCCTTGACATACTGCTTTCCCAATTTAGAACCAGTCCCTTGTTCCATGTCCAGTTCTAACTGTTGCTTCTTGACCAGCATACAGATTTCTTAGGAGGCAGGTAAGGTAGTCTGGTATTCCCATCTCTTGAAGACTTTTCCACAATTTGTGGAAACAAAGACCAGGAAAACAAGACCAGGAACTGACTGTGGCTTAGATCATGAACTCCTTATTGCAAATTCAGACTGAAATTGAAGAAAGTAGGGAAAACCACTAGACCATTTAGGTATGACCTAAATCAAATCGCTTATGATTATACAGTGGAAGTGAGAAATAGATTTAAGGGCCTAGATCTGATAGATAGAGTGCCTGATGAACTATGGAGTGAGGTTCGTGACATTGTACAGGAGACAGGGAGCAAAACCATCCCTAAGAAAAAGAAATGCAAAAAAGCAAATAGGATGTCTGGGGAGGCCTTACAAATAGCTGTGAAAAGAAGAGAAGCAAAAAGCAAAGGAGAAAAGGAAAGATATAAGCATCTGAATGCAGAGTTCCAAAGAATAGCAAGAAGAGATAAGAAAGCCTTCTTCAGCGATCAATGCAAAGAAATAGAGGAAAACAACAGAATGGGAAAGACTAGAGATATCTTCAAGAAAATTAGAGATACCAAGGGAACATTTCATGCAAAGATGGGCTCAATAAAGGACAGAAATGGTATGGACCTAACAGAAGCAGAATATATTAAGAAGAGGTGGCAAGAATATACAGAAGAACTGTACAAAAAAGATCTTCACGAACAAGATAATTACGATGGTGTGATCACTGACCTAGAGCCACGCATCCCAGAATGTGCAGTCAAGTGGGCCTTAGAAAGCATCACTACGAACAAAGCTAGTGGAGGTGATGGAATTCCAGTTGAGCTATTTCAAATCCTGAAAGATGATGCTGTGAAAGTGCTGCACTCAATATGCCAGCAAATTTGGAAAACTCAGCAGTGGCCACAGGACTGGAAAAGGTCAGTTTTCATTCCAATCCCAAAGAAAGGCAATGCCAAAGAATGCTCAAACTACCGCACAATGGCACTCATCTCACACGCTAGTAAAGTAATGCTCAAAATTCTCCAAGCCAGCTTTCAGCAATATGTGAACCATGAACTTCCTGATGTTCAAGCTGGTTTTAGAAAAGGCAAAGGAACCAGAGATCAAAATACCAACATCCACTGGATCATCAAAAAAGCAAGAGAGTTCCACAAAAACATCTATTTCTGCTTTATTGACTATGCCAAAGC
>NW_011494770.1:1569160-1582287 GCF_000754665.1 Bison bison bison
ACATCTCATGCGAAGAGTTGACTCATTGGAAAAGACTCTGATGCTGGGAGGGATTGGGGACAGGAGGAAAAGGGGACAACAGAGGATGAGATGGCTGGACGGCATCACTGACTTGATGGACATGAGTCTAGGTGAACTCCAGGAGTTGGTGATGGACAAGGAGGCCTGGCATGCTGCGATTCATGGGGTCACAAAGAGTTGGACATGACTGAGCAACTGAACTGAAATGAACTGACACAGTCAAAGGCTTTGGCTAATCAATAAAGCAGAAGTAAATGTTTTCTGGTGATCTCTTGCTTTTTCGATGATTCAACAGATGTTGCCAGTTGGATCTCTGGTTCCTCTGTCTTTTTTAAACCCAGTTGTATATATGGGAGTTCTTGGTTCATGTACTGTTGAAGCCTAGCTTGAAGGATTTTGAGCAAAACCTTCAATTCAATTCAGTTCAGTCATTCAGTCATGTATGACTCTCTGTGACCCCAAGAACCACAGCTGGCAAGGCCACCCTGTCCATCACCAAATACCAGACTATACCCAAACCCATGTTCATTGAGTCGGTGATCCCATCCAACCATCTCATCCTCTGTTGTCCCCTTCTCCTCCTGTCCTCAATCTTTCCCAGCATCAGGATCTTTTCCAATGACTCAGCTCTTCAAATCAGGTGGCCAACGATTTGGAGTTTCAGCTTCAACATCAGTCCTTCCAATGAACACCCAGGACTAATCTCCTTTAGGATGGACTGGTTGGATCTCCTTAAACCCAAGGGACTCTCAGTTTAAAAGCACAGTTTAAAAGCATCAGTTCTTCTGTGCTCAGCTTTCTTTATAGTCCAACTCTCACATCCATACATGACTACTGGAAAAACCATAGCCTTGACTAGACGGACCTCTGTTGGCAAAGCAATGTCTCTGCTTTTCAATATGCTATCTAGGTTGGTCATAACTTTCCTTCCAAGGAGTAAGCGTCTTTTAATTTCATGGCTGCAATCACCATCTGCAGTGATTTTGGAGCCCAGAAAAATAAAGTCTCTCATTGTTTCCACTGTTTCCCCATCTATTTCCCATGAAGTGGTGGGACCGGATGCCATGATCTCCGTTTTCTGAATGTTGAGCTTTAAGCCAACTTTTTCAGTCTCTTCTTTCACTTTCATCAAGAGGCTCTGTAGTTCTTCTTCACTTTCTGCCATAATGTGGTGTCATCTGCATATCTGAGGTTATTGATATTTCTCCCAGCAATCTTGATTCCAGCTTGTGCTTCTTCCAGCTCAGAGTTTCTCAGGATGTACTCTGCATATAAGTTAAATAAGTAGGGTGACAATATACAGCCTTGACATACTCCTTTTCTTATTTGGAACCAGTCTGTTGTTCCATATCCAGTGCTAACTTTTGCTTCCGGACCTGCACACAGCTTTCTCAGGAGGCACATCAAGTGGTCTGGTATTCCCATCTCTTTCAGAATTTTCCACAGTTTATTGTGATCCACACAGTCAAAGGCTTTGGCATAGTCAGTAAAGCAGAAATAGATGTTTTTCTGGAACTCTCTTGCATTTTTGATGATCCAGTGGATGTTGGCATTTTGATCTCTGGTTCCTCTGCCTTTTCTAAAACCAGCTTGAACATCTGGAAGTTCATGGTTCACGTATTGCTGAAGGCTGGCTTGGAGAATTTTAAGCATCACTTTACTAGCATGTGAGATGAGTGCAATTGTGTGGTAGTTTGAGCATTCTTTGGCATTGCCTTTCTTTAGGATCAGAATGAAAACTGACCTTTTCCAGTCCTGTGGCCACTGCTGAGTTTCCAAATTTGCTGGCATATTGAGTCCAGCACTTTCACAGCATCATTTTTTAGGATTTGAAATAGCTCAACTGGAATTCCATCACCTCCACTAGAGAACACACTGGTCATAGCAAACACCCTCTTCCAACAACACAAGAGAAGAGTCTACACATGGACATCACCAGATAGTCAACATCGAAATATGATTGATTATATCCTTTGCAGCCAAAAACGGAGAAGCTCTATACAGTCAGCAAAAACAAGACTGGGAGCTGACTGTGGCTCAGATTATGAACTCCTTATTGCCAAATTCAGACTGAAATTGAAGAAAGTGGAGAAAACTACTAGACCATTCAGGTATGACCTAAATCAAATCGCTTATGATTATATAGTGGAAGTAAGAAGTAGATTTAAGGGACTAGATCTGAGAGACAGAGTGCCTGATGAACTATGGATAGAGGTTCCTGACATTGTACAGGAGACAGGAATCAACACCATCCCCAGGAAAAAGAAATGCAAAAAAAGCAAAATGGCTGTCTGAGGAGGCCTTACAAATAGCTGTGAAAAGAAGAGAAGTAAAAAGCAAAGGAGAAAAGGAAAGATATACCCATTTGAATGCAAAGTTCCAGAGAATAGCAAGGAGAGATAAGAAAGCCTTTCTCGGGGATCAGTGCAAAGAAATAGAGGGAAACAATAGAATGGGAAAGACTAGAGATCTCTTCAAGAAAACTAGAGATACCAAGGGAACATTTCATGCAAAGACGGGCTCAATAAAGGACAGAAATGGTAAGGACCTGGCAGAAGCAGAAGATATTAAGAAGAGGTGGCAAGAATACACAGAAGAACTGTACAAAAAAGATCTTCACGAACCAGTTAATCACAGTGGTGTGATCACTCACCTAGAGCTTAACTTCCTGGAATGTGAAGTCAAGTGAGCATAACTTTACTAACATGTAAATGAGCACAGGTGTTTAGTAGTTTGAACATTCTTTGGAATTGCCCTTCTTTGGGATTGAAATAAAAACTGACCACTCCTGTGGCCACTGCTGAGTTTTCCAATTTTGCTGGCATATGCAGCTGTAAATAGACATGCAGGACCGAACTCGTATTATGTTTTTCTTTCAAAACTAGAATAAGAAGATTTAAAAAGATTACCATTTACTCAAGAGGTAAATGAAAGAGGGAAAGGAGACAATATGAAATTTTAAAATAGAAGATGAAGAAGGAAGGACACCAGAAAGGAAGGATAAGTAATTACTGACATAACAGAAACCCCAGCCCAGTTGAAAGGAACACAAGAAGTGAAAAATCACACTAAAACTATGAAAAGCCTTAGAATGTGGAGATGTTGAGTACCTAGGAAAATATAGTATACAGTTAAAGTCCATAAGAACTAGCTAAAAGTTTAAAATAAATATAAACTTGTACCCACCTAGGAGAAGAGTACAAGTTTACTTTCTAGGGACACTGAAGAGCAGAAGCTCTAGATGCAAAAGAAAAACAGGCCCAGAGGGAGCTGGGATTCAAACTGTAAAGAAGGAAGAATAAGTGAAAGTCAATATTCTGAATACTACTCCAGGCTCTTCCTTTACAAAGTTCTAGAAAGAACGGCACTCGGGCTTTAATACCTGCCATGCAAAAGATGGTAGAATTACTACAGGAAGAAAAGCCCTATCAAGGCTGCCAACTGGGGGCTGCCAATGAAGAATTTCAACCTTGTCACTCTATGGGAACCCTTAGCATTTAACAAGTTCCATCAATGAATACAGAACTTCTATCAGTTTCTTAGGTTTCATTAGTAAATAGGAATATTCCACGAAATATTCAAAGGTAATTTGATGAAAGACAGACAAAAATAATTAAATAAACCTGAAAGATGTGAAGGCAAAGAAGAAAGAAATAAACCTATACAACCTATCATCAGTATCTTTATGATAAGAAAACATTACATTAATGCAATAAGAAGATAATTCTTTAAAAAATCAGAACTAAAAGAGCTATTTAAAATAAAAATAGCATAAAAGTAAGAAAAATTCAGTAAACACAATAGAAGACAAATTTGAGGAAGCTCCATAAAGTAGAATAAGAAAAAGAAATTTGGAAAGAAAAAGGGAGGAAGGGAGGGAAGGAAAGAGAAAAATGGAGTCATGAAATTTTGGATCATCATAGATATAATGAAAATTCTAAAAACTTTTATATTTAAAAAAAATGTTTAGTTTTAAACAAACAACAAAAGCAAATTATAGGCAGCAGACAATCAGAAAACAGAGTGCCACCAGTTTTCTCAAATATGCCATTGGAAGATAAAATGCCTTCAAAATTCTGAATGAAAATTCTTTCCAACCTAGAATCGTATACCCAGGGGCCATCAAGTAAGTCTGAGAGCAGAATAAAGATATTTTAAGACATTCAGATTCTAAAAAAAAAAATGTAACTCTTTTCTTAGTGACTTACTAGAAAAGATGCTCCAACAAAATATGTATGTGAGCCAAGATAAAGGAGCATTTGGTGTTCAGCAAACAGGGGACAAACTGACAAGAGATTAGGAATAGCTCCTTCGGAGAATGAGGGACCATCCCAGGACAACAGGGGAAATGTAGACCAGAAAAACTGGTTCATACTGAATAAGCAAGATGTAGGAGCCCAGGATGTCTCCCTCCAAAAAATATAAGTGCTAATGAGAACTAGGGTTTGTTTCGTTTTGTTTTTTCACCAGTTGTTTTTTTTTTTTTTTTTTTAACCACACTGAGTGGCATGCAGGATCTTGGTTCCCATCCAGGGAGAAAACCTGTTCCCTCTGCAGTGGAAGGATAGTGTCCCAACCACTGGGCCACCAGGGAAGTCCCCCACCTGATAGATTTTAATGACACGTCCCTGGTGTCATTCCTGGAGCCACTAGGTTTTGGTTGGAGACCTGGGTTCGATTCCTGGGTTGGGAAGATCCCCTGGAGAAGGGCATGGCAACCTACTCCAGTATTCTTACCTGCAGAATCCCTAGGGACAGAGGAACCTGGAAGGCTACAGTCCTTGGGGTCACAAAGAGTCAGATATGACTGAGCAACTGAGCTTCCAGCAAACAATTTTGGAAGAAATTAGTGGTAGGTACACAGAAATTTTCACTTATTAGTTTTTAGGTAAACAAAATGCTTGGGCTTCCCAAGTGGCGCTAGTGGTAAAGAATCTGCCTGCCAATGCAGGAGACGTAAGAGACAGGGGTTCAATCCCTGGGTCAGAAAGATCCTCTGGAGAAGGAAATGGCATCCCACTCCAGTATTCTTGCCTATAAAAAATCCCACGGACAGAGGAGCCTAGTGGGCTATATAGTCCATGGGGTTTCAAAAAGTCAGACGAGACTGAGCGTCTGAGCACTAACAGCATGCTTAAAGAAAAAGAAATATTTTTATACTGAACAGAATACTGCAAGTCATAGTTAACCTAGGCATAACAATATAAAAACCGAATATTGCTTTAACCTAAATATTGATTTTATTGGGAGGATGGAGATAACTTTAGAAGAAGGGAGCTGTAGGAAAAATCCAGAAAAAGAAGCTAAGATCTAAAATTGAAAAATCAAGAAATAGTAGCATAAGCATATCATATAGAAATACAGAGGTAATAATGAAACTACTACAAAACTTGAAAGTAGCAGCTGCTGAGAAGTGGGAACTGAAGGTAGGGAAGAGTGAGGCAAGGAACTTGCTCTTTGTTTTTGCTTGGTCTTATAGGACCAGTTGACTTTGAAAACCTTTTGCATGTGTCACTGATAGAAATAACTTTAAGTACTCATTGAAAAAAAAGAGTTAAGGAACTAAGTGCTATATTACAATTTGGTATGTCCAGCTACTAACTGACATTTATACAGGAGCCTATGGTTAACTTAAATTTTTATGATGAAGTAGCTTACCAAGAAGAAATGTTTGAGATAGGCATTCCTAGCAGAGGGTAGGGCATGTACAAAGATGTAGAGGCTGGAAGAGGCAGATCATGTTCAGGAACATACAGGTAATGTGAAATGGTCACAGCTCAGGGGCACCAATGGCACCGGCCCTAAATGAAGTAGGTGAGCTTATACAGAAATGAATGTTGGACTCTTGCAAGCCATGCTAAAGGATTTGAGCTTCGTTCTGCAGACAGTAGGGATCTGTCAACAGATTTAAGGTGGGAAATAACAGGTTTCCATTTGGGAAAACAATGTCTGGCAGTTTTATGAAGAGTGCAACTTGAGATGGGATGCAAGGAGACCACTTAGGGACCATTATAAATGACCAAACATAAACGTTGTAATGATGGTGTGGATGTAGACCCACAGGGACGCTGGGCACTCCCAACTGGAAAGCTGGTACAAGAAAGAAGCAGAAATCATCTCAGTTACCCTGTGACACACATACCATTATCCCACCTAAGACACCTGCCACTTGTCAAGGGACTCAACAAGAGAATACAACTACTAAAATCAGGTTTACACCTAAGGCTCTCTTAGGTTCTTTAAACTACATCACACTGGGACAAACCTTACTTCTTGTATAAAATGGGAATGATAATAGGACCTAACTCATGTGATTGTGGGGATGGGAAAATGAGAATGCACATAAATTTGTTTTTTAACCTAAAAGATACTCACATCATATCGGTAGTTAAAATAACTCTGGCTTCAGACCAGCCATTTCCCAACTTCTTTGTTCATCACATCCACTTACTTCAGTGCTCTTGTATAAAGACTTGACAAATTTTATTTATTTATGTGTGTTTCACATAAGCTATAATTTTATGAAGTTATACATCTGTGATGTAAACCTGATCTCCCAAAAAATGGTCCATTTGTTCCAACCTAAGTTCCCTTGAAAACCAGGAGGGGTTGTTAGGCTTATCACATAGACTCTAACCATGGTCTCCATACTTTTTAACCTCAAATACATACTGACCCTTGGAAATTAAGGGTTTTCTGATCTCTGAATTATTATGCCAGGTGACGACACACTTTTCTTTCCCTGCCAATAGGAAGGATAGACTGAAACACAAGGACAGAGTTTATTTTTTTAGCAATCACAGGCACTCGTGGGTTGCGTTAATAATAGTCAAGCACATAAAATCCGTCGGAAACAAAAACACAGAAGTCTTATCTTTGATGTGCTCAGAGGTCTAGGCGTTTTTTATTATTTCTGTTTCGGTGTGACACACATTGTCTGGAGGGAGGAGCAGGAGGGGCTCGGCTGGCAGTTCCATTATCTGTGCCGCATTGTTCGCCCGGGGAAAAGATATCATTTATTCTGCCACCTCTGTAGCTTTTGGAGAATCAGATAACCTACTTATGCTTTCTAACCAGTTGAGCAATCTGGACCCTCTAAAAATGCTGTAACTCCTTGGCACTGATTTCTCAGGATAAAACTGTTCAGTCTGAGGCTGCATACTTACGACTTCAAGAAATACTGAAGACAACAATGGCCTGGTGAAATAGCCTTGCAATCCTGTATGGGGATTGCCACACTGGTGTTTGTAGGACTTAGCCACTATCTATTCAAGATCATCTACCTTCATTTTGCTCCATGATTGCACTAGATTGGCTACTTAAGTAAATTTCTGTAAGGGAAGGTGAGTGGAAGATACCAGAATATCTAAGGGTTTGCCAGCCAACACGCAATCACCTGACAGCTTGGACCTTCTATCATAACAAGAACATTCCTGAGGATTTGATTGCATTGTTGGTGCTAATCCCAGGCTAGAAACATCAGAGGAGACTGAAAGTGAAGGTACATTTTATATAATTAGGAAGGAAAAGAGTGAAGAGAGAATTCTCAGGAAGTGGGAAGAGAGCAGAGTCTCAGGTCTCCCAGATGCTTTCTTAGGGGAAATAAATGAAAAGCCACGCTGTGCTTACACCTCTGCCGGAAACAGTCAAAACGGGAGCAGTTCATCCAGATGAATAATCCTATTACCACAGATAAAATTGCATTATTCACTGGTTTTTATTGTTATCATGACTGTACTATTATGCTTAATTATTCATTACTATTTTTCTCTATTTTGCTATTATTAATGATAATGTTTCTTTTTCTCTGTAATAAAACTGCTTTCCTTTATCAGCCATTGTTTATTTTCTGTACTTCTGTCTCCATGGTGCGAGGGACATAATTATTTTTCATTTTTCAGCAGGGAGCAAGAGTGGAGAGAGAGGGAAGGTACTGCAAAAGGAAAGCTGTCCCCAGTGCCTTGTACATCATGCGTGACGAAGCTACTCTCTCAGGTATTGCATTTGCACCTGACCTTCTCAGAATACTTGAGGTGTGGTGTGTGCTTCAGGAAAGAGGAACTTAACCTACAGGAGGAGTGAACCCAGCAGGACCATTAAGCTGTTACAAGTCATAAAATGCCGGTGCCAAGAGTGAGCCATAAAAGCTAAAAGATAAAGTTGTTAAGTACATGGTATGGCCTCAGAAAAATGTCTCCCCTTCTATTTCTGTCTAAAATTAGCTTGCTTTCACACGAAAAGTTTATCTTATAATAACTACCTGTGAAGTCTACTTAAAATCTAAAAATTAAAGCAATCATGTGCTTTTTAATACTTGTTTTCCAGATGGAAATATTGAGGTTTCAACACATTGAATGATCTATTCAAGGTCACACTGAAAGTCAGGGGCAGGCCCAGGAAGAGAACCCAAGGGTCTTGGATCCTAGTCAGATTCTTTCTTTACCCTAAACCACAGCCCCTCTTAATATCATTTTCCAAAACTGACAATTGTGAAAAATAGCTTAAAAAATGACACAAACTCTCCATAAAGATTATGCTTGCCAATGACCAAGAAGAAAAAAAAAATTTTTGTACTTTAATTGGCATTTCTCTCTCAAAATTCTGTTCACTAAATAGAATTTATGTACATTAGACCTTTCATTGTTATAATTTATCTTTAGCAAATTGGACTATTCCTCATATTAACTATGATAAATCAGAGATCTATACTGTTGTAATTCACTATATATTGAAAGCCAACTATGTGTGGAACTATCAGAATCTATGGGAGAAAAAAATAAACCTCCTCTTACAACCCCTGGAGTAGGAAATGGCAACCTACTCCAGTATTCATGGGGTACCAAAAGGTCGGGGACTGAAGACACACACCCATACAGACACACATAGCTCCTAATCAATGAAGTGAGACTCAGTCTCCTCTAAACATCTCTTCAAAACTTTTGGGCAAACTCCACCTGTTTCTCAGGAAGCCCCACCTCTATCCATTGCAAGACTCCAACCTCCTTCCCTAAATTGTTTTTCTCCCCATCTGAATCTGTCATTCCATTTGAATCCCATCCTAGGTCTGCAGCAAGATGATGGATGTTGAGTGTCTGGGACCACACAATTACCTCATCAAGATTTTGATCGGTTGAGTTGTATTTCCAGGAATGTATGCTGAAGGCATTAACTTGAGCAAGCCCCAGAAGACAGTAAAGAACAGGAAGGCCTGGCATGCTGCAGTCCATGGGGTCTCAAAGAGTCAGACATGACTCAGCAACTGAACAACAGCAGCAAATGCTGAAGACAAGCCTGTCTATTTCTTGTTTGTCTCCTGATACATGAATGTCATCTCTGAAGGATAAACATGGAGAGAGAGAGGAGAAAATGGAACAGCACAATGAATTTCACATTAAAGCTGAAACACTAGGCTCAGTTGGCAGTGATTTCAGTATTTCATTACTAGGGAGTGGATGTGGTTGATTGGATTAGCAATTCACCTTCTTCACTTTTTCTGGTGTCCCTGCCTGTAGCCATGTAACTTTGCAGCTCCTCCCACAAAAGAAGAGCTTTGACTGTGGGTTCCTTTGACTGTGTGACTTGCTTTGGCATGTAGGACATAGGCATAAGCAGCAGTGAGCCAGGTTCAAGCTTCAGTTTGAAGATAAGAGACTTCCATGTGTTTTGGCAGGGTCCCTGCACCAACATCAATGTGAAGGAGTGCTTTCCCTCAGTAGCTTCTGCCCACTCAGTCTGGATCCCAGGATAAACATTTGTGCAGCCAATCAGAGGCCAGCCCGCAGCAAGGAGCCAAGCCTAGCTAGAAGCAGAGCCTGCTGGGCTCAGCCAACCCCCCTCTCAACCTACAGGTGCAGGAGAAAGAAAAGCTATTGTGATATGCCACTGGGATTTGGTGGTTGGCTGTTAATGCAGCAACAGCTAAATGTTAGAGAAGAAGGATTTTGGCTTTTTTTTTTATCTTTTTCTTTTTTGTTTCTTGGATCAAAGATCAAGGATGGAACTACTTTATCACTTAATTGATGTTTTCATATTGACATAAAAGTCTGTAAAATGTCCATTCTAGTAATAGCTCTTTGAAATTTTTCATCAAGAATTCATTTAAGTCTTCATTTCAGAAGAAGCTCTAGTCTCATAGTTATAGGCTTTTCTGAGAACAACAAGTAGAACAATCTCTTTTCAAGGTAGTGTTCTTGGAAGAGGAAGAGATTGGTAGGAACTAAATTATACAGATTGTATTAAGTGTGCAATTGAATCTGTTTTGTAAGACATTAGATCATTTACTCATTTCACGATTATGTAATAAAGGCACATTGGCAAAGGACTAGCATGAGAAGAAAGGAGGAGACAGATTTAACTGATTTTAATAGCTTGGATTACTAGGAGGATTCAGAAAATGATAACAGAAATATTAAAAGTGAAAAAAGTATAACAAATTACCTGCATGAAGAAATGTAATGAGAAAATGAGAAGACCTAGGGGGAACCTTGAGGTAATCTAATATTTAATAGTTAGACAAAGAAAGAGGAGCCAGCAGGAGAAACAGATAGAAGAGCCAAAGAGATAGGATGAAAACAGAGGAGATGTGAAAGGCAAGGAGGAAGACTATTTCAAAAAGTGGGATGATGTCAACAGCATCCAGTGATGCTAAGAAATTCAGTAAATGAGAAGTAGAGAAAGCAACACCGGGTTTATAGGTATCAAAGTGTGTGTGAGGGGTAAGTAATTAATCAAATATTCAATCTTCAAGAGAGAAGCTAGTAAAAGTAGAAATGTATAGCAAACAAGAAAAAGTCTTAATGGATTGGAGGGGAGTAAATCACGTATTCATTTTACCAAGAGTTGGTATGAGCAGGGTGATTTCTCTACTGCACAGCCCTTACTGGAAACATGGAAAATGAGGGTAAAGAAACTGAAGAAAGAAAGACTACAGTGGCCAACACTGTGTCACTCAGTCGTGTGCTCTGAGTTGGGATCAGTTCAGCTCAGTTCAGTCGCTCAGTCATGTCTGACTCTTTGCGACCCCATGAATCGCAGCACCCCAGGCCTCCCAGTCCAAAACAAACACCTGGAGTTCACTCAGACTCATGTCCATCAAGTCAGTGATGACATGCAGCCACCTCATCCTCTGTTGTCCCCTTCTCCTCCTGCCCCCAATCCCTCCCAGCATCAGAGTCTTTTCCAATGAGTCAACTCTTCGCACGAGGTGGCCAAAGTACTGGAGTTTCAGCTTCAGCATCATTTCCTCCAAAGAAATCCCAGGGCTGATCTCCTTCAGAATGGACTGGTTGGATCTCCTTGCAGTCCAAGGGACTCTCAAGAGTCTTCTCCAACACCACAGTTCAAAAGCATCAATTCTTTGACACTCAGCCTTCTTCACAGTCCAAATGTCACATCCATACATGACCACAGGAAAAAGCATAGCCTTGACTAGATGGACTTTGTTGGCAAGGTAATGTCTCTGCTTTTCAATATGCTATCTAGGTTGGTCATAACTTTCCTTCCAAGGAGTAAGCGTCTTTTATTTCATGGCTGCAATCACCATCTGCAGTGATTTTGGAGCCCAGAAAAATAAAGTCCGACGCTGTTTCCCCATCTATTTCCCATGAAGTGATGGGACCAGATGCCATGATCTTTGTTTTCTGAATGTCGAGCTTTAAGCCAACTTTTTCACTCTCCTCTTTCACTTTCATCAAGAGGCTTTTTATTTCCTCTTCACTTTCTGCCCTAAGGGTGGTGTCATCTGCATATCTGAGGTTATTGATATTTCTCCCAGCAATCTTGATTCCAGCTTGTGCTTCTTCCAGTCCAGCGTTTTTCATGATGTACTCTGCATATAAGTTAAATAAGCAGGGTGACAATATACAGCCTTGACATACTCCTTTTCCTATTTGGAACCAGTCTGTTGTTCCATGTCCAGTTCTAACTGTTGCTTCCTGACCTGTATATAGGTTTCTCAAGAGGCAGGTCAGGTGGTCTGGTATACCCATCTCTTTCAGAATTTTCCACAATTTATTGTGATCCACACAGTCAAAGGCTTTGGCATAGTCAATAAAGCAGAAATAGATGTTTTTCTGGAACTCTCTTGCTTTTTCCATGATCCAGCGGATGTTGGCATTTTGATCTCTGGTTCCTCTGCCTTTTCTAAAACCAGCTTGAACATCAGGAGTTCATGGTTCATGTATTGCTGAAGCCTGGCTTGGAGAATTTTGAGAATTACTTTACTAGCATGTGAGATGAGTGCAATTGTGCAGTAGTTTGAGCATTCTTTGGCATTGCCTTTCTTTGGGATTGGGATGAAAACTGACCTTTTCCAGTCTTGTGGCCACTGCTGCATTTTCCAAACTTGCTGGCATATTGAGTGCACCACTTTCACAGCATCATCTTTCAGGATTTGGAATAGCTCAACTGGAATTCCATCACCTCCACTAGCTTTGTTAGTAGTGATGAGTTGGGATTGGGAAGTGCAATTTTTTGGGGGGGGCCATACTGCATAACATGGGGGATCTTAGTTCCCCAACCAGGCATTGAACAAGAGCACTAATCACTGGATCACCAGGGAATTCCTGGTACAACATTTTGAATGGGATAAAAAAATGAATCTGGAAAGTCCACATAGATAATATCTTGCTTTCTAAGTGGTTTATGGACTGTCTGTCAAGGATTAGGTGAGTTTTGTGATCTTTTACACAAGACTCATTTACAGCTTACCGTTATATCTAATATATATGACTATGTACTGGACAGAGTCATATATATATATATATATATATATATATATTCAGAAAGCTAAGATCATGGCATCCAGTCCCATTACTTCATGGCAAATAGATGAGGAAACAATGGAAACAGTAACAGACTTTATTCTCTTGGGCTCCAAAATCACTGCAGATGGTGACTGCAACCATGAAATTAAAAGACATTTGCTCCTTGGAAGAAAAGCTTTGACCTAGACATCATATTAAAAAGCAGAGACATTACTTTGCCAACAAAGGTCCATCTAGTCAAAGCTATGGTTTTTTCCAGTAGTCGTGTATGAATGTGAGAGTTGGACTATAAAGAAAGCTGAGTGCCAAAGAATTGATGGTTTTGAACTATGGTGTTGGAGT
>NW_011494770.1:1582387-1582835 GCF_000754665.1 Bison bison bison
CATGACCACAGGAAAAAGCATAGCCTTGACTAGATGGACTTTGTTGGCAAGGTAATGTCTCTGCTTTTCAATATGCTATCTAGGTTGGTCATAACTTTCCTTCCAAGGAGTAAGCGTCTTTTATTTCATGGCTGCAATCACCATCTGCAGTGATTTTGGAGCCCAGAAAAATAAAGTCCGACGCTGTTTCCCCATCTATTTCCCATGAAGTGATGGGACCAGATGCCATGATCTTTGTTTTCTGAATGTCGAGCTTTAAGCCAACTTTTTCACTCTCCTCTTTCACTTTCATCAAGAGGCTTTTTATTTCCTCTTCACTTTCTGCCCTAAGGGTGGTGTCATCTGCATATCTGAGGTTATTGATATTTCTCCCAGCAATCTTGATTCCAGCTTGTGCTTTCTTCCAGTCCAGCGTTTTTCATGATGTACTCTGCATATAAGTTAAATA
>NW_011494770.1:1582935-1583418 GCF_000754665.1 Bison bison bison
GCAGAGACATTACTTTGCCAACAAAGGTCCATCTAGTCAAAGCTATGGTTTTTTCCAGTAGTCGTGTATGAATGTGAGAGTTGGACTATAAAGAAAGCTGAGTGCCAAAGAATTGATGGTTTTGAACTATGGTGTTGGAGTAGACTCTTGAGAGTCCCTTGGACTGTAAGGAGACCCAACCAGTCAATCAAAAAGGAAACCAGTCCTGAATATTCATTGGAAGGACTGATGCTGAAGCTGAAACTCCAGTACTTTGGTCACCTGATGTGAAGAACTGACTCACTGGAAAAGACTCTGATGCTGGGAAAGATTGAAGGTGGGAGGAGAAGGGGATGACAGAGGATGAGATGATTGGATGGCATCACTGACTTATTGGACATGAGTTTGAGCAAGCTCTGGGAATTGGTGATGGACAGGGAAGCCTGGTGTGTTGCAGTCCATGGGGTCGCAAAGAGTTAGAACAACTGAGCAACTGAACTACAG
>NW_011494770.1:1583518-1591268 GCF_000754665.1 Bison bison bison
ATGTGAAGAACTGACTCACTGGAAAAGACTCTGATGCTGGGAAAGATTGAGGGCAAGAGGAGAAGGGGACGACAGAGGATGAGATGGCTGGATGGCATCACTGACTCGATGGACGTGAGTCTGAGTGAACTCCGGGAGTTGGTGATGGACAGGGAGGCCTGGCGTGCTGCGATTCATGGGGTCGCAAAGGGTCGGAGACGACTGAGCGACTGATCTGATCTGATCTGATCTGATCAGTAGAGTTACTAATTTTCTGAGAATCACAAACTAAAAAACAGCACATCTGGAATTCATCTCCCTAAGTCCAAAGTCAATGTTGTTTACTTGGCAGCTGTTCATACATCAGTTTACTTGGCTTAAATGAGGAAGAGAAGCAAAATGGAACTAGGAAGTGAAATCAGAGATAACTGTCAAATGTTTAAATTTAATTAATGAATCAGTTACCCTTTGTTTTGGATATGCATATACAGTGTCCTAAAAATAGCTTTGACTCAAACTGGCTAAATAGTAGTGGCCTTTACTGAAGTCACTATTGCAAGAAAAAAGAAGGAGACTGGTTACGGCCCTAAACCATGATCTTGAGTGAGAAAACTTCTTCCTTCAATTTGTCTCCATGATGGGGAGTATTCAAAGCACTAGAATACCGAATCTTATCTCTTTTTTCTCATTTCTTTTTCCGAGTTCACTGAAACATATTTGCTTGCTTTTCATTATAAGAAAGTGAAAGTTGCTCAGTCATGTCCAATTCTTTGTGATACCATGGACGATACAGTCCATGGAATTCTCCAGGCCAGAATACAGGAGTGGGTAGCCTTTTCCTTCGCCAAGGGATCTTCCCAACCCAAGGATCGAACCCAGATCTCCCACATTGCAGGCAGATTCTTTACCAGCTGAGCCAAAAGGGAAGCCCAGAAACCCTCACTGAATATGAGCTTTTTGCATAAGAAAGAACAGTTCCATAGTCAAAAGATAGGTCAGGTCTACTTCCTACCAGATATATATAATTCTAGAAAAGGCAGAGGAACCAGAGATCAAATTTCCAACATCCGCTGGATCATGGAAAAAGCAAGAGAGTTCCAGAAAAACCTCTATTTCTGCTTTATTGACTATGCCAAACCCTTTGACTGTGTGGATCACAACAAACTGTGGAAAATTCTGAAAGAGATGGGTATACCAGACCACCTGACCTGCCTCTTGAGAAACCTATATACAGGTCAGGAAGCAACAGTTAGAACTGGACATGGAACAACAGACTGGTTCCAAATAGGAAAAGGAGTACGTCAAGGCTGTATATTGTCACCCTGCTTATTTAACTTATATGCAGAGTACATCATGAAAAACGCTGGACTGGAAGAAGCACAAGCTGGAATCAAGATTGCTGGGAGAAATATCAATAACCTCAGATATGCAGATGACACCACCCTTATGGCAGAAAGTGAAGAGGAACTAAAGAGCCTCTTGGTGAAAGTGAAAGAGGAGAGTGAAAAAGTTGGCTTAAAGCTCAACATTCAGAAAACGAAGATCATGGCCTCCGGTCCCATCACTTCATAGCAAAGAGATAGGGAAACAGTGGAAACAGTGAGAGACTTTTTCTGGGCTCCAAAATCACTGCAGAATGTGACTGCAGCCATGAAATTAAAAGATGCTTACTCCTTGGAAGGAAAGTTATGACCAACATAAACAGCATATTCAAAACCAGAGACATTACTTTGCCAACAAAGGTCCGTCTAGTCAAGGCTATGGTTTTTCCAGTAGTCATGTATGGATGTGAGAGTTGGACTGTGAAGAAGACTGAGCACCAAATAATTGATGCTTTTGAACTGTGGTGTTGGAGAAGACTCTTGAGAGTTCCTTGGACCGCAAGGAGATCCAAACAGTCCATCCTAAAGGAGATCAGTGCTAGGTGTTCTTTGGAAGGAATGATGCTAAAGCTGAAACTCCAGTACTTTGGCCACCTCATGCGAAGAGTTGACTCATTGGGAAAACTCTGATGCTGGGAGGGATTGAGGGCAGGAGGAGAAGGGGATGACAGAGGATGAGATGGCCGGATGGCATCACCAACTCGATGGATGTGAGTTTGAGTGAACTCCGGGAGTTGGTGATGAACAGGGAGGCCTGGCGTGCTGTGATTCATGGGGTCGCAAAGAGGCGGACACGACTGAGCGACTGAACTGAACTGAACTGAATTCATATAAATCTATATTTTTATGATCTTCAGATAATTTCCTCAATGGTTACTTCATAGATGAATGGTGACAATTTAATAAAACAATACTTGTTTAAATACATTGTAGACTACACAGTGATATATAAATAATATATATTATTATCCTCTTGAACATGTCAATTCCAAGAAACTTCCCCATATTCTTTGACTCTTTCCAACTTTCTTCTCAACTTCCTCATTTTACACGTGGCTCTCACTGTTTCCCAAAATGGACAAACCCTATATTCAGCACAATGATCATCACTGATTGCCAAAGGCTAATTGCAAAGCATTACAGAAATATGTTCTTAATGTTAAAACTCAAGGAAATCCCAAAGACCTAGTCCTCTCAGAATTGGGCTAAGTATCACATTTCAATCTAATATGCATATATTTCTGCATTCTAACATATCTGAAATCAAGATGCATGTGGTATTAATGAGATCAGAAATCATAACATCCTATAGACCAAACATCTAGTCTCCCACCTGCTTTTGTATGGCTCTAGTAATAATTTTTTTTTCAGTTTTAAATGGCTGAGAAAAAATTCAACAGAGAAATATTTCATGGCATATGAAAGTTCTATGAAATTCAAATTTCAGCATCTATATATAAAACTTTGTAGAAACACAGCCATGCCCATTTGTTCACATATTTTCTATGGCTACTTTCTTGCTACCTTGGCAGAATTCAGTTACTATAGAGCACATGTGTGTATTCAACAGTCTGTAGACAGACTCAAAGCTAGACTCGTGGAAGGTGAAGGTAGGCAACAACTTGCTTTCCCTGACAGCTCTTTGAAATGCCGGCTTCTCTAGGGAGCTGGGTTAGTGGGTACAATCTCTGAGTTAGTGGATGGGGTTCAAACATACACAGACAAAGCTCTCAGAATTTTCTGGCATCTAAATGGTAATAGTGGGGCCTCTGAGGGGGGAAAAAATATTTCTTATGAAAGAAATCTGGCATAAGAAACTCTTTTCTGCAAAGGACCCAAATTTGGAGAAGAGTGCAGATTACAAGTATAGGCCACATTCTGGACCAACCATCAAGTTAGAAGGTAAGGCTCTCAGACTGACCTGGCCGAGGTCACATACTCTTGAACCAGTAAGTGTTGCTAGACAGGCAGGGTGATGAAACTCCCATCTGGATCTCATGCATAGACAATTGGGGAACAGCTGAGAAAGAAGGAACGTTGCTCCCTGAAAGTAAAGGAACCACAGATATCATCCGACATAAAGGAAGGCCAATGTCCATGTGCACACTGACAGGATATATTTGAAATTTATGATGGAAAAATCTTCACAGATGATATCATGGTGAATGTAAGCATAAAATATCTACTGTGAATAGTAGTCATCTATGCTTCCTAATCTTGTTTGAGGTGGGAAAAAAACCTAATCAGATAACCATTAAAAACATATTTTTCAGTAAGATAAATATACAAATTATAGAAAGAAGATTTAATAGAAAAGCAATTTGTTGTTATGGTTTCTACTTATGATTCAGATGTCCTGCTGTTCATCAACAGATCCTCTTAACAGTCTTTGAGCTCTGCTCATGAGAATTAAGGAGGAGACCACATTAATGGATAACAACAACAAAAAAAATAAGATATCTCAGGATCAGGCAGAGAAAGAAGTGCTCATGCTTAGCTCTCTGTTTGTGTAAAGGACGCTTACTTTTATATCAGGCGCAGCTTACAGGAATCTCTGTGGGCTTGATCTGACAGCCAAGATGCAGCTCATCCCTTATACTGCCTTCTTCCCTCAGTTCTTAACTCACAAAGGATGTTGTCCCTTCTGTCAGTATAAGGACAAAATTTATGAAATCTTAGGACTCATTTTTTAACCACTCAGAGACAATTTTTTTTTCTTTTTTGGTAGGTCTCTTAATTTCTTCTTAACATGTTTTCCACTAATCATCTTATTTTTAGTCTCAATGGCTTAATTTTTTCCTACTTAGTGATTAATTCCTACTAATAGTATTACCTATTTTTATATTTAAACTTTTTATCTTACTGGACAACTATTTTACCTTATTCTTTAATCATCTATAGCATTATAATTTTAATGATTAACCCTTTTATCTTTATTTTAAATCTCATTTATTTAACTTTTTTAACTCAATATTTTATTCTACTGGAATTTTATTTCTCTTACACCAACTTCTACTTTTTCTCTTTTCTTTTATTCTCAATCTTTATGTTTAATTTTCTTCTGTAAACCTCTATTACCTTAACTTTTTTTTGAACTTTTTTTATTCTGTCTCCTCTATTTCTCTTTAAAGTTAAATTTTTATAATGGCTGACAACATAAGTGTCAAAGTGGCTATAGTGATGATGAAAATGCAATTTATAATAGCAAAGGAGAGAAACTGAAGCCCTACTTTCTCTATAAGACTGTTGGGCCTCAACCTCCTCTCTCAAGTTAATCCTTAACTTCTTTTCAAGGTAATCTCCTCCCATTCCAAAACAATCATGTTTATGAGGAAAAATCCGTTATCAATACCCCCAAGATCACTATTTTGTCTACATAGAAACAGCAGCTCATTTTTTGGGATATTTTCTCTTCTTGAGGACTTGCACAGTGCTGGTTTTGGCAGTCTCTAGGCAGCAGCAAGCAGGAGGGAATGGCTGATGAAGGATCTTGTATTTATGGATTATCAAGTCCAGGTGATCCTTTTCCATTTAGGAGAGTCATTTTAAATGGTGATAATTTACCTGGGAATATTGACAGTTTCATGTTTAGAATTAGTTAATTTCCCTTGAATTTTTATCTCAAAAACAAAGTGATTTTTTTTTTTTCTGTTGGCTTTTTTCTCTTTGTCTCTCTGTGTGTCTCTCTCAGTCTCTCTCTCATTCTCTCCTGGGACTCAAAGCCTGGGATCTTATATACTCCTGTATTGTGGTAAGACTATTTATTTGAATGAGGACTGAATTTTAAAACATCCATCAACCCATATCCACAGTTTCTGGATCATTTATTTTTCTGGTAGATTTGTCTTAATGCTTATGTTTATTTTCATACACACATTCTCCAGCCAAGTCTCATTCTGTGTGGACATAGGGTTGGTGTTAAACATTCATTTATCCTACATATCTGTGAACTCCGAGATTGCTGGTGGTTCATATGGTGAACTACCAGGACCATTAGAAAGTAGATGGATTGCTTCTCCCTGGACCACCTATTAAAGACCAATATATTTATGGAAATATTTTTTAAATCACTAAAATTATTTATGAACAGAATGCTAGTAGTGCTGAGTGGTAACACATGGAATAAAACCAGAATGTTTTTTTTTTCCCCCACATTTTAGCCCCTGGAGTGACTCTTATGCAATGTGTCTGCCATCCCAGTTGGACTAGGGGAAGTAGGGAGATTGAAAACTTTACAGATGAGCAGTTGCTCTCTAAGCAACATTTAAAACTATGCATTGGCATTATAAAGAAACTATTTATTCTATTAATGAATGTCTGGTAATTTAAACTGTTTCTATCCAAATAACAGAGCTGAAAAAAATAATCTCTTTCTCCCTCTAGCAGAATTACTACTAAGGAAGTAACTACCTCTGATTAAGAAAATATTTTATTATATCATTTAAGCTATCACTTGCACTTCCCTGATAGCTCAGTTGGTAAAGAATCCGTCTGCAATTCAGGAGACCCCAGTTCAATTCCTGGGTCGGGAAGATCTGCTGGAGAAGGAATATGCTACTCAATCCAGTATTCTTGAACTTCCCTTGTGGCTCAGCTGGTAAAGAATCCACCTGCAATGCGGGAGACCTGGGTTTGATCCCTGGGTTGAGAAGATCCTCTGGAGAAGGGAACGACTGCCCACTCCAGTATTCTGGCCTGGAGAATTCCATGAACTGAATAGTCCATGAGGTCGCAGAGAGTCTGACAAAACTGAGCCACTTTCACTTTCAAGCTATCACTTAGAAAACCTAAGAACCTGAATTCAAAGAGTCAAGGCACCATACTAATAGTTAATGATCTGCATGAGAAGATTGAAGGACTTTATTTTGTTCTGGGAGGTGTGGAAGAGAAGAGCCAGAAAAATTGTGAAAGATTGGAGCCTGTCACTGGGAATATACAGTGGCTGGGTTCAACCATCTGCTGTAATTCAATCTCCATGAGGGCAGGGATCTATGTCAGTTTCATTCACTGATAGCACCTTGAACTGTGCTTAGCAAAATGCAGTCACTTAATAAAAGCTTATTGCAGAAATGAATGAATGAGTGATTAGTAAGATTTTTCAGTGTTCAGCTTGAAATAGTTTGTAACATTGGAATCAAGTCAATCCAAAAAGGAGAAGAAGAGGTCAAATTTACTATATTCCAAAGTTCTTTATGATTTAGGGAATTTTCTGTGGCTATTGAGGCTGAATTTCACATTGCGTGAAATGGTGCAGAGTAGAGACAGTATACGTGGGAGTATAGGATGATCTCTTAACCAAACTTGCTCAGTGACTGTGAGAAATAAAACTCTAATAATGCCCGTACAAGAAAAGTGAGGGTCATTTTGGACTTCCATAGGGCATAGAACAGGGCTTTAAGGTGATCTTCTCTAGAAACTAAGGGACATGAAGTCCCCACCTGATATCTAAGTTCCATCTGTGAATGTCCCACCACATGCAAAACTTTGCCTTCGTATACTGGATGAGGACTTCAAGAAACAAAATCAGAAACACATACACACACATACAAACACACACATAAGCAAAAACTATGATAGTGCTGTGACTAAAGGAAACACTTGTGTGTGTGCGTATTCAATTGCGTGGTCATGTCCAACTCTTTGCGACCCCATGGACTGTAGCCCACCAGGCTCCTTGGTCCATGGAATTTTCCAGGCAAGAATGCTGGAGTGGTTGCCATTTCCTTCTCCAGGGGATCTTCCCAACCCAGGGATCAAACCCACATCTCTTGCATCTCCTGCATTGGCATGTGGATTCTGTACCACAGCATCACCTGGGAAATCTAAGGAAGGGTATAGAAGTTGATTATCTGAAGAAATCATTACATTTAAGCCATGCTAATCTAATGAAAATATATTTTGTCTCTATAAAGTCTTAGAAAAAAGTTTTCTTTCTAACTGGATGTCCCACTGCTTTCAGATAGCACAAGTCAATTCCATTGCTTCCGACAGAAGAATAGCTATGTTTCTCAAACACCAAGCCCCTCATCAGTCCTTTCCTTTCCCCTGTCTCTGGGGTTCCCACGGTGGAGCTGACACCTTCAGGGTGGGATTGATGGATGGGGTTGGCAGAGAGTCATTTCACCATGTTGACACTTTGCTCAGTTGTGCTGATGCTGTCCACAGGTGGAGGTAGCACTGTGCTGCTGACACCACATTTGCTCATGGCTGCTGTTCATGCTGTTGAGAGGATCTCTGTGTCTACAGACTCTGCCGAGACCATGAGTCACTGCCCTATCTGCGGTACCAATTCAACCCCACCTTCCAACCTCTCTATGGGGAATAGAACATTAAGTCTCTGCTGCCACTGCCCAAGGTTCCTCAGTTTATCTCACTGTCTCTGATGTTCA
>NW_011494770.1:1591368-1594330 GCF_000754665.1 Bison bison bison
GATACTGGGAAAATGCCATCCACTTCTTACATTTGCCCTTTAGAAGAGGTACCACTAGATTTGAGAGTCTAGCAGTCCCTAGTGATACTATTCTGATTTACCACTCAGCATATAGCTTGAAATTTAGTTTACAAATCTTTAATGCTTTCTGTATACTTTTCCTTCCCAGGGCACAAAAATTTTCCTTTCCAAGGCACATAAACAGGGGAAACTGAGACTATGATTTTCCATTTATTTGTAACAAAATCATGTGGCAATCATTGCTCACATAAAATACAAACTGTACTTCATCCTAGCTTCATCTCATTTTCATATCCTTATTTTCCTTGGGTCTTTTTCTCTAAGCACTTACTTTCAAATTCTATTATCTAGCTGTTTTAAGAATGTGTTCCCCAGTTATTTCTCGAACAAGATGGTATAAAATTAAATAAACATATCCATACAAGCATATGATCATGCCAAATGGAGCCAGGCCTTTCATTGAATCCTTAGGAAGCAGGACACCAGCTTCACCCCAGTTTTACCAGAGCTTCATTATACAGTCATGACTAACCTGCTTCCCCTGTCTTTGTTTTCGTTTACTTTGGCATAAAGAGGTATCATAGCAGTTTAACCTATCTCTGGGGTGTGTTCAGGTTTAATGAATAAATGTGTATAATGCCCTCTGAGTGCCTCACTCGAGGTGTGCTGTTACTGCACATTATTAGAACTGCTATTATAACACCACCTCGGGACCCTCAGCCTTTAAGCTAGCTCGAGACAGGAGGTCTCAGAAATAATAACAGCTCTTCTCCTGCATGCCTTTCTCCCTGAAACCTCAGAGAACGTAAAGGCATTACCTTATTAATGTAAAACTCAGCACGAGATGGAAGGGAAGGACTATTGAGGATTTCCGGTTTCCAGGTGGGAGACATTAAAGCAACGCTTTCGCATTGACACACAGCTCACCTGTAATATAAGCGCTTACCAACATTCCTCATGCCTGAGAAGAAGCCCACTTCACTCTCTCTCCACCAAGGCGTGGCACTGGGTAATGCTGCTGGTAAGAGTGGGTTCAAGGTTGGTATTTTTTAAGTGTCTCAAGATAGAGACAAGAGAGATGTATGTTAAGAAGCATGATAGTGATTTAATATTTTTATTTAGTTATGGGTTGGTTGGCTAAAGAAAGCATCCAATTTCTTTTTATTCCTATAGTAATCTCAACTGAATATATTCAAAGCCTTTATTTGTCCTTCCAGTGGTTATTGATGAATTGTAAATGGCTGACACGTAGGGGCTTAGAGAACATACCATTCATTAGTCAACATCTTCCAAATTACAAGAGACTTTTAATAGATAAGAAATCATTGGCTGTGAATCAGTGTAGTCGCTTATAACTTCATCACTTGAAGGATGAAGCTGAGGCCTTGGGTTATAAGATGATAGTACAGGTCTGATTAAAAGTAATTCAACTGCACTTTGTAAAACTATTCTACAAACCAGACAGCCCTTTCCTACAATTAGTCTAAAGTGGGAAGCAATAATGGTATGACATTCAACCTCAGTATTGTGCTGTCTTTGATGGCCAGTATTATATACCCTGACAAGCTGAACTCCCTTATAGTAATGCTCTTCAGACTCTTCAAAGTATTGGAGCTTCAGCTTCAACATCAGTTCTTCCAATAAATATTTAGAGTTGATTTCCTTTAGGATTGACTGGTTTGATCTCCTTGCAGTCCATGGGACTCTCAAGAGTCTTCTCCAGCACAACAATTTGAAAGCATCAATTCTCCCACCGTCAGCCTTCTTTGTGGTCCAACTCTCACATCCATACATGACTACTGGAAACAATGAAGTCTCTTGGAAGTGGGCTCCAAATGGACCTGCTCAGACTGACATCTTCCAGGGTACAACTACTATTCCTGTTATTTGTAATGTTGAACCCTTTTACTCCTTTTATTAAATTTCCTCCAACATTTTTATAAGTGAATTTTAAAGTAAACTCCAAAATTCCACTGCAAAAAAGACCCTGGCATTACATATAGAGATGATGGGAATTTTACTGAGTCGTCTGCTCACACCAACATGTATTGGACAAAGAAGGAGCCCCTGGGCTCTCTGTCACTTGGTTAAACCTCAGGCATTTAGCTGACATCATTCTTTGGCATTTGCGTTTCTCCTCTCACTCTTTTACCAAGGAGTAATGGAAATACAGTTGTCAGCATCAAATTAGATGTAGGGAAACCAACTCCTCATTACATTCTGCCTTTCCCATTCGAGCTCCACCCAGCCCCGTATAGCCCCAACATGTCTGTTCTTTAATAGTTAATGGGCAAAGAGCCCTGACAATCTCTATGTCAGACATTTAACTTAGTCTTAGGCCACTTGCAGTGACCAATTCCTCATGCTTCACGTAAAAGCAGAAATAGACGATAATTTGCCTGGGCTGGTTTATAATGATGTGTGTAATGGAAACATTCCTTCTAAACACCTGCAGCAACTAGCCTAGGCTTTGAAGCATGCGATTTGCTTTTCCCATTTTAGCATACAGGCTTACAAATACTGTTATTGATCATAAAATTATCCAATCTTTTTTTAAAATACAGCTACAGGAGTTGATTAAAGTACTTTCTACAGCCATAAATTTCAGACAGTTGCCCCTAAGGTGCAGAATTTTCTTTCCACTTAGTTTTTTTAAGTGCCTGCCATTAATTTCCTTGAGCAATTCTTTACTCCCATGTCAGTGGATGGTTAAGCAGGAAGGATTGGCAGGTTTATTTTACTCTCAGCTTAGCAGGATACTAAATTGTCCCCTTTAGGAAAATACAGAGTTTTGCTGCTCTCTGACTTTCTGGAGAAAAGGGCATCATTCCTTCTACTAGGTCAGGAGTCTGGAGTTAGAGAAAATCCTGTTGTGATTCAAACTTGGTCCCCTCATTCATTCCTGTGCTGCTATAACTCAGCTCTTTCTGGGCCCCTGCAA
>NW_011494770.1:1594430-1616313 GCF_000754665.1 Bison bison bison
GTGGATTCTCTTCTCTCGGGTCAAAGAATTGGTTCACCTAACTGGGCCACCAATTGTCTACTCGCAGCCAAAGGAAACCATCATTTGCTGGGAGCTAGTCCTAGTATTTGTGTTACAGATCAATTCAAGCCATGACTCACAGCTTGTTTTCATTTCAAAGAAAGATATTGAGGTCAGAGCATTGTCGAATGGATTTTGAATTTTGCCAGATATTAAACCCCATTTATCACTAATCAAAACAGAACACTCAGGTGTTTTTAAAATCAGTACTTTCATTGGAACAATTGAACAATTTCCTGGTAAACTGATTCAAAAGATATGATTTTTCAGGAATATTTTGAAAATTAGTTTTTAGCCTCAATAATAATATACCCAATTGGGATAAATTTATAATTTTGTTTTTACTGTGCTATTTTAGATTCAGCCTTAGGAAATCTTTTGGAACATCACTCTCAAAAAAAAAAAAAAAATCCACTATGAGCCAGCAATCAATCACAATTTCAGAGTGCTTGATTACCAAAAAGACCAAGAAAGAATAACCTATCATCACTCTTCATGTTAGCCTGTGTCACTGCCGACAGCAGTCGCTACCTATGTTATAGGAGTGATTGAAAAGATAGATTTGGTAACAACATTTTTCCCCATGTTTGGACATGGAAAAATGGCCTTTGATTTGTGGCTATAGACCTTATTTGATGGACCCTGTATTGCTTTCGATGAAAAAGGAGGAGTAGTTAGTGATAATCAATGTGATTTTAATCCCCAGTGTTTTTATTTATCCCAGAGATCAATATCTCTATAGGAACACTCCCTTCAATCAAAAACACAATGGGGAAAGTCTGTTCATCATCTTAACCACATCCATTTCTCAGCCCCAATGATTAAATAACTTCAGCATGTATGAATTTGTTTGGGGTATCCTTAAAGTAGGCTAATTCTGTTCCAGTTGAATGTCCTTGATTATATGGTACTCAGACAGAAGGAGATTACAAAACACTAGAAACTATTCAAATGTCTTTGTGTTAATTAAATTGCCAGAAATTTTATCATGAGGCTGTAATGATTCCAAGGCCCTGGAAGGATATAGCTCCTTTAAAAGGAGCAACACGCTGGAAAGGCAGCTTCCCTTAGCTGACTTAGCAGGGCTGCAATCCACCTGCCTAGAGCCCCCTGGGAACTGGGCAGGGGAGTCCTTTGGTACTAAGTGGATGTATGAAGGTTTTGCAAGGAGATTTTTTTTTTTTAATGTGTGCAGGAACTAACACAACATTGTAAATTAACAGTACTTAAATAAATAATGCATGCAATATATCAGATCTCAAATCTACTCAAATCAGGACAAGGTTTTCTACCATTTTTATTTCAAAATCCAGAACTACTGATACTGATACTATTATAATTTGGACATGTGACCTCCCTGTTCACCTTCATAGCCTATTAGAATTCATTTCATGAACAATATTTTACAGATTTTCTCTTGATTCTTATACTTTCCTTTCCACTCTGGAACTTAGTAAAAAAAAATATTCCATGCATTCTTCTCTCCAGTGAACTTCGAAAAGCCCTCTGGGAGAGTATTTTCTCCTTAGCTTGGCTTTGAATGAGGGAAACGTATGATATGATCTGATAATGAGCAATGTGAAATTGTTGCTGCCATGATAGCATCCAGGTCTATTGAAAATTCCTGCACGATCTGAACCATATTGGATAGGTTGCTATGAAATATGTCTCCCTGGAGATTTCTCAGTTAATTGTCCCTTCCAATAAGTTATCCAAAATAAGAAACTGAGATTTTTATTGATACTGCAAGGAGCCTTCTTGACTGGACAACTGAAACTTTTAACACTAGAAATTTGAAGCCAGGTAAAACATTCACATTTCTTTTGGAATCTGACACTGCCCAGTTTATGGAGAGATTTGCCAAGATTTGATGAACCTTTCTCTGAACCTCAGGAAATTTCACGCTAAGGCTGAAACCGGAAAACGAAGCACATTTCACTAGGTGTCAGATTTCATTCTGACCAGCTTGCCAGCCTTTCCCCTCAGGTTGTATTAATTATTTCCTGCCTCAAGTGAGGAAGAAAGATTAACTGGCCTCACACTACCAAATAAAATATTTCCAAGGAAAAAGGAGTCCCAACAAATACCACCTGAAGAAGGTGATTTCGCAATATCATGTCATTTTTCACCTGGACTCATTGTTTGACCAGTGGCTTTGTTCTAATACAGATAGTGCTCTGTGAAAATGAAAACACAGATGAAGACTAAAATTAGGACTGTCTAATAATGGTAATAATAAGATGCACAATGAGAACTTCAGAGGGAAAGAAATAATAAGTCAAGACTTTGGTCAAATATTCTTGGGTTAACAAAACTATCATTGTTCTCATTGACTTCACAAGTCCTTGACATGGAAGAGGGAATTCAAAGGCAAACATGCATTTATAAAGTTATAAAACTTTACAGATTTAGTACATCTAGGCAAACAATTTTGTGTAATAATCTTTCCTTCTTTTCAAATGAATGAAGTCTTATGTATCTATATAAATGATACCTTTTCCTTAAATGATTGTGTAAATCAGACTTTCTCAGCCTTAGCACTGTGGACATTTGGGGGCTTTGTCCTGTACAAATTTAGCCACACCTCTGCCCTCTATCCAACTGGAATATCTACTCCCCCTAGTTATGAAAATCAAAACACATCTCCAAATATGACTACATGTTCCCTGTGGGGCAAAATTGTCCCTGATTGAGAACATTTAGGTCTCATCTTCAAATGCCTCCAAATTCATCAATTTATATGTCAATCTGTTTCTTTCAGTGAGGTCAGAGTATTTTATGTATATCAAGATTGTAATAACTAAACAATTCCAAGGAACATCTAGAAACAATCACAGAATCTATGAGTTAGAAGGGACTTTAGAAAAAAGAGAGGGTTATAACAGTAGTCACAGCAGCAAGCGCAAAATACATTTTCAAGTGCAAACCTATTAATGAGGAAACAAAGAATGTTCTAAAAAGAAAATATACAGGTTGAATCCTCACAAAATTTTTGGAGATTAGTATGTGAAATGATTGCTGGTTCATCCTAAAAAATGTTAGTGTTGTTTAGTGTAATACAGCCATTAGCCACATGTGATTATTCAAGTTTAAATATAAGTAAAATTAAATACATTTAAAATTCAGTTCCTCAAGTTGTAGCAGGTTAGCCAAGCTCTAACTTTCCAGCTTCCTGCCTTGAATTGACCCCCCAAATTCTTTTATGCTGTGTTAGCTGTCCACCTCCAGCACTTTTTTTTGTGGGAATATCGTTGATTTACAATCTTGTGTTAGTTTCAGATGTATAACAAAGTTAATCAATTATAATCAGATATATGTATATATATCTGCTCTTTTTTTTTAAGATTTTTTTTTTCTACATAAGCCATTATAGAGCATTGAGTGGGGTTCCCTGTGCTATATAGTAGCTGTACATGCATGTTCAGTCACTCAGTCATGTCCGACTTTTTGCAATCCCATGGACTGTAGCCCACCAGGCTCCTCCATCCATGGGATTTTCCAGGCAAGAGTACTGGAGTGGGTCACCATTTCCTTCTGCAGGAAATCTTCCTGACCCAGGGATTGAAACTGAGTCTCTTGCATCTCTTCTATTTGGTACGTGGATTCCTTACCACTGAGCCACCTAGGAAGCCCATATATAGTAGGTCTTTATTAGTTATCTATTTTATATATTGTAGTATGTATATGTCAATCCCAATCTCCCAATATATCCCTCTTCCCACTTACTCCCTGGTAACCATAGTTTATTTTATACAATACATCTGTAACTCTATTTTCTGTTTCAAAAGTAAAAAGTTTTACTCATAAATACACACACACATACTCGTGTGCATACACACATACACGCCTACAATATAACTGACAAATCCAGTACACTGAATTTCAGAGTCAACTAACACTTATTGAGAACACTGTCATTTTGTTTATAGTCTTCATTTATTGTACTTCATACTATTGTAAGACAAAAAGAAGACACAGTCCTGGAAGCTTAATGGTCCAGATAGACTAAAGAGACACAAATGCAGTGAGAGAATGACTGTGGGTAACAGTAACCACAGGACAATTAGTGTTAACACAGCAATGAGATTGCTGCAGCTAGAGCAGTCAACAAAGGCTTCAAGGACACAGGGAGACTAAGATTTAAAAGCAAAGTGAGATCCTGAGGAAAGAAAACAAGAGATCTGCATATCTGGACTAGGGACATGATAGGATAATATGGTTGAATAATGAATGGAGCAGAATCCAACTCTGATGGCAGAGAATATAGGCCTGATATGTTGGGAACCAGGAAGCCTTTACACACTTTGCACACTCAAGTGGTGCTATGAAATAGTGCCTTAAGGAAGATCACTGGACACAGAATGTAGAACAGATTGGGTGAGGTAGGTAGAAGCAGGGAGTGGAGGAGAGGAATTACTGTAACAGCCTAGTCTGAAGGCTGTTACAGGGTTCAAGGCATGACTTGAGAAGTGCCAATGTATGGTTGTGGATGATGGCAAAGTCTGAGGAAGAACATTCTAGTAATGAAGAATGTTAAACACTGGTATAGACTATAGTCAGGAGCTTACCATCTCTACTGAATAAACTCATAGATAGGCTTCCCTACAAAGAGGATAGTAGGCTGCTAGTTTCTCAGAGATTCTGTCAGCTCAGTGCTCTGATCCTCAGCAAAAGAGAATCACAGAGGAATTAGGTTATTTCTTTTCTTGATCTTTATTCTGCTATTCCTTGCTGAGCTGCTGGAGTGCTGGAACAGATCACATACTTTCTCTGTGCCTCAGTTTTAGTATCTATAAAATATAAATTGGTTTGTTACCCATCTCACAGCAATGCTGCAGGGCTTGTGAAATATTGGACCCTAGGAAATATTGGACACTTGAGGAGGAAAAAAAAAAAAAACTTGTGATAAATAGGAGACAGAAACCACCTAAAATTAGATAGAGACTTTTACCTTTGAGAGCTGCATATTTTTTACCCTGCAGGGACCTAGACTCCATCACAGACAAGTATATTCACAGACACAAACTCTGAAGAGCACAGAATATTAAAGTCCACAAATCTTCTAAAGTTCCAGAATCTCAATGATGAGTTATGAATGTGAAAGCTTAAAAAAATAATCTCTTCAAGTAAAGTGATTTTTCTATGCATTTAATACTCTAGAAAGAAATATGTGAAATGAATGTAAAGACAAAATGAAGGATATTCATGAGCAGTTAATAGAAGGTTAAAAGAAGTAAATCATTCTCTTAAAAGCAACACCACTAAGTATCAGTTACCATCTCCTGGTCATCAAACCCATCACACCCAACCAGGGAGAGGACTATTGTGTGATATTCAAAACCATATATGAAATACCTTATTCATGATAAGAATAAATTATTATCAAAATAGGAAAAAAAATATTGAGGAGCAGCTAGCTCAAGCCCTTCATTTTAAACAAGTGAAGAATCTGATGCTTAGAATAATCAAGTAGCAAGCCCAAGGTCAAGTCGTAAATTTGTAAGAGTTAGGATTTGGACTTTTGGTCCAAAGACACAGTGTTCAGTTTTTGCAGATTAAAATTGGTCTTGGTGCCATATAAAGAGTAGTCAGGATGTATTACGCCTTAGATACTATATTATTTCTCTTCCTGGGGTTCCAATCTTGCCAGAAGACCAAAATTTAACAGCAGCAGCCAAGTCTGAGAAAGAAAAAGACTTGGAACATTCAGATTGAACTTCTCCTTTGAGGGGGCTTGAGTTGTCTGCACTACTCATCTTCATTACAAACATCTAGTCTTAAAGGCCAGCAGGAAGGAAAGGGAGGAGTTACATTATAACTTGTACCACAGATAAAATATCTGCTAAGGAAGAGACTAAAAACACATAAGGGCTAAGTTTCTATTTTTGATGTATTAGGAAACAGAAAAGGTTGCTACTGAGAAGACAGAAATAAGGATGAAAGAGTGAACTAAAGGGCGTGAACCTAATCTCAGTACTTTGGAGAACAAAAAATGTGACAAGGAGGAGGAGAAGAAAAACTACATCCTGCAATCTATAATTCAGACATGAGGATCTTTTCAAATAAGGTGAATCAGTATCTTCTCAAGAACTAAGTATCTGGCTTTCCAGGTGCAGGATATCCTTGAAATGAGATGAGGTGTATCCACTGTCTGGCAGTGATTGGCAACTATTAGAAAAGGAGTTTAAAGTTATCCTTGTGTCCATCTGATAGAACAATAAGATAGCAGTACAGCAATGTGCAGCATCTGATGGAGAACTTGCCTGTATCTCCAGAACCCTTCAACTTTACCAACTTTGCTTATTCACATGAGCCCAAACGTAAGGCAAAATTACACGGCCAGAGACAGAAGCTGTGTCTAGTGATTTTTATTCCATTACGAGAAGGACAAAAACACAGGGATGTGCACTATTTACAAAGTGTCTTCAAACTGAGTCTCATGGCTTAGGAAAAGAAAGTGTTTAGATGCTGTTGAATAACTACTTGTTTTCTTAAAAATATATCATTCACTGCATGAAAATAGGCAAAAGGGTAGAGATATTTATTGAATGATAAGAAAGAAGAAAACGTTATGGCATAGTTGAAGGAACACTGGAATAGATATTAAAAATTTGAGTTTAAGCCATCCATTTCTCTATAAAGACAAGATAATTATACTTTTTCAGCCTTTCTCAAGAGTTGTTGGAACATTCAAATGTGAATATGAAAGCAGTTTTGCAATGTGCAAAGTATTAAATAAATGCAATTTGATATAATTATTTGTAGACTTGATGATGTGATCCAAAAAGTGTCAACCTGAAATATCAGAGATAATTACTCAGATAAATTGATAAAGCTAGAAATACTCAAAAGCCACAGATATATGAGAAGCATTGATTCAATAGAAAAGTATAAACACCAGGGTAATTTTAACAGTCTCATGATTATAGCATTCTAATGTACAGAGAATGTACAGGAAAGGAAGCTTAAAATTTTTATAAAAGAGAGTACACAAACCTGGTATGTTAGTGAGATTTAAAGTAAAGAAGTGAAAGTTGTTGTGTTTACCAAAAGGCTATCTGTTAGAAGCAATTAGAGCATATATAGTACAAGACTTATGCAGTTGAATTCCATAAACTTCCACGAACTACTAGAATAAACCAGAGAAGAGACCATTTACACGAGAACTGAAAGAGAGGTAAAAGAGAACAAAATGGGAGCATGCTTCTGATGTAGGATGAGGACCTGTGTTTGCTCATCGTAACAATTCCAGTTTATGTCTGTTTTCCAAGTGTAATTGCTAATAGCACACCTTTCACTCTCAAAAGTGTCCTGGTTTGAATAAATGCGTGTGTTGTTCCTAGTGGAAGGTAAATATAAACTGCAAACTTAGATTACATTTATAAACGCACAGAATGCCAATTAATAAAGAGAGGCTCATTGTATTTGGCCACACTCATAGCACTATGTTCAAACCTGGTTCCTATACATTAAAAACAAGACTATACTTTAAAAACTAGAGTAACCTAGGCCAGTAAAGGGCTGCCAATGATATCATAAAGGATAAATTTAAGACCTGAAACAAGAGAAGACTTAAGTCTGGCATGATTTTGTCTTCATTCTTTTCATAGGTGTTTCATGAAATAATGATGATTCAGCTTCATCTTTAACACTGTAACAGGAAGATGTAGGATTAATGGGCCGAATTTATGAAAGGCTAAATTTCAAAGGATTGTAAGCAAGCTCTTTCTAATAGTTAGAACTGTTCTTTAAAGGAATGAATTCCTTTGTAGCTAATGGACATCCTGTCCCTTGTTGAGTTTAATCAGAGGCTGGATATTTGCCAGTCATAGATGATACATGGAAGGCAATCTTGCTTTTCTGGGGGTCTGGACTCCAATATTCTTAAGACTTTATGTATCCATAGCTTAAGTCTTCAGCAAATGCGTAGTGTGCCTCTTTGAGCTGTTTCTCAATACAGACATGTGGTCACTATCCACTGAGAGCAATAGTATTTACTGTTTATACAGGTATAAGTAATATTTATGATGCACCCACTTTATGCCAGAACTTTTTAAATTTATTAGTTTTTTAATTGAAGGATAACTGCTTTACAGAATTTTGTTCTTTTATGTCAAACCTCAACATGAATCAGCCATAGGTACACATATATCTGCCCCCCTTGAACCTCCTGCCCATCTCCCTTCTCATCCTACCCCTCTGGGTTGACACAGAGCCCCTGTTTGAGTTTCCTGAGATATGCAGCAAATTCCCATTGTGTGCCAGAACATTTCACATGTATTGAATAGTACTAACGCTTACTAATAATTACACAAGAAAGTTACTGTTACTCCTTCCTAACAGAGAATGAGGTTCAGAAAGCTCTCAACCTGCCCAGAGTTAACCAGTTAAAAACTGGTGTAATAGAGATCCTAATAGATATCCTGTGAAACTAGTCAACCATAATCTATCCAAAATGATTTCTGTTTTGTGCTCCTCATGCCCTGGCAGTGTACCCTCCTGGAAGGAGCGCTGAAATGCTCTATTGTTTTACCTCTTTCTGTATTTTCCATGAAATCAGTACAGCATAGCTCTTTGCTGCAGAAAATTAAATACTAGATGATACCAGAGGAATGTGCCTGAGAGTGTCTTCCTCTCCTCCTCGGTGTAAGTGACATCTTTTGGCAACACACCTCCCTTGTCTCTCTTACAGCTAAAATTAAACCAGTGGAAAATGTTTGCCTCAAAGTACATGCCCTCTTAATGAAACACAACTGTGCTTAAAGGTCAATAGATTAACAAGGGAACACAGATAGATAGTGTTCCTTATCTGGTAGGCAGAGAGATGGTGCCAGCCCTGGCATTTGCAGAATAGGGAAGCAGCAGTTTGGAGGGATCATGCAGACAGAACAGACATATCAGGTGAGATGAGAGGAAAGTGGGGAAATAGTTCAAGCAAGGGAAATGTCTGGAAATCATGTTCATATTAATAGCAATTCTGGGACAAGTAATTATATGGTTAAGAAACCATTTGTGCTACAGTCCCTGCAAAAATAATAAATAATATCAAACTTCAAATGTGTGCAGCATGTAATGCTTTACAGGACATGTTCACTTGTGTTCCCTCACTGGATTAACATAATATTTGTGGAAAATGAGCAAAATTGTTCCCCATTTTACCAAAAAGAGCTGGGGTCCAGAGACACAAATGACTTACCAACATTCATAAATTGGGAATAGTCTAGTGGTACAGGCTTTTCCACGACATTCTTTTTATTTCACAAATACATTATTCGCTCCTTTGCAAATCATTTTATCTGCCTGATATAAAATCGCATGAAAACATAGAGCATTGACTCTTTATAGAAACTGAGCCAAAAGATGTTCATCAAAGCACTTAGGTGCTTTCTCAATTTTTAATATTTAATACCATTTAATACCATATACATTCGCTTTTGAGTTGGTGTTTCTTTTCTCTGTGCTTGATTATTCCGAATAAACACTTCCATTTGTGGTTCCAGGTTAAAATCTTATGGACTCCATAATGAAAAAACAATTGAAAAGAGCTGGAGAATTACCTTGTATTCAGATTCTTGACCCATTCATTCCAAGGTGAACTGTCTCTAGGCTGCCAAACCAGTCTTTACTGGTTTTGATTTTTGCCATTGGACTAGGTCATCTGAAGTATTCCACATTAAGGATCGATGAATTCTTATAAAGATCAGCTTTAGGGAGTAAAATGATAGCTAGACAATTTTTACTGCCAAGAAATAATTTGCCTGCTGGCAGTGTGATTCACTGAGTTGAACCACATGATTTCTAGCAATTTTCAAGATTTTCTTTTATCTCTAAAACATCTTTTAAATACCAACCTGACGTGCCTCTTGAGAAATTTGTATGCAGGTCAGGAAGCAACAGTTAGAACTGGACATGGAACAACAGACTGGTTCCAAATAGGAAAAGGAGTATGTCAAGGCTGTATATTGTCACCCTGCTTATTTAACTTCTATGCAGAGTACATCATGAGAAACGCTGGGCCGGAAGAAGCACAAGCTGGAATCAAGATTGCTGGGAGAAATATCAATAACCTCAGATATGCAGATGACACCACCCTTATGGCAGAAAGTGAAGAGGAACTCAAAAGCCTCTTGCTGAAAGTGAAAGTGGAGAGTGAAAAACTTGGCTTAAAGCTCAACATTCAGAATACGAAGATCATGGCATCTGGTCCCATCACTTCATGGGAAATAGATGGGGAAACAGTGGAAACAGTGTCAGACTTTATTTTTTGGGCTCCAAAGTCACTGCAGATGGTGACTGCAGCCATGAAATTAAAAGACGCTTACTCCTTGGCTTCCCTGGTGGCTCAGACGGTAAAGCATCTGCCTGCAATGCAGGAGACCCAGGTTCGATTCCTGGGTCAGGAAGGTCCCCTGGAGAAGGAAATGGTAATCCACTCCAGCAGTCTTGCCTAGAAAATCCCATGGACGGAGGAGCCTGATAGGTTACCGTCCATGGGGTCGCAAAGAGTCGGACACGACTGAGCGACTTCACTTTCTTTCTTACTCCTTGGAAGGAAAGTTATGACCAACCTAGATAGCATATTCAAAAGCAGAGACATTACTTTGTCAACAAAGGTTCATCTAGGCTATGGTTTTTCCTGTGGTCATGTATGCATGTGAGAGTTGGACTGTGAAGAAGGCTGAGTGCCAAAGAATTGATGCTTTTGAACTGTGGTGTTGGAGAAAACTCTTGAGAGTCCCTTAGACTGCAAGGAGATCCAACCAGTCCATTCTGAAGGAGATCAGCCCTGGGATTTCTTTGGAAGGAATGATGCTAAAGCTGAAACTCCAGTACTTTGGCCACCTCATGCAAAGAGTTGACTCATTGGAAAAGACTCTGATGCTGGGAGGGATTGGGGGCAGGGGAAGGGGGCGACAGAGGATGAGATGGCTGAATGGCATCACTGACTCGATGAACGTGAGTCTGGGTGAACTCCGGAGTTGGTGATGGACAGGGAGGCCTGGCGTGCTGCGATTAATGGGGTCGCAAAGAGTTGGACACGACTGAGCGACTGAACTGAAGTAACAATATGAGTAGGATAAAGTCAACAGTAATTTCTACCTCTTCCTTTGCGAAGGAAAAAAGAGGAGTCATCGGCCTGCATATTGACTAAGAGACATGGTATCAAGGATTTTGAGAGTTCAGTGTCTTTTCAAAAAGAGATGAAAGGAGTCAAATTAGCAGAATTTGGGTGCATATTATGATTTTTCTGATTTTGTTGTGTCACATGTAGCACCTTCTTGTGATCCTCACATGGAATCATCCGAGAATCAGCAGCAGTTACCAAGCCAACTTACACCCTTAGTACTACAGCACTGGACTTTTCCCATGGCACAGCAGTAAAGAATCCTCTTGCAATGCAAGAGCCACAGGAGACGCTAGTTCAATCCCTGGGTTGAGAAGATCCCCTGGAGAAGAACATGACCACCCACTCCAGTATCCTTGCCTGGACAGAGGAGCCTGGTGGGTTGAGATATACTTCTCACTAATGCACTATTAGGGGAAATGAATTCTAAATGAATTCAATCTTCAAAGCTAGTATACATGGAGGCATCTTGATTTTTGGCAGAATTTGTGTTTCTTTCCTTTCTGTACACAAGAACTATGTCCATGTTGCAACACATACCTGAGAGTTTGCTACATCCTCCATTTCTGATTGTATAATGGCCAACTCTTCCTAGCCTATATGCTACATTTTGCCAGATGCTAGAAACAACACAGTGAACCAGTCTTCAATGGAGACATTAACTAAATTGAAGGTGATGGCATAGAACATTATTTCCTAATGAGATTTCCTTAAAAATTAATGTGTGCCAGGTATTTTTTCGCAGAAGCCAAGGAATGTCCTTGAGTTAGAAAAGTGCTGAAGTAATGTTGCTTATGAATGAGACCTGACAAATCACTTTTTGTATGCTAAATCACATCAGAAAAATTAATTCAACAATTGTCAGCCACCCAATATATGTTGGTTACTCTATTAGGGATACATGGATTAAAAAAGAAAAAGAGCACGAACTCTATCTTAAAGAATGTATATATATATAGTAATTTATCCAACCATTCCAGTACTCTTGCCTGGAAAATCCCATGGACGGAGGAATCTGGTAGGCTGCGGTCCATGGGGTTTTAAGAGTCGGACACGACTGAGCGACTTCACTTTCGCTTTTCACTTTCATGTATTGGAGAAGGAAATGGCAACCCACTCCAGTGTTCTTGCCTGGAGAATCCCAGGGATGGGGGAGCCTGGTGGGCTGACGTCTATGGGGTTGCACAGAGTCAGACACGACTGAAGTGACTTAGCAGCAGCAATTTATCCAAAGCCAAGCTACACATTAATCAGTTTCCCAATTCTGATAGCAACACCCGATCCCTGTCTACCCCATTCTACATTTTGTTTTCCATAGTACTTCTACCTTTTAACATATTATGTAATTTACCTCTTGTATTTGTTTCATCTTCTTCCACCTTGATTATCACCACTAAAACATAACCCCCAGAAAGACAGAGCTCTTTGTTTTGTTCACTGAGGTATCTCAAGAATTGTAACAGTGCCTGGCACATGGTGGGCACTCAGTAAATATTTGTGGAATGAATGCTGCCTACAGGGATGACAGATACAAACCATTCCTGTCACGTGGTGCAGATATAGGACTTACTGGGGTGGGGAGGAGTTACAAGCCAAGAAGTAGTAGAGTACAAGCAATCATCTGAACTCTATGACCTTGCAGCTTAAAACAGTCATTTATTTTTGCTGTTGTTCAGTTGCCAAGTCGTTTCTGACTCTGAGACCCCAGGGACTGCAGCACACCAGGCTCCCTGGTCCTTCACTCTCTCTCAGAGTTTGCTCAAACTCATGTCCCATTGAGTCAGTGATACCATCCAACCATCTCGTCCTCTGTAACCCCCTTCTCCTTTTGCCTTCAACTGCCCCCAGCATCAGAATCTTTTCCATTGAGTTGGCTCTTTACATCAGGCTGCCAAAGTATCAGACCTTCAGCTTGAGCATCATTCTCTTCCAATGAATATTCAGGGATGATTTCCTTTAGGATTGACTGGTTTGATCTCCTTGTAGTCCAAGGGACTCTCAAGAGTCTTCTCCAGCACCACAATTCAAAAGCAACAATTCTTCTTTATGGTTCAACTCTCACATCCGTCCATGGCTACTAGAAAAACCGTACCTTTTACGAGTTTCCCATTTCAATCTCCACCACTAGGTTTTACTATTAGTTTCAGGGAGAGCCAAGTAGCTACAGTACGAAAGATTCTGCAGGTAGGCTTTTTACCTACAGAAATGGGAGCATGTGATTTGTATGAGGGACAAAAATAATTCAATGAATCCAATTTGCTGTGAAATAAAAACCCCTTACCCAAGACATGATCTGGAAGAAAACTGTAAAACAAAAAGGTAATCAAGTAAGAGAAGTTCCTATCAGCAGCACAGGCAAGAGAAGAAGGGGCACATGAACAGTAAGAGATGAGAAAAAGCTTCTGGAAAGAGATGAGCCCCAGCAGTGTGATGGAGTCAGCAGCAGATGGAGGGATGGGACCGATGAGAAAGTCCATAAGATGGGAGATGTGTAACACTTTTCTACTACACTCATGTTTGCCATGGCAACCCACTCCAGTTCTCTTGCCTGGAAAATCCCATGGACAGATTTGGTAGGCTACAAAGAGCCTGGTAGGCTACAGTCCATGGGGTCGCTGGGAGTCAGACATGACTGAACGACTTCACTTTCACTTTTCACTTTCATGCATTGGAGAAGGAAATGGCAACCTACTCCAGTGTTCTTGCCTGGAGAATCCCAGGGACAGGGGAGCCTGGTGGGCTGCCATCTATGGGGTCGCACAGAGTCGGACACAACTGAAGTGACTTATTAGCAGCAGCAGCAGCATGTTTGCCATCAAATAGGAAGTTGATATTGCTTTATTAATTAGTTAGCCTCTCTAACCACAAAATTTTGGTAAAAGGTATTCTCTACACTAATTGCCTTGTGTTAGGGGCAAAATTATTTCCTGTTCTGTGCTATAATTACCCTCCAATATCTTCAAACCTTCAGAAAAGTCTCTTCCATATTATACAAACTTGGGTTGCTGCTGCTGCTAAGTCGCTTCAGTCGTGGTCCAACCCTGTGCGACCCCATAGACAGCAGCCCACCAGGCTCCCTGGTCCCTGGGATTCTCCAGGCAAGAACACTGGAGTGGGTTGCCATTTCCTTCTCCAATGCATGAAAGTGAAAAGTGAAAGTGAAGTCACTCAGTCGTCTCCGACTCCCAGCAACCCCATGGACTGCAGCCCACCAGGCTCCTCCATCCATGGGACTCTCCAGGCAAGAGCACTGGAGTGGGGTGCCACTGCCTTCTCCACAAACTTGGGTTAGTGGTACATAAAAGTTATGCAAGTATGGGAGAGGTCAGTGAAGAAAGCACAGGCTGGGAGGTATTAGCAAAGTATGAAGCAGACTATAGAATGGTCTGCCCAGAAGCACAAGAGATAAGTGAAATTTACCAGTGAGACATGATCCATCTTGTTGAATATTAAAGTAAGGGGTAGCCCCTGAGGGTTAGAGGGCATATGGATTTTCTGTTCATTTGGAATTGCCTTGAGCACCAGTGCATGGACCAAGCAATACTCAAGATCCAAGTCAGAAGTGCATCCTTACCACAGTTATAGAACTGTAGCTGAACGGGCTATGGAACATTGTCACATGGTGATCTAAGGATGGTACCAGTATTGGCATATGGTTTTAGGGCTTTTCTCCTGAAGGCTTACCCCAAATCTTATAACTCAAGTCTTTTCAATGATCCCAAAGCAACACTTCTTGTATAAGTAGGTAGAGTGGATTCTGCTATTTCCAGTTGGGAATCTTAACAAACAGAAGAGTCTAACCTTGAACTTTTTCCCCCATTTTCTTTTATTGCGGTAAGATACAGTCCATGGGGTTGCAAAGAGTTGGACATGGCTGAGCGACTGAACTGAAGTGAAGGTACAGATTACATAAATTTTTACCATCCTAAACATTTTTAATGGTACATTTCAGTAGTATTAAATACACTCGTAGCATTGTGCAAGTATCACTAATATCCATCTCCATACTCTTTTTATATTGTAAAACATAAACTCTGTTCTATTCAATAATAACTCCCTTCCCCTTCCTTCAGCCCCTGGCCATCAGCATTCTACTTTCTGTCTCTATGATATTGACTTACTGAAGTAACTTACACAGGTGAAATAATATAGTATGCTATCTTTTGTAATTGGCATGTTTCACTTGGCATAATGTCCTCAAGGTTCATCCATGTTGCAGCATATATCAGAATTTCTTTCCTTTTTAAGGTTGAATAATATTCCATTGTGTATACATAGCACACTTTCCTCATCCATTCATTCATCTATATACACTTGAGTTGCTCCCACATTTTAGTTATTGTGAATAATGTGTTATGAACATAAGGGATGTAAATATCTTATCGAGCCCCTTCTTCCAATTTTGTTTAGTATATATCCAGAAGTGAAATTGCTGAATCATGTAGTAATTCTAACCCTGACCTTTTTCCATGATAGAAATCTTCAGAGGATGAGATCTGGTCATTAGATATCTGATATAGGCAGAAGCCCTGGTTATTTGGCTTTTATTAAAAGCAGATACTATGGAAACTATTAGAGATTCACAGATAATATTTTTTTAATGAAGGCTGAGCACCGAAGAATTGATGCTTTTGAACTGTGGTGTTGGAGAAGACTCTTGAGAGTCCCTTGGACTGCAAGGAGATCCAACCAGTCCATTCTGAAGGAGATCAGCCCTGGGATTTCTTTGGAAGGAATGATGCTAAAGCTGAAACTCCAGGACTTTGGCCACCTCATGCGAAGAGTTGACTCATTGGAAAAGACTCTGATGCTGGAAGGGATTGGGGGCAGGAGGAGAAGGGGACGACAGAGGATGAGATGGCTGGATGGCATCACTGACTTGATGGACGTGAGTCTGGGTGAACTCTGGGAGTTGGTGATGGACAGGGAGGCCTGGCGTGCTGCGATTCATGGGGTCACAAAGAGTTGGACACGACTGAGCAACTGAACTGAACTGAAAGAGAGGAAGAAGGCTTACCAATATGCTAATATTAGAGCACAGCTAATATTAGAACAAGCCCTATCCCAGGCTCATTTTCCTCCACCAAGGTCACCATATTTACATGGTCTACTCTTTAATACATTATAAAGTATGACCTCCTCTAAGCCATGTTAACTACATATGTTACCACCTACATTTTCTCACCCTTTGACTTTTATTAGTTATAACATTTCTACAACAGTCTAACATTTCTACAATAGTCTAACATTTCAAGGTGTAAGATGTTCATATTCACTCTCTTAAGCATTATAGTTCCCACAGTTGTTAGTACTAGTGGAACATTTAAATGCTCACCATGACTTCATTTACCTTTATTTCAAAATACATAGTTTGGTTGGTTGAAGCCTGTCCTCTGATAGCTTTTACAAGAATATTCATGGAAACAATATTTCTTGATTTTTTTACATATTTGAAATATTTCTCCTTGGTTTTGATAATAGCACAGTGCATAGTGGAACATAAAATATGATGATGTTCCTTTCCATTAAAACTTTGTAGACATCACAGCACAGTTGTTAGCATTAGATGTGATTCTGGAGAAGTCTGAATTCAGCCTTAACTGTTTTTCCTCCTTAAAGATCAGACTCTCTTTTTTCCTTCCTTTGCTGCAGGCTCACAGGAGTGTTCTGATCTGGTTACATTTGGTAACTTTTCTCAGCAAAGACTCCTGGTTGATCATCAGCATCAGTTTCTCCCAGGACATGCTGTGCTCTCAATTGTTAGAATATCTCCCATCATTCCAGGAAAACTTTCTTTGAATATATTGGGAATTTGGTCTTTTTTACTGGATATTAGTTTTATACCAGCTAGCACTTCAGAGCTTTTCAGATTTTCCTGCTAATTCTTTAACACTTTTTAAAAAATTAATTTTGCTCATTTTATTCAAATGTCTGCTATCCCTGATAATGTTTTTGGCCTGTGTCTGTGATTTTAACTACTTCTAAAATGTACTGTTTATAAGGTGGCTTTATTTTTCTCTTCCATTCCTGTTTTGTTGATAGTTGAATTGTTTATGATTTCTATATTTTGAATTGAAAATGCAGGAATTGTGTTCAAAATTTATGCAGCATAATTTCTATACACCAGTACCACAGTTCTAGTCCTCTACTCTAGCAGACAACAAATGCTCTTCTGTATCTTCCTAGATGTACAAGCAATAAAAATATTTATTATTTTCCCTTTGGCACACTCTATACATTCTATTAGGCATTTTGATTTATTTATATTTCAAATATGTCTTAGAGATCTTTCCTATTAATCTTTCCTATTATATATAAGGAGCTACTTTACCTTTCTTCCGTCTATAAGAAAGAAAGAATTTTCTTTTTTTTCCTTCTATAAGTTGTGTAACATTCTTTTTTTTTTTTAAACTGGGTAGATATTTTTTTTTTAAGTTTTTTTTTTTTTAATGTTATTTTATTTTTAAACTTTACATAATTGTATTAGTTTTGCCAAATATCAAAATGAATCCACCACAGGTATACATGTGTTCCCCATCCTTCTTTTGTATATATTTAATCAGGCTGTTCAGAGAAGGCAATGGCACCCCACTCCAGTACTCTTGCCTGGAAAATCCCATGGACGGAGGAGCCTGGTAGGCTGCAGTCCATGGGGTCGCTAAGAGTCGGACAGGCTTTTCGCTTTCATGCATTGGAGAAGGAAATGGCAAGCAACTCCAGTGTTCTTGCCTAGAGAATCCCAGGGATGGGGGAGCCTGGTGGGCTGCCGTCTATGAGGTCACACAGAGTCGGACACGACTGAAGCGACGTAGCAGCAGCAGACTGTTAAGGGCAAATATTTGTTTTTATTCTTCTGCTATTGTAAACAGTGCTGTACTTGGTATGTACGCTGTTTCACAAATGTGCATGTATATTTGTTGGTTACATTCTTAAAATTGTACTTGCTAAACTAAAAGGTATTTGCTTTAGTCATTGGTATAAATATTGCCAGGTTGTGATCAGTAAGAGCTGTCCTAATTCACACTCTCACCAGTAACATATCAGTTTTCTCACACCCATGCTAACACTGTGTGTTATGAAATATTTGCTCTTTGCCAATCTGATAGGTATAAGATGGTATTTACTGTTGTGTTTATTTGCATTTATCTTATTGTGAATTAAGTAGTTACATGTTTAAGAGCCATTGTAGTTCCTTTATCTTAAGCTCTTATTTATATACCTAACCCAATTTTAGTGGGTTAATTGGCTCTAACTTTCTGTATATATTATAGAAATTATAAACAGCAAATAGTTTTTACAAGCTTGTTTATCTTTTAATTTGATTAATGGTGATTCTTCCTAAGCATACTTCCAATCTTTATATGATTAATGAAATTTGTATTTTACTTAAACATTTTTGCCACTCCATTATATAATGTATTTCTATACGGTTCTCTTTTTTTAAAACAGATTTATCCAATAATAATAATTCAATAACTTACTTAATTTATGCATCCTTTCTCCACTGATTTGAAATGATGCTAATGAGCACTGAATTCTTTCTGGAGTTTCATTTCTGTTTCATTGATCTATCCACTTTTTTTTTTTTTTTGGCTATTATTACACTGTTTTGATTTATCTAACTTTATGATATATTATTATTTTGTTCAGAATTGTCCCTATTTATTTTTTTCCCATATGAACTCAATATTCTAGTTTACTAAATTCCCTGAAATTATCTTGGCATTTTATTGCTATTGTGTTAATATATTTATTTAAATAAAATTATTATTTATATTATATTGGCTCTTCTTATCCAAAAGTATTATGAGATTCTCTTTGTTTAAGTCTCTTGCATCACTGAGGAGTGTGTTAAAGCTTTCTTTATAGAGACTGTTCACATTTCCCAAATTTATTTTTAGGTATAGAAATTTCTGATCTTCTCTCTTCTATTTTTCGGAAGAACTTCTTTTGCAAGTGTAGAAAATTCATGTTAGTTCCTCCTTAAATATTTGGTAAATTCACCAGTGAAACCATCTGGTCCTAGGATTTTTTGTGTGTGTGAGATACTTTTGAGTACCAATTCAAGTCAGTCTCTTTACTTTGATATAGATCTGATAAATGAATAGTATCTAATAACATGAAGAATTCTTACAACTCACAATAAAAAGATGGATAACACAATTTTAAAAATGGGCAAAAGATGTGAATAGATGTTTGTCAAAAGAAGATACATAAATGACCAATAAGCACGTGAAAAGAGGGAAACACAAATCAAAACCACAAGTTGTCGCTTACAACTGCAAGGGTGGCTAGAATTAAAAAGATGAATAATAACAAGTATCACTGAGGATACAAAGAAATTGGAACTCTCATTCACTGCTGGTGGGAAAGTTAAATGGCATAGCGGCTGTGGAAAAGTTTGGCATTTACTCAGAAAGTCAAACAGAGTTATCATAAGACTGTGAAAATTCACACTTTGATAGAGTCACAAAAGAATTGAAAACATGTCCATGTAAAAACTTGTACTCAAATGCTCATAGCATCATTATTCATAATAGAAAAATATTAGAAAAAAACAATGTTCATAGACTGATGACTGGGTAACAAAATGGAATATCATTTGGCCATATAAATGAATAAAGAATTGACATATGCTACAACACACATGAATTTTGAAAACACTATGCTAAGGAAAATAGTCCAGACACAAAGCCACACATTGTATGACTCCTGTTACACAAAATGTCTGGACTAGACAAATCCATAGAGATAGAAAGTAGACTGGGAAGAATGGGGAGTGGTTTCTAACAGGTACAGGTTTCTTTTTGACAACAAAAATATATTGCAATTAGATAGTAGTGATGTGATGATAGCATAATTTTGTGAACATACTAGAAACCATTGAATTGAACACTTTAAAAGGATCAGCTTACAGTATATGAATTAGACTGCAATGGGAAAAAAAGTAAGGGTGTGCTGCCTATTAGAATAATCATGTATTTTGTCATCTCTGCCCAAGGTATTCAGCAACAGCGAACCTATGATGTCATTTTCTCCTCTCTTACATTAGTCCACAAACTCATTATTCTTAGCTATCCTCCTTTAAATGTTTTAGATCAGAATTTTAGGTATTTTTAATTTCATTGAATATACAGCTTCCATTTTTGCTTCTCACTCTTTTTGTCATCTTTCAATTGATTTTTAAGGACAAATAGAATATAATATATTTTTTCTCTCACATTCTAACAAACATCTGAAGTCTTTTTTCCCTAATATTCTAAGATATCAGTTCTCAGATTTTTTGGTCTCAGGACTCTTTTCTGCTCTTGAAGTTTTTATGTTATATGGTACATATGCTATGCTAATGCTAATGCTAATGCTAATGCTAAGTCGCTTCAGTCGTGTCTGACTCTGTGTGACCCCATAGACGGCAGCCTACCAGGCTCCGCCGTTCCTGGGATTCTCCAGGCAAGAACACTGGAGTGGGTTGCCATTTCCTTCTCCAATGCAAGAAAATGAAAGGTGAAAGTGAAGTCACTCAGTCGTGTCCGACTCTTAGCGACTCCATGGACTGCAGCCTACCAGGCTCCTCCACCCATGGGATTTTCCAGGCAAGAGTACTGGAGTGGGGTGCCATTGCCTTCTCCGAAAAGAAGTTTTAAAACTAATTTATTGTGTTTAAAATAGCTCTAACACATTGCCTGCCAATGTATTTGTGTGAAAAACAACTGCATATATTTTTACTAGAAACAACTGTATTTTGAAAAACAAAAATAGTGAGAAAATGGCATTGTTTTACATTTCTACAAATATCTTAAACGTCTACATATAGAAGACAACTAGAGTTTCATATCTACTTCTGCATTTCATCTTTTGTAATATCAAATATCTCATCAAGCCACTGGAAAATTCCAACAACCATTTATGAGAGAATGAGTGAAACTACTAAATAATACCTTAGTGTTACTAGGAAAATAGTTTTGACATCATGGACTCCCCAAATGGTCTTGAGAGTACCCAGGAGTATCCAGACCTTGGGAACTGTCATCCTCAACTCTATTTATTATACTATACTGCTTTCCAAGCCTATAAAATTTCATTCTTAAAATTCAGTGACTTTATGTCCCCCGTCTCCTGACTCCCCAAATCCTGTTCTTCCTATCTCCTTGGATACATTACAAAAGCAGGAAAATTATCTCCCAAGAGGAAATTCTCACTGTATAATCAATCCTGCTAGCAGAAGACATTTTGTCACCTACACAAAACCTATGTCGGAAGTAATCCTAGCACAACAGGAACCCGAGTTATCTTGCAGACTTCCCCAAGGGGAAGAGATATCCTTCCATATTACTCAGCCTGAGCCCTCATCAGCTCCGGTGGTGATATACCAGACTCTGATATGTTCTCAAACACATCTTCTGCTCTACTGTTCTGAGTCAGCTTCACCACTATTTGTTGTTCCCTGTTCTGGAAGCCTTCACTCTGCCAGGAGACTTGGAGAATAAGAAAAAGCAAAACAGCTTCTTTCAAACATATTTCTTCTCTCCAGGCTCATTTTGCTTATTGCACCTCTTTCTCAACGACACAAGAGAAGAATCTACATATGGACCTCACCAGATGGTCGACACCAAAATCAGACTGATTATATTCTTTGCAGCCAAAGATGCAGAAGCTCTATACAGTCAGCAAAAACAAGACCAGGAGCTGACTGTGGCT
>NW_011494770.1:1616413-1616814 GCF_000754665.1 Bison bison bison
ATACACTGGAAGTGAGAAATAGATTTAAGGGACTAGATGTGATAGACAGAGTGCCTGATGAACTATGGACGAGGTTTGTGATACTGTACAGGAGGCAGGAATCAAGACAATCCTCAAGGAAAAGAAATGCCAAAAATCAAAATGGCTGCCTGAGGAGGCCTTACAAATAGCTGTGAAGAGAAGAGAAGTGAAAAGCAATGGAGAAAAGGAAAGATATACCCATTTGAATGTAGAGTTCCAGAGAATAGCAAGGAAAGATAAGAAAGCCTTCCTCAACAATCAATGCAAAGAAATAGAGGAAAACAATAGAATGGGAAAGACTAGAGGTCTCTTCAAGAAAATTAGAGATACCAAGGGAACATTTCATGCAAAGATGGGCTCAATAAAGGACAGAAATGGTA
>NW_011494770.1:1616914-1617384 GCF_000754665.1 Bison bison bison
GCCAAAGAATGCTCAAACTACCACACAATTGCACTCATCTCACATGCTAGTAAAGTAATGCTTAAAATTCTCCAAGCCAGACTTCAGCAATACACAAACCATGAACTTCCAGATGTTCAATCTGGTTTTAGAAAAGGCAGAGAAAGCAGAGATCAACTTACCAACATCTGCTGGATCATCAAAAAAGCAAGACAGTTCCAGAAAAACATCTATTTCTGCTTTATTGACTATGCCAAAGCCTTTGACTGTGTGGATCACAATAAACTGTGGAAAATTCTGAAAGAGATGGGCATACCAGACCACTTGACCTGCCTCTTGAGAAACCTATATGCAGGTCAGGAAACAACAGTTAGAACTGGACATGGAACAACAAAGTGGTTCCAGATAGGAAAAGGAGTACGTCAAGGCTGTATATTGTCACCCTGCTTATTTAACTTACATGCAGAGTATATCATGAGAAACGCTGGGCT
>NW_011494770.1:1617622-1688899 GCF_000754665.1 Bison bison bison
CTGGGCTGGAAGAAACACAAACTGGAATCAAGATTGCCAGGAGAAATATCAATAACCTCAGATATGCAGATGACACCACCCTTATGGCAAAAAGTGAAGAAGAACTAAAGAGCCTCTTGATGAAAGTGAAAGATGAGAGTAAAAAAGTTGGCTTAAAGCTCAACATTCAGAAATCTAAGATCATGGCATCCAGTCCCATCACGTCATGGCAAATAGATGGGGAAACAGTGGAAACAGTGGCTGACTTTATTTCTGGGGCTCCAAAATCACTGCAGATGGTGATTATAGCCATGAAATTAAAAGATGCTCACTCCTTGGGAGGAAAGTTATGTCCAACCTAGACAGCATATTCCGGAGAAGGCAATGGCACCCCACTCCAATACTCTTGCCTGGAAAGTCCCATGGACAGAGGAGCCCAGTAGGCTGCAGTCCATGGGGTCGCTAAGAGTCGGACATGACTAAGCGACTTCACGTTCACTTTTCACTTTCATGCATTGGAGAAGGAAATGGCAACCCACTCCAGTATTCTTGCCTGGAGAATCCCAGGGATAAGGGAACCTGGTGGGCTGCCATCTATGGGGTCACACAGAGTCGAACACGACTGAAGCAACTTAGAACACAGCATATTCAAAAGCAGAGATGTTACTTTGCCAACAAAGGTCCATCTAGTCAAGGCTATGGTTTTTCCAGTGGTCATGTATGGATGTGAGAGTTGGACTATGAAGAAAGCTGAGCACTGAAGAATTGATGCTTTTGAACTGTGGTGTTGGAGAAGACCCTTGAGAGTCCCTTGGACTTCAAGGAGATCCAAACCAGTCCATCCTAAAAGGAGATCAGTCCTCGGTATTCATTGGAAGGTCTGATGTTGAAGCTGAAACTCCAATACTTTGGCCACCTGATGCAAAGAGCTGACTCATTGGAAAAGACCCTGATGCTGGGAAAGATTGAGGGCAGTAGGAGAAGGAGATGACAGAGGATGAGATGGTTGGACATCTCACTGACTCAGTGGACATGGGTTCGGATAGACTCCGGTATTTGGTGATGGACAGGGAGGCCTGGCCACGGTGCGGTTCATGGGGTCACCTAGAGTCGGACATGACTGAGCGACTGAACTGAACTGAACTGAACTGGGTAAAATACATATGATCTTAAAAACTTGAGATTTGTGTGTCTTAATGATATTTTTTGAGAAAGCTACAGAGGAGAGTGGTAAAGAAACCGGTATGTGCTGCTATTGGGCTATTTTCATTTGGCCACGAGAATACAAGGGCTTCCCTGATAGCTCAGTGGTAAAAAATCTACCTGCAATGAGGAGGGTGCAAAAGATTTTGGTTTGATCCCTGGGTTGGAAGATCTCTTGGAGGAGGAAATGGCAACCCAATCCAGTATTCTTGACTGGAAAACCTCATGGACAGAGGAACCTGGTGGGCTATAGTCCAAAGGGTCACAAAGAGTTGGACGTGCCTGAACGAGTACACACGTGAGAAGACAAGCTCAGAGGTGGTCGTACTATGTATCAGCACCTGGAATGGCATCCTGCCTATGGCTGGGTGAGATGTTTGTTTAATGACTAAGTGCATAAATGCAGGTCTCTCAGCATCAAAACCATGCCTATCTTTCCAATCAAAAGGTATTGCTTCCTGGCCTTTCTCTCTCGCTTTCCCCACATTAGTCCCATGTGCTTTTCCCCCTTGTGAGCTGTTACTAAAAACTTTTGATAATGATTAATACGGAATATAAATTTCTGTATTGGAAAGAGGGTACTTTTATGAGGTTTCCTAGAGATTATACTTTCACTCCATGAAAATAAAACCTAATAATGAGGATAGCAGTCACTGCAAATGGCAAAGATCATCTGGACAGGAAAGTTATTTTTTGCACATCATAAATCATGATAAAGAAAAAATATCTTGTCCACCTCTGGATAAAACTGTCATAGCTAATTCCCATGTCTGAGAAATCTGATCGAGTTTCCGTTTCAGTTTCATTTCCCTCCTAACTCTTTCGTAGAATCTATGTCAAGGGTTCTGCAGTGACACTTTTCTTTAAATAATATCTCTCTCCATTTAAATTTTCCTATGAGGACATCCTTGCCTGACCAAGAGCCAAGGGCTAATCTTCTCTATGCCAGGCCTGTTGTAAATAAATTAGTTTTTAATCATTCAGAGATTTTTTACCTTGTTGCAGAATATTTTAAGTGCCACGTACCCCAAAGTCTGCTGGGATTATCTTTTGGTGGCTCAGTGGTAAAGAATCTGCCTACAATAAAGGAGATCGGGTTTGATCCCTGGGTGGGGAAGATCCCCTGGAGAAAGAAATGGCAACCCACCCCCCTGTTTTTGCCTGGAGAATTCCATGGACAGGAGCCTGGCAGGCTACAGTCTATGAGGTCGCGCAGAGTGGGACATGCCTTAGTGACTAACACTTTCACTTTCACTGCCAGGATGATCTTTTGGTTTATTTATTTACAAGAGAAGTAAACAATGGCAACTTAAATTTATAGTTAGCACACATGGGCACACTCTGCTTGATTTTGATAACTGAATGTTTACATTTGAAAGCATTGAAATGTAGTGGAAATAGTAAGAGGATCTTGAATCAGAGGCCTGAGTTTCACCTTGGGTTTAAGTCTTACCAGCTTTTCAAATATAAGTCACCCCCAATTTGCAAACGTATCACCCCCAATTCAGCACCCCCAGTTCGCAATTTCCTCTTTTTTAAAGTGTACGTAGTAAAAATAATAATACTGTCTCACAATAATATTGAGAAGTTTGAAGGAAATGAGAAGTGTGAACATGCCATGTAAACTGTAGAGCATCTCATGGACATGCAGTGGTGTCAGCCGTTGCTGAATTTATTTCTGCTGTACCATTGGCAACAGATGGTGTTCCATAGACAGTGCACACCCAGGTTCAGGCTTCAGGATGAGGCAGAACTGCATTAGAATCCTTGCTCTGCCCTTTATTTAGTTTCTCTTAAGTTTTTATCTCTTATCTAAAGCATGGAGAAAATAACAATACTAAATTTTGTAAGAATTTAAAACTTAGAACAATACTAAGTTTTGTAAGAAATAAATGTAATAATGCATGTAAAGCATGGGGATTAGCACAAAATAATAGCCAATAGATGTCATATTACTACCTTAATTCTAAGCACACTACTTATAATTTCACCTATTCTGTCTTACTCACACATACACAAAAAAAGAACCACAATAACAATAGGATTTTTATCAATTTTTTGATATGCCATTGAATCCACTCTGATTTACTCCTCATTGGATCAGTCCCAAAGTTGGCACTTCATTCTTTAAAATATTACTTCCAATGCATCTCTTGATCAATCTTTATACATTAATTTTATATACTGTGAGCCATCAGTGGTTCCTATGTTATACATCCCTGACTAATGAAAAAGCTTTGAAATTATTGAAATTTTATTTCAACACCTTAAGGTACCTTCAGTAACTTAAGTTTTATTTGTAGAGTAAATAAATAAAAATAAAACTATCATTAAATGGGAGTTCACCACTATTGTAACTCTTAATGTGGTTCAACATTAAAATACAAAAAGTCTTTGAAGCAATACCTTTCAGAAAATTTCCAAATGACTGGAACCATAACCAATTAATTCAAGTTATCAAAATCCTAACACAGCTGTAAGGCAAGAGGAAAACTTAGTCGGTATTGCTTGATGATAGTTTCAAAGGACAATGTAAGATGAGAACAAAATTAAGAACTTGAAAATCAAATGATGGATTCTAACCTAGATATCTTTTCTGCTAAGCTTTATGCTGCTCTAAAACTTTGAATTCTTGATTGAAACAGCCTCCATCTAATCTCCTCCCACTTAGAATCATGATTATATTGTCAAGATGCTGTTAATGGATCAGTAGTCAGATGCTTATTGGATACTCATTTAGATGATAGGAAATAATGATACATATGAGAATGGCAGAAGCCAGTTGTAAGATGCCATAGGTGATTGTAGAGTCAACTATGTATTGCTACATCTGTACAAACCTGCTCACTTGAGTGCACTTAAAAATAAAAAGAGAAGAATCAAGAAAAGATTATAGGAGAATTTTGCTACATGCCTGAATAACTAGTTTGATTAAACTTTTTTCAAATCAGTTGTCTGTATTTCATTGAATGAGATTCAAAACAATCTCTCTCTCTTTCCTCCCATATATATCTGAAATCCTATATAAATCTGAAATTCTGAGGTTTGTGGGACTGGACAAGTAATAAGATCAGTCCAGGAGAATTTGGAGGAGAATATATGAGAAAGAAAAAGAATAGATGGACAAAGCTGAGTCAAACACTTGACTAAATTATATGAACTAGCTCTACTTACAGTGAATTTCTGATGCCTTATCCAATTGTTGTTTCCAAAAGTCAAAAACTTTTGAATGGTGGCCAGAATTAGATCTCATTCCAAACCAAAATAACCAAACTCTATCCATTTCAATAATTTTTTAAAATTTTTTCAAATAACAATGGATTGAAAATGTCACCAAAACATAACTTTCCTCCCATCAGCCCACTTGTCACAGATATGATCTCATTTAAACTTCACCACAATTTTGTGAAGTAGGGATTAATATCAACCCCATCTTACACATGAAGAAGTCAAAGAACAGTGAACACAGTGCCTACAGCTATACATCTCATAAGCCTCAAGGATGAGATTTGAGCCTAGAGAAGTTCCTGCGCACACTTGCCTTCATAGTCACTATATCTACACTTCTTCCAAAGAGAACGTGCTCAACAATAGGCTTCTTGGTAACTGTATACATCTTGGTAGATGCAATTGCCTAAGAAAGGTCTGGGACTCTTTGGAATTATATGCACAGTGCTTTACCAGATGTGTCTGTCTATCGTCTATCTATGAAACCGTCTTAACTATTTTCTTGCCGCAAATAAGTGTAATTTCTCTTTCTCTTTTTCTCTGCTTTTTTCTTCCCTTTCTCAATTTGGCACTTCACTCCTTAACAAATAGTCTGATGAAAAAATGTAGGAGGGGTCAGAGGATAAGGAGGGGAGGGATAAATTGGGAGACTGGGACTGACAGATACACATTGCTGCTGCCAAGTCGCTTCAGTCGTGTCTGACTCTGTGCGACCCCATGGACTGCAGCCTACCAGGCTTCTCCGTCCATGGGATTCTCCAGGCAAGAACACTGGAGTGGGTTGCCATTTCCTTCTCCAAGATACACATTACTACATATAAAATAGATAACTAATAAGAACCTGCTCTATAATACAGGAAACTCAGCTCAATACTCTGTAATGTCCTATGTGGGAAAAGATTCTAAAAAAGAGTAGATATATATACACATATCTGATTATAATTGATTCATTTTGCTGTACACCAGAAACTAACACAACATTGTAAATCAACTATATTCCAATTTAAAAAAAAAATGTAGGAGAGGGAAAGGTAACACAGCATAAAATACTTGTGGGGTCAATTCAAGGCAGGAAGCCCAAAGATAAGCTTGGCCTCTCACCTGCTATATACACCACCACAGCATCTGTGTGACTGGTTGAGTATATTGAGTAGGAATGTCTGGGAGACCATACTAAGTCATCAACTAACACTTTGTAACGTAATGTGATTAAACACCAATAGGTTTAGAACAAAAAAAAATTAGTTTAGAGCTTAGAGGAAGATCCATGTTAGAATTGTGCTATCATAAGTAGTAATTAAACTAGATCTTACAAGGATGGGAGACATAAAGAAAATGAAAGAGGGAATTCTAAGCACAAAGAAATTCACGAGCAAAGGCATGGAGGCCTGAATTAGCATGATACATTCACAAAGCACTGAGGAGCAGCCATGTACCAGAATATCCTCAGGGTTTTGTTGGAAGTGGAAGATAAAGATAGGTGTTGGAAGATAAGCTATGAAAAGCTGGCTAGAGCTGAATTATTTAATGCCAAATAAGCATTTACACTATTTTGCAAGCATATTAAAGCAATGAATGATATTTTTATGCAAACTGAATTAGCGTGGGAAAAAATAGAGTGTAGGGGTCAGTTACAAAATACTTTTTACGTTGAAGACATGAGATAACAAAGATCTTGAATACAGCAGTGGCAGTGAACATAGAGAGAACAAGACAGAATAGAATTTTTGAAAGAATCTGTAGGACTTAAATAACATATTGGCAGTGAAAAATTATAAGTATTCAAAATAACTTCAAAATGAAGAGCGAATATCTGCTAAAAATATAATAGTGTCTTTTGTGCATCCTAAGAAAAAGGTAACCAACTGAGCTCCAACTTTGCGAGATAGCCTCATAAAGGTAAATATTGTATTTGGCTGCCATAAAAACTACTGGGGAATTTTGCTTCTGACCATGATGGACTAATAGGGACCAGATTTACACTCCTAACAGAAACAATGAAAAAATATGAAACAAGAATTTTGAAAAACTCAGCAGCACACATTTCATGACTATGATCCCTGAAATGAAACAAAAGTGAGGAGCCTTACAATTGCCCCCACATGTCTGTCTTCAGGAAGGCCAAATGGACTAGAACCTCTGGTGCAGAATATTGGATAGGAAGGACACAGAGAGACTGCTCCAGGGACTGCAGAGAGAGCCCACTGAGTAACTGTGTCAGTCCTGGCCTGTAAATAAAGGAACAGAAACTACAAAGGGCTGGAGAAAAATCTGCTGGAAATCAGCAGGCTAAATGTCTCCCAGAGATCAGATAAAACTGGGACTGGTTCATGTTTCCACGAGCCAATGGAGAGAAGCGTGGAGCACTGGGTAGAGATTATGGAATTTAGTAGTGGTCTTAGATTGATAATTCCTGTTGGCTCGCTAGTAAACAATCACTTGCCAATGCAGGAGATGCAGGTTTAATCTCTGCGTTGGGAAGATGCCCTGGAGAAGGAAATGACAACCCACTCCAGTATTCCTGCCTAGGAAATCCCATGAACAGAGGAGCCTGGCAGGCTACAGACGATGTGGTTGCAAACAGTCTGACACGACTTAGCAACTAAACAATGAAAAGTGGCCTTAGATTATTAGAATATTGGTTTTAGACTAAAGGCTGCTCTAGATTTCACCCCACTTACCTACCAAAAGTCCTAAAGGAAATCAACCCAGAATATTCATTGAAAGGACTGATGTTGAAGCTGAACCTCCAAGCTCTGGCCACCTTATGCAAAGAGCTGACTAATTGGAAAAGACCCTGATGCTGGGAAAGATTGAGGAGGAAAAAGGGGCAACAGAGGATGAGCTGGTTGGATTGCATCACCAACTCAATGGACATGAGTAAATCATGAGAACAAGCTTTATCCTAAGCTAACAAGAACGGGAGATGCTCTTCACATTGAAAATTGAGTAGATGAGCAGAGCAGGCTATCCATTTAGACATAGAAGATGGACCAATACCTGAGAAGATGTGATTTGAGGACTGTTGCCTCAAAAACTCCTTAGTCATGTACAATGGTGCCTGATATTCCACAATTATAAATGGTTTTCTTTGGCATGTAGATTCTTTCACCTAATTTGTAATTGGTCTGATAGACAGAGTGCCTGAAGAACTATGGACAGAGGTTCGTGACACTGTATGGGAAGCAGAGATCAAAATCATCCCCAAGAAAAAAAAATTCAAAAAGGAAACATGGTTGTCTGAGGAGGCTTTACAAATAGCTCAGAAAAGAAGTGAAAGGCAAAGGAGAAAAGGAAAGATATACCCATTTCAATGAAGAGTTCCAAAGAATAGGAAGAAGAGATAAGAAAGCCTTCCCCAGTGATCAGTGCAAAGAAATAGAGGAAAACAATAGAATGGGAAAGACTAGAGATCTCTTCAAGAAAATAAGAGATACCAAGGGAACATTTCATGCAAAGATGGGCTCAATAAAGGACAGAAATGGTATGGATCTAACAGAAGCAGAAGATATTAAAAAGAGGTGGCAAGAATACACAGAAGAATTATACAAAAAAGATTTTCATGACCCAGATAATCATGATGGTATGATCACTCACCTAGAGCCAGACATCCTGGAGTGCAAAGTCGAGTGACCCTTAGGAAGCATCACTACGAACAAAGCTAGTGGAGGTGATGGAATTCCAGTTAAGCTATTTCAGATTCTTAAAAATGATGCTGTGAAAGTGCTGCACTTAATATGCCAGCAAATTTGGAAAACTCAGCAGTGGCCGCAGAACTGGAAAAGGTCAGTCTTCATTCCGATCCCAAAGAAAGGCAATGCCAAAGAATGCTCAAACTACCACACAATTGCATTCATCTCACAAGCTAGCAAAGTAATGCTCAAAATTCTCTAAGGCAGGCTTCAACAGTATGTGAACTATGAACTTCCAGATGTTCAAATGGATTTAGAAAAGGCAGAGGAACCAGAGATCAAATTGCTAACATCTGATAGATCATCGAAAAAGCAAGAGAGGTCCAGAAAAACACCTACTTCTCTTTTATTGACTATACCAAAACCTTTGATTGTGTGGATCACAAAGAACTGGAAAATTCTTAAAGAGATGGGAATACCAGACCACCTGACCTGCCTCTTGAGAAACCTGTATGCAGGTCAGGAAGCAGTTAGAACTAGACATGGAACAACAGGCTGGTTCCAAATAGGGAAAAGAGTACATCAAGGCTGTATATTGTCACCCTGCTTATTTAACTTCTACGCAGAGTACATCACGAGAAATGCTGGGCTGGAAGAAGCACAAGCTGGAATCAAGATTGCCCAGAGAAATATCAATAACCTCAGATAAGCAGATGACACCACCCTAATGGCAGAAAGCAAAGAACTATAGAGCCTCTTGATGAAAGTGAAAGAGGAGAGTGAACAAGTTGGCTTAAAGCTCGACATTCGGAAAACTAAGATCATGCCATCCGGTCCCATCACTTCATGGCAAATAGATCGGGAAACAGTGGAAACAGTGGCTGACTTTATTTTGGGGGGCTCCAAAATCACTGCAGATGGTGACTGAAGCCATGAAATTAAAAGATGCTTGCTCCTTGGAAGAAAAGCTATGACCAACCTAGACAGCATATTCAAAAGCAGAGACACTACTTTGCCAACAAAGGTCCATATAGTCAAAGCTATGGTTTTTCCAGTAGTCATATATGGATGTGAGTATGGGACTATAAAGAAAGTGAAGTCGCTCAGTTGTGTCCGACTCTCAGCAACCCCATGGACTGTAGCCTACCAGGCTCCTCCATCCATGGGATTCTGCAGGCAAGAATACTGGAGTGGGTTGCCATTTCCTTCTCCAGGGGATCTTCCTGACCCAGGGATGGAACCCAGGTCTCCCGCGTTGCAGGCAGACACTTTAACCTCTCAGCCACCAGGCTGAGTACTAAATAATTGATGCTTTTAACTGTGGTGTTGGAGAAGACTCTTGAGAGTCCCTTGGACTGCAAGGAGATCCAATCAGTCCATCCTAAAGGAAATTAGTCCTGAATATTCATTTGAAGGACTGATGCTGAAGCTGAAACTCCAATACTTTGGCCACCTGATGCAAATAACTAACTCATTTGAAAAAACCCTGATGCTAGGAAAGATTGAAGGTGGGAAGAGAAGGGGAAGACAGAGGATGAGATGGCTGGAGGGCATCACCGACTCAATGGACGTGAGTTTGAGTAAACTCCAGGAGTTGGTGATGGACAGGGAGGCCTGGGTGCTGCTGTCCATGGGGTCCCAAAGAGTTGGACACGACTGAGTGACTGAACGGAACTGAATTTGTAAATAAAAATCCCATGTATGGAAAAAATAGCATATTTAGCCTAAGAGAATTTACAAATCCATGTTTATAGGTGCTTTTCTGAGCTCAGATATGGATTGTAGTAGGTAGTGGTAGTGTATAGAACTGGGACTTCTGAGATGGAATGGGGGAAACCTGAGGGCCAAAAAGGACACAAGCCCTAAAACTAGCCCCCAGTGACCCTACTGTGTGGTATAGGAAAGCCATCAATGTGCAGCTCTTCTGGCATGGGACAGGGCCTTTGCAAGTATGGGGCAGGGTGCTGGAAATGAGTACTGAGGTGAAAACAAGGTATCTGGTGTCAGATGATGCCCATGTTCTCACTGATATACAAGAGGAGATCATTTACCAGTTACATCGAGGACTTGAAAAGAGAGAGTGTCTGGAATGGCTTCTGGGCATCTCAAAAAGAGATGACTAGTATCGTCAGGGAGCAGATGTGACTGCTCCGTTGTAACTGGAGTCCCTGACATTGCAGATGGCCGAAGCTGCATGGGTCTCCATCTTCCTGAGGCTTCCTCTATAAAGCAAGAGGAAAAGCAAATAGTAGGGGTGCGATAGATATGGTGAACACAGCAGAAGTTTGGTAGGTCACAGAAGTCAATCTTGAAGATCAGTATGCAGGTAAGAAAGGCAATGGGCAATGCCAGAAAGAACACTGGGCCGCTCTTCGAAAGACAAATTGTAGCTCACGTCTACAACTAATGACCTATTCGACCTTAGACAAGCCACCAGTACAATCCCTTCTAGAAAAAAAAAAGTTTTATCACTGATGTGGTCATAAAGTCTGTCCAGGAAGGAAATCCAGATACAGAGAAAGGGGCTGATGATTCAATTGAAACAAAAACAGATAAAGGCCTGGAAGTTTCGGTGAGGACAGATGGAGGTTCACTTAGCAAAAGGGGAGAGGTGAGATGCCAGGCTGAATGCTCCTTCAGAGCATCTACCGCAGGCTGAGAATGTGAAGAGTGAATAGTTTAGATTCCTGCTCACCTCGTATTAACTGTGAAACTCTGGGCAAACTACTTATCTCTCTGGGCTTCACTTTTCTTGTCTATTAAATGGGGATGATAATAATACATCGACATACACACTCGATATATAACAATTTGTAGCACAGGTTGGACATTCAAAAGGACTAGGACTCCAAACAGAACTAACTGTTCCCTTTCTCAACTCTGTTTTCAAAAGAGATTTCCACTCAAAAGTCATTTCTTTCTGAATTCCTATAGTATGATTTGTTTATGCTCCGATATTTAGTAAAACAAAATGTTCCGTTGCCTTTGTTCCTAAGAGTGTGTGTGTGTGCGCGTGTGTCTGTCAGTCTGCCTATTTCCATAGCCACACTGCAAGTTTTTAGAGTAGAAAGATATGTGTTAGATTCCATATGTATCCCTTTCAGCTCCTAGAGTATACTATAGCATTCACCAAATACCTGTTAAATAACTGAGGTTGTCAGTCCTAGATGAAAAATAAAAAAACAAAAAACAAACTGACAAAAAAACCTTTCCTGTGCTCCATATCAATTACACAGCTTAGGAAGTGGCGGGTGTAGAAAATTTAACTAGGGTTGGGGTGTTTTTGTTTGTTTCCAGTTGGTCTGTGACTATACATAGATTCAATCATAATGAAGCTGACAAAGGAGAGATGACATTTTGGAAACAGAAAAGGAATTTTGGATATTACAGCCCAACATTTGTCACCTCCCTGGCTGATAGCAGCACACGTTTGTTCGCTCCCTTTGGCTAAATTTGGATCAAATGCCGGCTGAGTGCACCAAGCAAGCCAGAACTGCATTGTACCTCTATTTCGTGACATATGAGCTCCCTGCTTTAATCTCCCCTTTACTGTATAAAAGAGGATCTGAGGCTGTTAGACTTCAATCCGGTGATTCATGCAGCTGGCACACAATAGATTCCACCTCTCTCCTCACTGCTGCACAATATCAAGCTAAACAAAATGCCTTAGAAAGCTTCAGTACATGTAGTTAGCCTGTCACAGATCCCCCCTCCCCCCACACACTCACTCGCTCTCGCTCCTCTTTTTTCTTCTACTGAGCAAAAGAGTCCGAATGCCCAGCACCTGCCTTTTACTGACATTTCCACAAAGGTAAAGGAATGAACCTTTTGTCAATTCCAACCAAACGATCTGTTTTGAAACAATGAGATGAAAAGCCTGGGCCCCTCTCCTCGCTACTGGATTATAGAGCAGAGGCTTAAAATAAAGGACACTTGATTTTATTGATTTAATGAGGGATGGAGTCTTTTGCCGGAGCATCCCTCGTGGCAAAGGAACAAGTCTCGCTGGCAGGTACCTCCAATGAGGCACTGCTCTTCCATTTGCTTGGTTTTGCGACGGTGCTTGTTTATGGGTTTGGCTGTGAGGATGACCCACAGTGTTCCTTCCTATGCCGCATGAAGCAGTCGGACGCCTGCCGTGATTTCCCTGTGTGTCTCTAGACAGGCAGCTGCAGAGGGGAGGCGGCACAGCACTGCAGGATAAAGAGCTGCAGGAAGAGGTGACAGGGGAAGCACAGCTTTGAAAAAAGAAGAGTCAAATAAAACAGACTGGAAAAGAAATAGCACTTCTAGCTGCAAAAAGAGATTGTGTTCAAGACCTATTATTTCTCAGCAGAGCCTGTTTCAGCTCGGTTTCTCAACCTGCTCTCTGTGTCCACACCACTCCCTCCCCCACCCCCACACTTCCCCCTCCCCCTTCATCACCCAACTTTGAATAGTGAGGAGACTAAGGGGGTTCAGGCACGATGTTTTATTGTGGATGGGTCCAGGCACAGCTAGATAATCTTTCTGCTTTTGTTCTCTTCTTCTTTGGAGTTCCTTGGGATATTATTATTGACATGTTCATATGGAAATTTTTGCATTATATGTTTCTTCTTTTACATTTGCCCTATTTTTTCCATACAGTCCAACTCCATTGTGCACTCTGCCGTGTGAAAGGGATCTTGTCAGTTACCTGCTGACCGAATTTAAGCAGTGATCTACTTTTAATACCAAAATAGACTGTGTGTTTGTTAATAGATATGTGCATAGCCAAGATTCCTGTTAATATGAATATATGTCTCTGTACACTGTGTACATTTATTTCAATGTATTTATACAGTCCACTCATAGATTAAACACCCCCAATTCCCTCTGGTGTTACTGTCTCTCTGATTGCTAGCTTAAAGAGAAACAGTTCCTAAGAGCATATGGTTTCCAAAACACAGCCCTTCCCCCTCCTTTTCAGTTTACACAAAATGAGCTGCTACCCCTCCCCCCACAGTTTCTCTGCTCTCCAAGCAACGGAGTCTGAAACCATGGGGCAAAATCATTAGTTCCCAATTACCTTAAGCCATGCAAGATAACCTCTCTCAAGAGCTGTTGGTAAAATATGTACGCGGTGCCAATGTCTGGACAGTTATGAAGTATCGGGGGGGTAGGGCTTGGCCACTGCAGACACCAATGCATCTCAAATGAAGTGCTTTTATTAAAGAAGTATAATCACCAGGATAACTAATTACGTCAATACCACATAGTTAATTAAACCCATTATAGTTACTATTCCCATGGAGAGGAGGTCAAATAATGCCACCATCTTCTTGATTCTATCATGCTAACAAAAAGAAGGAGAAATTAAATAAAACGTGACACAGCCCTCTTCGCTTTATATCTTTTCTCTGAAATGTTTAACAACTACCGAGGATGTCATCCAAGAAGGTCTTCAAGGGTAAGCCATACCCAAAGATAGCTGGATTGCTCAAAAGACTGCCTATAATTTACCCGTACTTCAATTAAGTGATGACCAACTGTTTGCTTGATTGGGGTAAGAAGCAGTGACAAGTAAAAGTGAAAAACAGAATGAACTGTCGCTGTGTTTTTATTAGTGTCTTGCAGAGAAACATGATGGAGGGCAGTGCTTATGTCTGAGTTCAATTCGGCTTTACAATGAACGACCAGAAGGTAACCCACGTACCCCTCTTGACCCTAACCGGGGACTGCGAGAGAGACACTCCAAGGTTAGATATGAAAGTTCACTAACCCCCAGAAGGCACACAGACAATCCTGTGGTTTCAACCACAAAGACTTCTCACATTGACACTCAAATATTAAGGATGATTCAGATAGGGACATGGAAAAAGAGAGAATTCAAGGACTCTACTGCTCTATTGCATAGTCATATTGTTTTCCAGAGAAAGAATGTGGACAAAAAGATGCACACTCACATATCCACACACAAATACACACACACACATACACACACATCTCTTAAATACTAATCTCTGGAAAATAAAACCAAGATATTTTGATCTTCCTTGTCTGAAATTCACCAGGTCATTATATCACTGTCACACCTTCTTCTGAAAGCAGTTCATTGTACATAGAGAGGATTTGCATTTACTTCTCCTGATTAACAAAGAAAACTTTGTATAAAAGGGCTAGGCACTGGGACGTGCAAATGTGGCCACTGACCCCCTGCAGGAGAAGGCAGACAAGCAGTAGAGAGAAGAGGTAGATGAGGAAGGAGAAAGAATGCTTTGATCCCAGGGCAGTGCACACAATGGCGCGGGCAGCACCCCCAGCAGGCTGACCCGAGAAGCCTGAAGTTGGGCTCAGAACCACCAAGCGGGAAGCACTACAATGAGAAGTGTTTCATGGGATGCTGACCAAAGATGGTTGCACACTCCAGGCTCCAGCTCAATTTTCTGGGTTTGGTTTTGTGATCTCTGTTGAGGGTACTGCTACGTTACTGTTGAGGTTGTTTTCCAGCTCAGAAAAATTAGAAGATTGTTCCAACTATAAGCTGGGCCTGGTTCTTCTTCATTGAAGATGTGCTCATAACATACATACCGTAAGCAAAAGGCAGCACAAAAATCACAGAGACCCCAGGAAAAGCAGAAGATCAGGTGTTAAATGTTTTATTTGTCCAGTATTTTAAGCTGACATAGGAGGCATTTTGTTTAGATGCAAAGTGATCTTTTATTTGCCATCCACAACCCTCACTCCTACCCCAAAAGATTCTCCTCAATGTCTCTGTGTTTGTAGAGACACCTTGCTACCAGCCGACCAGACAGAAACACTGAGGGGGTCGGGGGTCCTTGCTTTTCTTTTCTTTGTTTTGTTTACTCTGTCTCCTTTGCCCCCGCTTATCAAATCAGTCCAGGAAATCTCTTGCCATCAACCACTTCCCTCCAAATCTCCTTTCTGCTGCCACTCTTGTCACATCGCCCTGTCTGCCTCCCCCTGCTACTTCTAGTCACATTCCCCTTTCAATCTCTGTTACGCAATTCACCAGACTAATCTATCTAAAGCACTGTTCTCCTCTGATTCCTCCTGGCTCCGGGCATACACTGATCACCCAGACTGCCATAAGGTTGTCTCCATTGTCTCTCTGCTCCCTATGCAGGTTGACCTCTCAGAACCTCCTTACCTCTGACCTGTGCCCCTCCCAGGTTGGGTCACACACTCCAAGACTGAAAGCCTTTGCTCCATACACGCATATCACCCCAGTCCCCTCCGCCACCCATCCTTCTTAAACTCCTATACATCCTTCAGTGTTCATCTTAATGCCTCCACCAGGAAGCCTTCCCTGACATTCCTAAAAGCTACAAATGCCTGTCTTATTCTGGTTTCCCAGAATATATCTTTTGATATGTATTTTATGACCATTATTATAATCTGCCTGTAATAATCAAGTAAGTATTGATCATATGACTTCTTCAGATTTTAAATTCTTTGTAAAAGTTCAGAGACCATGTTTTACTAAACTTTGTAAGAGCTTAGTTAAATATCTATCTATCTACTTCATTCTACATGATCAGGGCATTTTCTCAAAAACAGGGTGCATATCCATCTACTTGGAAAAGTTTTGCCATATAATAGTTCAAGGGAGTGAAATACATGAACAGTCTCTAGTACTTTCATTTCCATCATTTTATGGTCTAAAGACAATGAGCTTCACTATCATAGTTAATTCAGGAGGAAAGTGGGGTGAACAAATCAACCCTAAAAGTATTCCAAAATTACTTTGACCTGATAGAACATTCTGTAATTTTGTTTCAAAATTGTAGTAAGTTGTATTACTATAAACATCATTCTTTATACCTTGATGCCCAAACAGACACAAAATACCCAGCAAGTAACAACAAAATTTTACTGCTGTATCCACCTGCTGTGATCTTTGCCTTCACAACTTTATGGTAGATGAGATTCACATCTGAAATTATTTTACTCAACCTTCAGAGACCAAAGCAATTTATCAGTTCAGTTAAATTCATTTCAGTTGCTCAGTCGTGTCCAACTCTTTGCGACCCCATGAACCGCAGCACGCCAGGCCTTCCTGTCCATCACCAAATACTGGAGTCCACCCAAACCCATGTCCATTGTGTAGGTGATGCCATCCAACCATCCCATTCTCTGTCATCCCCTTCCCCTCCTGCCCGCCATCTTTCCCAGCAACAGGGTATTTTCAAATGAGTCAGGTCTTTGCATCAGGTGGCCAAACTATTGGAGTTTCAGCTTCAACATCAGTCCTTCCAATGATCACCCAGGACTGATCTCCTTTAGGATGGACTGGTTGGATCTCCTTGCAGTCCAAGGAACTCTCAAGAGTCTTCTCCAACACCACAGTTCAAAAGCATCAATTCTTCAGTGCTCAGCTTTCTTTATAGTCCAACTCTCATATCCATACATGACTACTGGAAAAACCATAGTCTTGACTAGACAGATGTTTGTTGGCAAAGTAATGTCTCTGCTTTTTAATATGCTAATTAGGTTGGTCATAACTTTCCTTCCGAGGAGTAAGCATCTTTTAATTTCATGGCTGCAATCACCATCTGCAGTGATTTTGGGGCCCCCAAAAATAAAGTCTCTCACTTTCCACTGTTTCCCCATCTATTTCCCATAAAGTGATGGGACCAGATGCCATGATCTTTGTCTTCTGAATGTTGAGCTTTAAGCCAACTTTTTCACTCTCCTCTTTCACTTTCATCAAGAGGCTCTTTAGTTCTTCTTCAATTTCTGCCATAAGGGTGGTGTCATCTGCATATATGAGGTTATTGATATTTCTCCCGGCAATCTTGATTCAAGCTTGTGCTTCTTCCAGCTCAGTGTTTCTCATGATGTACTCTACATAGAAGTTAAATAAGCAGGGTGACATATAAGCTTTGATGTGTACTCCTTTCCCTATTTGGAACCAGCCTGCTGTTCCATGTCCAGTTCTAATTGTTGCTTCCCGATCTGCATGCAGGTTTCTCAAGAGGCAGGTCAGGTGGTTGAGTATTCCCATCTCTTTCAGGATTTTCCACAGTTATTGTGATCCACACAGTCAAAGGCTTTGGCATAGTCAATAAAGCAGAAATAGATGTTTTTCTGGAACTCTCTTGCTTTTGTGATGATCCAGCGGATGTTAGCAATTTGATCTCTGGTTCCTCTGCCTTTTCTAAAACCAGCTTGAACATCAGGAAGTTCACAGTTCACGCATTGCTGAAGCCTGACTTGGAGAATTTTGAGCATTACTTTACTAGCATGTGAAATGAGTGCAATTGGGTGGTAGTTTGAGCATTCTTTGGCATTGCCTTTCTTTGGGATCAGAATGAAAACTGACCTTTTCCAGTCCTGCGGCCACTGCTGAGTTTTCCAAATTTGCTGGCATATTAAGTGCAGCACTTGCACAGCATCATCTTTCAGGATTTGAAATAGCTCAACTGGAATTCCATCAACTTCACTAGCTTGGTTCATAGTGATGCTTCCTAAGGCCCACTTGACTTCACGTTCCAAAATGTATGGCTCTAGGTGAGTGATCACACCATCGTGATTATCTTGTTCGTGAAGATCTTTTTTGTACAGTTCTTCTGTATATTCTTGCCACCTCTTCTTAATATATTCTGCTTCTGTTAGGTCCATACCATTTCTGTCCTTTATTGAGCCCATCTTTGCATGAAATATTCCCTTGGTATCTCTAATTTTCTTGAAGAGATCTCTAGTCTTTCCCATTCTGTCGTTTTCCTCTATTTCTTTGCATTGATCACTGAGGAAGGCTTTCTTATCTCTTCTTGCTATTCTTTGGAAGTCTGTATTCAGATGCTTATATCTTTCCTTTTCTCCTTTGCTTTTCACTTCTCTTCTTTTCACAGCTATTTGTAAGGCCTCCTCAGACAGCCATTTTGCTTTTTTGCATTTCTTTTTCTTGGGGATGGTCTTGCTCCCTGTCTCCTATACAGTGTTATGAACCTCCATCCATAGTTCATCAGGTGCTCTATCATATCTAGTCCCTTAAATCTATTTCTCACTTCCACTGTATAATCATAAGGGATTTGATTTAGTTCATACCTGAGTTGTTTAGTGGTTTTCCCCACTTTCTTCAATTTACCTCTGAATTTGGCAATAAGGAGTTCATGATCTGAGTCACAGTCAGCTCCCAGTCTTGTTTTTGCTGACTGTATAGAGCTTCTCCATCTTTTGCTGCAAAGAATATAATCAATCTGATTGGGTATCTTAATTATATCAAAGGAGGAATAGCAGAGAGGAAAGATCAATATATGAGGACTCATGAGATCTGAGTTGAAATTCTGGTTGTGCCTACCCCAAGTTGGATGAATCATTTGAAAAATATAAATCACTAAGAGATTCTCTGTATACGCCCACACACACACACTCTCACATGCACATACACAGATATACACAGATGCACACACAAAGCCATACAGTTGGACTTCCTAAACTTTAAAAAGAAAATGGAATAGCCTTAAAATCAGCAAAGTAAGCAAACTGAACATGATCAGCACACTTATTCCCAATTTTAAACTGTATGATATTGTAATTTCATATTATTTTGAAGCAAAATAAAATGTTTACCCATTTGATGTTATAAGACAAATATATCTACTTCAAAGAGAAGAGACAAAGTAAAATTAGAAATAAAGGGCTGTAATACAATTTTGGAATAATACAGGATAGAAAGCAATATAAAATGTAATACAAGTTCATAACAGTGGTTAAGTCACTGGCTACCACTTGTCTATAACTACAGAAGCACTTGGAATAATAAACTGAGGGTTGCCATTCTGGGTGGGTGCTTGGTGTTAAGTGTTAGTCGCTCAGTCGTGCCCGACTCTTTGCGACCCCATGGACTGCAGCTCACCAGGCTCCTCTGTCCGTGGGATTTTCCAGGCAATGATACTGGAGTGGGTTACCATTTCCTTCTCCAGGGGATTTTCCCAACCTAGGGATTGAACCCAGGTCTCCTGCACTGCAGGCAGATTCTTTACCTAATAAATGCAAATGCAAACAATTTTGAACAAACATGAAGAAACTTTGGCTTTTCAACATTGTACTGCATAAGGACTTTCTTTAGTTTAGCAATTGAAGAAAACAACATTGGGGTTGAAAATTATTTTGTTTGAAAATTCTCTTCCCATTGAATAAATTAGATATAAGTGACTAAAATACAAAAATCTTTTTAAAAAATTCAATCAAGGCACTTTGAATTTTGACTCTGTCCCAGACTTGAATGAGCCCATAGACAGTTCAGGGTTTACCAGTGTACAATGAATATAAAATGTGTGCTTCCATAACCCCATCTTCATTCCAAAAACCTACCAGATGAGAACAAAAATACAAAATCATGCTTTGTGTTATAGGAAGGAAAGAAAGAAAAAAGGAAGGAAAGAGGGAAGGAAAGAAGAGGGAGGGAAAGAAGAGAGGAAGGAAGTAAATAATGTGGAGCAGAAAAAGAGAAAGATGAGGAAAAGAGAAAGATGGAGGAAGGAAAGAGAGAAAAGAGAATGAACAAGAGAGAAAAGAGAATGAACAAGACATCAAAGAAGACTTCTGGAAAACAGTTGAAAGTTTGACAAATCTAGAGAACATAAACAATTTCCCTAAATTTGTCTTCTGTCCTCACCTCTCCCCTCCCTGGATTCTTGTCATCTCACTGCATTTATGGCTTCCCTAGCAAAATAATAGTAAATAGATCAGGAACAACCATAAACAAAAAGAAATGTAACCCTAAGCCTAAAAATCCACAAATGTTTTCTTGTAAATATCTAACAAAAAATGTACATAGTCAATACACCAATGATGTTTCAATATATCTGAGGCATCACTATTACTACACATAAATAGTTTCTTCTAATGAGTCCCCATTTTCTGCAAGATATGGGATCCATAGGCTCTCCAGAAACCAAACACAGCTTAACTCTGAAACTTCATTTTCTTCCACACCTCCACTCCCACAATATTCTTTAGAAACACCAAAAGACATACAATTTCCTGTGGATGTTTGCCAGAGAACACAGGAGAGATGGTCATTTCAAGCAACGGATGCAGTGACGACTCAGAGGTGTCAGAGGGTATGATCTGTCCTCTGGGAAGCCTCCTTTGACCCCTTGGGAAAGGGGACACTCCCTCACTGGAAAACCTCTGACTTGTCACTTTCATCTCTTAGAACAGAGATGAGAGTTGGGTTTCTTTCAAACCCTCCCTCTGTTGGGATTCTTTTTTACATATGTGTCTTCTCTACTAAACCAGAAGTTCTGAGAGAGCTAGGATATTTAATCATTTCTTAAAACAGGGAAGACAGTGTGTCTGACACATCTTAATAACAATAATAGTCAATATATGCATCAGGCATTCAGAAGAATTCTGTCATGAACCTTGCAGTACTAAACTATAATAACATTTCTTACACTTGTAAAACACTTTATTGCTTAAAATAAGTCTTTATAGATATTATCATAACTTATCATTAGGTCTGTGAAAACATTTTTATCCTCAATTTCAAGTTAAGAAAAGAGCTTTGTCAATTAACTTAATTTACAAAGTAGCTAGACTAGCTAGGTGGCTCAGATGGTAAAGAATCTGCCTACAATGCAGGAAACATGGGTTGGATGCCTGGGTCAGGAAGAACCCATGGAAAAGGGAATGGCAACCCACTCCAGTATTCTAGCCTGGAGAATTCCATGGATAGAGGAGCCTGGCAGGCTACAGTCCATGAGGTTGCAAACAGTTGGACACAACTAACCATCTAACATTTCCACTTCAATTGTTTTGACAGAATTTTAGAGAAGTTAATTTCTCTAGTCTTCAGCTTTTCTACTTATAAAATAAAATATTGATCTGAGTCTCTTTAAATTCCCCTTTACCACTCTGTGATTATTAATTTGATTTCAGAGAGTAAGAATTATTTGGACAAGACCATTTCTTCATCAAATTTAATTCTAAAATACCAGTAGGATAAACTCTAGAGAGCTCTTCAAGAAAATTGGAGATACCAAAGGAATATTTCATGCAAAGATGGGCATAATAAAAGACAGAAATGGCAAAGATCTAATAAAAGCAGAAGAGATTAACAAGAGGTGACAAGAATACATAGAAGAATTGCACAAAAAAGGTGTTAATGACCCCGATAACCACAATGGTGAGGTCACTCACCTAGAACCAGACATCCTGGAATGTGAAGTGAAGTGGGCCTTAGGAAGCATTACTATGAACAAAGCTAGTGTAGGGGACAGAATTCCAGCTGAGCTACTTAACTGTTAAAGTGCTACACTCAATATGCCAGCAGATTTGGAAAACTCAGTGGACTGAAAAAGGTCAGATTGCCTTGCAATCCCAAAGAAAGGCAATGCCAAAAAATGTTAAAATTATTGTACAACTGCACTCATTTCACATGCTAGCAAGATTATGCTCAGAATCATTCAAGCTGGGCTTCAACAATACATGAACCAAGAACTTCCAGATGTACAAGCTGGATTTAGAAAAGGCAGAGAGAGCAGAGGTCAAATTGCCAATAACCACTGGATCATAGAAAAAGCAAGGGAATTTTTTAAAAAATCTATTTTTGCTTCATTGACAATGCTAAAGCCTTTGACTGTGTAGAACACAACAAACTGGAAAATTCTTAAAGAGATGTGACTATCAGACCACCTTACTTGCTTCCAGAGAAACCTGTACGCAGGTCAAGAAGCAACAGTTAGAACCAGACATGGAAAAACCAACTGGTTCAAAATTGGGAAAGGTGTACATAAAGGATATATATTGTCACCGTGCTTATTTAACTTATATGCAGAGTACATCATGCAAAATGCCAGGCTGAATGAAGCACAAGCTGGGGTCAAGATCACCAGGAGAAATATCAATAACCTCACATACTCCAGTGGCAGAAAGTGAAGAGGTATTAAAGAGCCTCTTGATGAACTTTTCTGAAAAAGGAGAGAAAAAGCTGGCTTGAAGCTCAACATTCAGAAAACTAAAATCATGGCACCTGGTTCCATCACATCATGGCCAATAGATGGGGAAACAATGGAAACAGTGACAGACTTTATTTTCTTGGGCTCCAAAATCACTGCAGATGGTGACTGCAGCCATGAAATTAATAGATGCTTGCTCCTTGGAAGAAAAGTTATGACAAACCTAGACAGTGTAGTAAAAAGCAAAGTGACAAAGGACACTTTGCTGACGAAGGTCCGTCTAGTCAAGGCTATGGTTTTTCCAGTAGTCATGTACGGATGTGAGAGTTGGCCCATAAAGAATGCTGAGCACCGATGATTTGATGCTTTAGAACTGTGGTGCTGGAGAAGACTCTTGAGAGTCCCTTGGACAGCAAGGGATCCAACCAGTCAATTCTAAAGGAAATCAATCCTGAATATTCACTGAAGGACTGATGCTGGAGCTAAAGCTCCAATACTTTGGTCACCTGATGCAGAGAGCTGACTGATTGGAAAAGACACTGATACTAGGAAAGATCCAGGGTAAGAGGAGAATGGGGCAACAGAGGATGAAATGATTGGGTGGCATCACTGACTCAATGGACGTGAGTTTGAGGAAATTCAGGGCAATGGTGAAGGACAGGGATGCCTGAATGCTGCAGTTCATGGGGTCACATGCTCTGAAAACGTATCCAAAAAAAAAGAACTCACAATGTAAAATATAAAGAAGAGAGGACTCTGATACCAAACAACCAAATGGAAAAATATAAACAGCCAAAAGTGCACTGTATTAATAAACTGGAAGAAGGACCAGACAAACGCACAGAATGGAGAACTATCACAATTTTCAGGACTTCTGGCTCCTTTTACAAGTCTAAGTGATGCTCCTTTTACAAGTCCTAGCTTCCCTGATGTCTCAGTTGGTAAATAATCTGACTGCAATGCAGGAGAAACTGGTTCAATTCCTGGGTTAGGAAGATACTCTGGAGAAGGGATACGCTACCCACTCCAGTATCCTGGCCTGGAGAATTCCATGGACTGTACAGTCCATGGGGTCACAAATAGTCAGACACGACTGAGCAACTTTCACTCAGCAATGTCAGACAAGAAAAGGAGGCTTTTAGACTTGAGAGAAGATAGAAGAACCATGAAAAAGAACCAAACCAATTCTTGTGAAGAATAACCAAGATAAAAAAGATTTGAGGGTGGATGAATGATTTACAGTTTTTCTGGAAATCTTTTCACTCAACAAACACAGAGGACACAATTTTTTTTCCAGGTATACATGGATTATATGAAAAAAGAAAAACTACTCTGCAATAGGTCACAGATTAAATAAATCACATAGAATTTTTGATCTGATCACAATACAATAAAATCAGAAACTATTAAATGACAGCTTTCAAAACTCCATGTTACTGGAAATTATAGAACATTTTTTTTTTTGAAAAATAGCTTGGTTAAAAGAAAGACATAAGAAAAATTGTGAAACATTTACAACAAAATAGCAATGAAAGCTTACAGATCAAATTTTGGAATTGAAGTGGTGCTAAAACAAATTTTAAATTTTAAATAGATTTATCAGAAACCAACAAAAGATTTAAATAAATAAGTGATTACTCAAAGCACAAGTGAAAGGCTAAGCAAGTCAACCAACAAAAAGGAAATAATAAAAGACAACAGCAGGAATTTCCAGTTAAAGATGGGGATTTGGAGGTGTGCCTTTTAATCCACCCTCCCCAAAAGTCCATAAAACAATGGTGAAGGGATCTTTTAAGGCATAAACCTATAAAGACAAAAAGAATAGAGGATGAAGTACAGCAATACAACTTCAGATGATGAAAAACAGAAGAATGTATAGTAAATGACTTAGGAAACTAAGACAGAGAATCCTGAACTGGTAGTAGAGAAATCTAAGAAACTATTCCATTCGTCTCACAAAGCTCCACTCTTAAATATGAGCAGGCATTGGGGATGGGGGAGATGAGAAGCAAGTTGGAGGGAAAAGAGAGTGCAAGAAAAAAAACTGAACAAAGAAAGCTATTATTACTTTGAAAGAGGTAAGAGAAGGTATAGTATCCATGAATCAAGAATAAGATGCATTACAAGGAAAAATAAGGAAAGATAATAGAGATTTTGGCTGTCAAAATTATGAAAGCCAACATAAAAAATGCAGTAGAGAATTTGAAATATGTTGAGACATCTAAAGGATAGTAGAACAGACTAAGGGGTAGAGAATAGGAGAGAAATCATTTAAAATGTAGAGGATGAATTGCTAAATATTAGCTAAAATCTATCTAAAAATTGGTAAAGATCCATGAATATCTAAAACAATGTTGGAGAAAGAAGCAAAGCCATCGCATCACACGAAGACTGTGCAGCAGCAAGCACCAGGAAAAGAATGTAGATCCCAGGCAGGTCCCACGTTTACACGGCTTTGGTATTTGATAGAGGTGGCACTACTAATTTAGTCAGGGAATAGGTGCACACATATGCATAAGCATTGTATATTTTTAATCATATACATATAAGTAATAATAAATATGGATCGGAAAGACATATTAGGTTGAATCATGAAAGTGCTGATATTAGACTCTTCAGATTTACATATATAAGTTTCACAAATTTCAACCTAATACACTGAATGACTAATGGTTACCTATGAAAGAAGGAGAAAAGTTGCAGATAAATGGATTAAAGAATATAGTAAAACAAAAGAAGGGTCTTTTCTGAGGTGTGAGAAGCTAAGAACTGGGAAGAATAGCTCAATTCTATGCACCAGTAGGTGTTGAAGGAGGTAGATTTGTCAACAGACCCAAAACAGAATCTGAAGTTGTTATGTTAAGAAAATCTGCAAAAAATGTACAAGAAAGAAGACAGATGAGATAAGAAATGATAAAGCTGTCTTTGGAGAGAAAAAATATTTGAAAAATAGAGCTGTGAGAAATGGTAAGATTAGCTGAATATGGTTTCAGAGAATTACAGAAAAAAATAAATCATTAGACTTGGAGGACAAAACGAAAGTAAAGCAAAAGAATCTTTAATGACACTTCAGGGTACTTCCTAACCAGAAGTAAAAGACAGACAGCTGAAATGTCCTGAACGAGCTCAGGGTAACCTTGAAAACAAAGCGGATATCCAACAATTTTTTCCACCTCCCACCACCGCCACAATCACACTCCACATTCTGTCCAACACATACTAGGGTCACGAAATGTGCTCAATGAAATTTCGTAAGGTGGGATGGTGATGGTAAATGATTTCACTTTTCCCCTTAAGAGGGATTTTCCTTTGGATTGCACAATTTCTTAAACTCCAGATTTAGAAAAAGATATAAGCTTCACAGCATTTTCTAGATAAGGGTGATTACTCTTGCCCTCTTCAACAGACACTTCTGACAGTGAGAATTAAGCCTGTAAATCATACATATTAGACTTGACCATGACATGATACATCTTCTACTTATAATTTAGGTGATCTTATATAATGTGCTGGACAGTAATGTTATCATTATTTACAGAACCTTGAATGCAACAGTAATCATCGATCTAAATGTCTGTGCATTATTTTTAATGGAGAAGCACAGTGATCTATTCCAGGTTAATGCACAGAGTGGGATGAAGGGATTAAATGGGGAGATAGAAATATAGATTTCTCTGCAGCTACAACAGTAATATTCTGAATGCTCTTCTACTGCCCACCCCTCCCTTGACCACTCTCTTTCTACTTTGGTGATCAATGAAGCAACCTTTCTCAAATATCCACAGGTAATCCTTTACAATTTTCATGAATGAAGTAAAAGGTGTGGTAAATTACTGAGGACATTAATTATACAAACAACATAAAATGCTTGCACATCACACTCAATAATCTCTCAAATAAAGATTAAATTGTTGTGCTTGCACTCACTCATACTGAAACTCAGGTTCCTTTACAGATTTAATGGGCTTTAACATTTAATTTGCTTAAATTATTACTTTGTTGATATAAATAGATTGTTTATTTACTCTAGTCTAGCAATAACTGAAAGAGGAAGCCGCTAAAGGCAAAATACTCAATTACGTTCTATACCAGGAATCTATGAATCATAACATAATCATCGAGGCCAGTGTCTTCCATCAATCTCAGACTTACTATCCATTTGTAGCAAGAGACCAAAATGAAAAGCTAGGTAGCCCTCCAGTTCCTTCTGACTCATTTTAGTGTGCAACCTGGGTTATCTTGTTTGAACTCCAAGAGTAATCTGAGCTCCCCAATTTTTAACATATGTTCAAAACCATGATAGAAAGTGCAAATACTCTATAGAGACCTGTTGAATAAATCAAATGACTCACCACTTTTTAAGTTATTTACACAATTTTTGTTCTCCTTAACCACATAGACTCTTACTCACCATATCTTTAAGATGAACAATGATGCTCCCCAATATTATGAATTCTCTGGATATCTGCTACAAACATATTAACTAAGATACAAATGAATTTGTGTTTTCTTATTATGTGGGAATTTTCCTGTGCCATTTGTCCTTAAATATGCACAGATAAAATTTTCTGTGTATACAAAAAATAATCAGGTTTTAGATCTACATCTTCACAAATTACAAAATGTATTCTACTTTCAGAGCCAGAGGAAAAAGGTGAGCAACAGGAATCCAATACCTAGAAAAAAATTAAATATACTTCTTAAAGTCTTTCAATTTAGCCTTCATAAAACAATGAAACTTAGGACTGGATTTTTGGAATTGTATTACATAAATCCCATATATATTTTCAAAATATATATATAAATTCAGGCTCTGCTAATTACTAGTTATATGATCTTTGGCACTGTACTTAATCTCGCTGAACCTTGGTTTCCTGGCCTATAAAATAGAGATAATAACAATTACTTTATGGGGTCATAGTGAAGTTAGAAGCAAAGAATGGATGTAGAAGTAACTCGTTCAGTTTAAGGTCCTATACAAATGAAATTAGTGTTTGTATGTACCACCTACTACTGGTCCAAGACTAATCTGTAAGTGTGAAGAGAATATAAGAGGAGTATAAATATGGTCTCCTCCCATGACAAACTTAATACCCACTTGGAATCAGGAAATAATCAGAAAATGAGATGAGGCTATATAAAACTAGGTTCTGTGGTCCAGGCTACGTGTGCAATAACAATTCTAAGAAAGAAGAGCTTTAAATGGGCTGGAAATTATGACCATTTTCTTTCCGAATGGAACAGGCTAAGCTTTGCCTGAACAAAGAAGCAAAGATATCTAACAGCTGCTTACCACTCTGTGTTGCCTAAAATATCAGAGGAGTATGAGGTTTGGGCAGCTCTCAGGGCTGAGTCATCTTCCTCCTAACTTGGTATTTATTCAGGACGCAGCTCTAACGCCGATGACAACAGCATTCCTGACCTCTGAGCTGCTCAAAACGCTGAGACAGTTCTGAAGGTGAAACGGACACCTCATCCAGATTCCTGTGTGGTTATGCTTCGGCTGCCTCCTTGTTTTGCCACAATGTTTGCTCTAAATGAGAGAGGTCTTGACAGCTGAAGAAGAAGAACTGAGGCCAAATGAGAAATAGCCTAGATTTTCTTCTCATGACGATGCTCAAGGCTCACAGCTGAAGCAGTTAGAGAAGCGGCTGGAGTGTGAGCCTGTAACGTGTATCTTTATAGCTTGAATACCATGAAGTTCAACCAGTTCAGCGCACTTGCCCAGGTTCTATAAGGACCTGTTTTGAACAAACTTTTGTAAATGTTGAACATGCAAATCTTAGTAAGGGAGATAAAAGACAAAAATATATTTTTTGTGACAGACAATCTCACATACACTTTGTTCCCATCTAATCCAGTGGAAACTGTGCTCAGTACCCCAGTAGTGTCCAATTCTGCAAAACCATGGGCTGTAGCCTGGCAAGCTGTCCATGGAATTTTCCAGGCAGGAGTACTGGAATGGGCTGTCATTTCCTACTCCTGGGGATCTTTCTAACCCAGAGATCGAACCCACATTTCTTATGTCTCTTGCACTGGCAGGCAGATTCTTTACCACTGTGCCACCTGGGAAGCCAAGGCCTCGATAGGTTCCGTAATTTGCCCAAAGTCACTCAATTTATGAAACACAGAGAAAGAATTCAGACTCAGAAAATTCTGGCTCCAAAATCTATGCTTTTTACATTCAAATTGTCAGAGGGAGAAAAAGAATAAATACACAGAAGTATTTTTATTAAGGAGGAGGGCTCAGGGAGTGGAATTTGTCTACTGTTCTAGATGATAGCAGTATTTTCACAAGAGAGAAATCACGGAGGAGCAGGCTACAAACCATCACAAAGAAAAAGAAAAGCAAGCAGGTAAATTGGTAAAATCACTGCAGATGGTGACTGCAGTCATGAAATTTAAAGACGCTTACTGCCTGGAAGAAAACTTATGACCAACCTAGATAGCATATTGAAAAGCAGAGACTTTACTTTGCCAACAAAGGTCCATCTAGTCAAGGCTGTGGTTTTTCCAGTGGTCATGTATGGATGTGAGAGTTGGACTGTGAAGAAAGCTGAGCGCCAAAGAATTGATGCTTTTGAACTGGGATGTTGGAGAAGACTCCTGAGAGTCCCTTGGACTGCAAGAAGATCCAACCAGTCCATTCTAAAGGAGATCAGCCCTGGGTGTTCTTTGGAAGGAATGATGCTAAAGCTGAAACTCTAGTACTTTGGCCACTTCATGCAAAGAGTTGACTCATTGGAAAAGACTCTGATGCTGGCAGGGATTGGGAGCAGGAGAAGGGGATGACAGAGGATGAGATGGCTACATGGCATCACCGAGTCGATGGACATGAGTTTGAGTGAACTCCGGGAGTTGGTGATGGACAGGGAGGCCTGGCGTGCTGCGATTCATGGGGTCGCAAAGAGTTGGACAAGACTGAGCAACTGAACTGAACTGAAGAAAAATGAAAGTGAAAGTCGCTCAGTCATGTCCAACTCTTTGTGACTCCGTGAACTGTAGCCTGACAGGCTCCTCTGTCTATGGAATTCTCCAGGTCAGAATACTGGAGTTGGGTAACTGTTGCCTCCTCCAAGGGCTCTTCCCAACCTAGGGATTGAACCCAGTTCTCCCACATTGCAGGTGGATTCTCTACTGTCTGAGCCACTAGGGAAGCCCAACAATACTGGAGAAGGGATGGGCGCCCCACTCCAGTATTGGATATATCTCCAGTATATCCAATACTGGAGAAGGGAGTGGGCAGCCCATCCCTTCTCCAGGGTATCTTCCCAACCCAGGAATCAAACCAGGGTCTCTTGCTTTGCAGGCAGATTCTTTACCAGCTGAGCTGCCAGGTTATCTGAGGAGGCTTTACATGGTGGAAGAATGAAGAGAAGCACAAAGCAAGAGAGAGGGAAAGTTACATTCAATTAAACGCAGAGCTCCAAAAAGTCTCTAGAAGAGACAAGAAGGCCTTCTTCAATGAACGATGCTTAATAATAGAAGAAAACAACAAAAGGGGAAAGACTGGAGATCTTTTCAGGAGAATTGCAAACATCAAGGGAGCACTCCACCCAAAGATGGATACAGTAAAGGATAAAAATGGTAGAGACCTAGTAGATGCTGAAGAGATCAAGAAAAGATGGAAAGAATACACAGAAGAACTATACTAAAAAGATCTTAATGAGTGGATTACCATGATGGTGTGGTTAGTCTCCCAGAGCCAGACATTGTGGAGTATGAAGTCAAGTGGGCCTTAAGAAGGATTGCTGTTAATAGAGCTAATGGATGCAATGAAATTCCAGCAGAACTATTCAAATCCCTAAAGGATGATGCCATCAAGGTTTTGCATTCATTATGTCAGCAAATCTGGAAGAACCAGCAGTGGCCATAGGACTGGAAAAGGTCAATCCTCATCCCAATTCCCAAAGAGTAGTACCAAAGAACGTGCTAACCATTGGACAATTGCACTCATCTCTCATGACAGTAAGGTCATGCTTAAAATCTTGCATGCTAGGCTTCAACGTTATGCAAACCAAGAACTTCCAGATGTCCAAGCTGGGTTTATATAAGGAATAGGAACAAGAAACTAGAGATCATATTGCCAACATACACTGGATTATAAAGAAAGCAAGGGAAGTTCAGAAAAACATCTATCTCTGTTTCATTGACTACACTAAAGCCTTTGATTGTGTGGATCATGACAAACTGTGGAAAGCTCTTAGAGACATAGGAAAGCCAGACCATCTTATCTATCTCCTGAGAAATCCGTATGCGGGTCAAGAAGCAACAGTTAGAACCCTATATGGAACAACTGATTGGTTCAAGATTAAGAAAGGAGTATGAAAGGGCTGTTTGCTTAACCTATACACTGAGCACATCATGAGAAATGCTAGGCTAGATGAGTTACAAGCTGGAATCAAAATAGGCAGAAGCATCAAAAGTCTCAGATATGCAGATGATACCCCTCTAATAGCAGAAAGCAAAGAAGAACTAAAGAGCCTCTTGATGAGGGTGAAGGAGGAGAGTGAAAGAGCTGGCTTAAGAGTAAATATTAAAAAAAACTAATCATGGCATCTGGTCCCATTACCGCATGGCAAATGGAAGGGGAAAAGGTGAAAGTAGTGACAGATTTCCTCTTCTTAGGCTCCAAAACCACCGCGGATGGTGACTGCAGCCATGAATTTAGAAGACAGTTGCTTCTTGGCAGGCAAGTGATACAAACCTAGACAGTGTGTGGAAAAGCAGAGACATTACTCTTCCAAAAAAAGGTCTGTATAGTCAAGACTATGGTCTTCCCAGTGGTCATCTACGGTTGTGAGAGCTGGATGATAAAGAAGGCAGGACGCCAAAGAATTGATGCCTTCCAACTGTAGTGCTGGAGAAGACTCCTGAAAGTCCCTTGGACTGCAAGGAGATCAAGCCAGTTAATCTCAAGGGAGATCAACCCTGACTATCCACTGGAAGGATTGATGCTGAAGCTGGAAGCTCCAGTATTTTGGTCATCTAATGTGAACAGATGACTCATTGGTAAAGTCCTGGATGCTGGGATAGATTGAGGGCAGAAGGAGAAGAGGACATCAGAGGGCAAGATGGCTGGATGGCATCACTAATGCAATGAACATGAACTTGGGCAAACTCCAGGAGATGGTGAGGGCCAGGGAGGCCTGGCATGCTGCAGTCCATGGGGTCGCAAAGAGTTGGACATGACTGGGAACTGAACAACAACAACAAAAAGGCTAAAAATAGGCTGAGGCCATATGATGGAGAACTTTGTTAGCATCATCACTTTGCACTCAATTATGTCAATTATGGGGAATTACCAGTGGCTGACCATATAAGCCAGTGTTAGTAGTAGTCCCAGGTGTAAGCAATAAGTGTGTACCATGTATACATAGAATCTTAATGCAATAATAAAACCAAGTCATTCTGACATTAATCATCACCTCTTGGCTACAACTCTAAACAATGAAGTGATAAAGTATTCTTCAAAAAACAATAAGAACTTTTTTAAACACACTGCCATTGATGTTGAGTTTTAATATTACATTATAAGGCTTGAACTATCATATTTTTATTATTTATCCTTTACCAAACATCATGGTCTTCATAGAAGTTAAGTCAGCCAACTCCCAGTTATACCCTTGACCCCCCAAATACCCATACTTGGCTGTACACATCCAAGAGTGAGCTGAGAATCCTTGAGCTTGCCTTGGGCAAACATAGCTGTGATGCAAGTCAGAGAATCAAAACCTGAGTTATTTCATTCTGTCATTCCATTGGATCACTGGAATTTTCTATTTTTGCTGAAATGCAAATATAATATAGTTTCATTTTAAAAATGCAATTTTCTGTTCATATATAAAATATCCTATGAACTTGAGCTATTTTTTAAAATTGCATTTATTTGTTGTTTTTCAAAAAGATTTAAAAACTTATGTTGATTACCAATTACTACATGAAAATAATTTCATCACATGGTGTGAAAGAGGAGGAGGTAGGGAATGGATGTTACAAAAATGATTCAGTAAAGGTATCAAAAACGCTAGGAATGTCACTGAGAGTCACTTAACTGTTTTGATGGAAGGAGTCACAAGAGAATGGTCAAGGTGAATCATAAAAGATGTCATCATTATATTTCTATGTAGTTGTATGTATGTCTAATTGCCAGTGTGTTTTAAATAAGAGAACGGGAAAAAACAAAGTATATTTTTCCAAAGCAATAAAAAGTATTAAGTTTTGAAGAGTATTCTGGCATGGATTCTTGATAGGTTACTGTCTTTTCAAGGCAGCATGTCACTCCTACCCCCAGCAGGTCTCTCAATGAAAGCAGACAGTTCTCATTTTTAACCACCAGCAGAGAATGCTGCATTGCAAGGAGCCGAGAGGAAACAATGCAGTATGGAGGGTTTTGTCATCCAATATCTTGGGACATATCAGCTGAGTTTTTTGTTAAGGAAGTAGAGTTGTTATAACTTGCACTGTTGTTCACAGTGTACCATGAACTTTCCTATGGAAGGATGGCGCATCCTCATCTTATGCAAGACTAACTGGCCTGGCTCAATGCTCACTTAATAGCCAGTGAAATGTCAGTAGCCGCAGACCTGAGGTGTCTTCTAGGCAGAAGTTTCGACTTAGTGTGGAGCATGTTATGTTCTCTTCCCTAGTCTCTGTAATTATGAAAGCCTGGAGACGCTATTCACCTGGGCTCCTCAGTGACTATAACGAGCAGAAATCCTTTGTCAACCTAAGATGGAAATATAACAAGATTTTAAGATGGGTTTTAAGATTTTAAGATGAATATATAACAAGAAATAAACATTGGAGTTTTAAGCCATAAAGATTTTCTGGTTATTTCCATAATTTAGGCAGACATTCTCAAATCTATTCCCAAATTTAGCCAGATCAGAAATTTTATTCATGGAACTTATTACATAGATATCAGTAGAAGTCCTATAACTGAACAACTGATGTGAAGAATCATTCATATTGAAAATGACTATAAACATACTTCATGAAACTCACCCTGGTTCCCACTTACACAGATGTAGTCATGAATTAAGGACATTTCACCAATGTAACATCTTCAAAAAAGTCTCTGCCTGGACTTTGTGTCAAGAATCGTTATAGTTCTGAGCAAAATGAACTACTTCCATCTCTTAAACACTGTGTATTACATACCTGATGGAGTTAATCATAATCAGGTTGGATACCAGGAAGCTTAGAGCCAACTTTTTGGCATATAAAGCTATTTTTTCTAAGACTTACTTTTGACTCTATCTTACATATCTAGTCTTGTATTACTTTCTATTTTTCACAATTTAAAAAAATGGTATTGAAGTATAGTTGATTTATGTTGTATTAATTTGTATTAATTAATAATATGTTGTATTAATTTCTGTTATACTATCAAAGTGATTCAGTTACATGCACGCACGCACACACACACACACACACACATACATGTATTCTTTTCCATTATGTTTCATCACAGGATATTGAATATAGTACCTGTGCTACACAGTAGGACTTACTGTTTATCCATCCGATATATACTAGTTTGCATCTGCTAATCCTAAATTCCCAATTTTTCCTTCCCCCACCACCTACCTTGGAAACCACAAGTCTGTTCTCTCTACCTGTGAGTCTGTTTCTTTTGTAGATATATTCATTTCTGTCATATTTTAGATTCTACATATAAGTGATATCATATTGTATTTGTCTTTCTGATTTACTTTGCTTAGTATGACAAGCCCTAGGCCCACCCATGTTGCTGCAAACTTCATTATTTTATTCTTTTCTATGGCAGAGTAATATTCCATTGTACATGTGCACCACATCTTCTTTATCCATTTGTCTGTCGATGGACATTTAGGTTGTTTTCATGTCTAGGCTATTATAAATAGTGCTGCTATGAACATAGGGATGCATGTATCTTCTCAAATTATAGTTTTGTCTGCCTATGTGCCCAGGAGTGGAACTGCTAAATCATATGGCCAATCAGTTTTAGTTTTTTGAGGAACCTCCATTCTGTTTTCCATTGTGGCTGCACCACCTTACATTCTCATCAACCATGTAAGAAGGTTCCCCTTCCTCCACACGCTCTCCAACATTTATTATTTGTAGACTTTTTAATAATAGCCATTCTGACCAGTGTGAGGTGTACTTCATCATATGTTTTCAGAGTAATTTTTAATGGGTGTATTTTATTTAATTTTCTTAACCATTCCAAGTCCTTTAAAGAACAAAGTGGAAGGACATATATATTAATTAATTAATTAAATTATAGAGCAGTATCATTATCATCTTACCAATTCTTTCTAAATATGTAAATGTCATGTATCTATGCCAGGTCCCCAAAATTGTTCCTAATAAATATCAAAATTTTAGTCCCACTAAATAAATAATTAACTTATTAGAAGAGATTCTCTTGAACCTGAATCCTAAAGAGTTTACAGCCAAGTCAAATTGAAAAGGTTCTTCCATGAGGATAACAGACTGTATTTGCTTTAGTGTTTTTTCTTTACAGAAAGACTTTGGGGTTCAATATGGACAGTGTAATTCTTTTAATGGATAAATATAGTACCTTTACTTAATTGAGCTCTTGTTCTTAGTAAAATATTAGGCATTATTAAAGACATAAAAGAATGGAAGACATATTCCTAGACTTCTGGAAGTTTTCATAGTTTGGCTGGGGTGTTCCATTCAATGATTAAAGCAACAAACACAACTCAGAAGAGACAAAACCACTCCGGGCCAGCTAAGAATCCAGGGACTCAGAACAAAAGGATGGTAATATAAGAGGAAAATTAATTGGAGAAGGCTTTCTGGAGGAGAAAAAAATTGGACCAGGTCTATTCATCACTATTCCTTCAAAGCTCCCCTTATCACACTTTCCTTCCCCTCCTACTTTACACATTAAAAAAAAAAACAAAAAAAAACCTAGCAATTAAAATATCTGGCCCAGGGAGAAGCCTTGGCCCCTGTAGAAGAAGCTATCAAAACTTGGGCCTCAGGACCCCTAAGGCTTCATTCTGGTTTAGGTACAGATCTGGCATTTGTTGACAGACCCTTTCCCAGCACCAAGTATGTTGGGGTCACTGGGAAAGAGGAAACTTATGAATAAATTTGAAAGGGGGTCTAAAAATTTAGATGAATGCCAAAGGAGTCCTTTGTGAATAAAATTAAGCGGTCATTGCCATAGAGGACAAAACTTTTAACTGGCTCTGCTCCACACCAACCCCCAAGGCTTCCTCCAGGAGGCAGAAGCATGGGTCTGTGTTAAATGGCTTAATTTTCTTAATCAACTATTTCATTGTGAGTTTTTAATTTCATTCCCATGCCTATTTTTTTTTTTTCATTTTACCATAATACAGCTCTAAGTACCGTAGCAAACATTTGACAGTTTGCTCAGCAGGTGCTGGGCTCTGCAGAGCTTACACAGCTCTACCTTTTATTAATTGGGTTTCAGAATGTGTTCTTGTGTGAACAGAAGCTAAGATGGGACTATTGTACCTGTCAACATGAAGCTGGGCGAAATAAAATATTTGGAATGTGTTTTAAAATAACTCATTGTGAGCTTGATCAGTTCAGAATTTAAAAGCAGAAATACTCTTTAATGTTGAAATAAATAATCATGCAATTCAAGCAGCAATAAAATTAAAGAAACGATGGAGTTTGTTCAAGGTTCTTCAGTATTTGCTAACAGTGAGAACATTTTCTTTGTGCCCAATAGGTTATGCATTGACAAGATGTGGAAAAAGCATTTTAATGGAAACTCTAGAGGCCCAGGGAGGTAGTAAATATTACACATCGAAAGCCAACAACTAAGGCTTTCCAAATACCTGTAACTTTTCCAACTTATTTTTGTCTCCATTGGGTGGATTTTTTTTTCCTTACCAAGAAAAACTCTCAAACTGAAATTTCAAATTTCCATCAAAAAGAAGCTCCACCTAGCATTTGCCACTCTGATGAATGTGTCTCTCTTTTGGTGAAGTAGAAGTATCTCTGTGATGTTTTTTTCCCTTTTTCATGGAGGTGTTTCGATTTCAGTGAACTTTAGTGACATACATTCTCAAACTACCACTTAGAGCAAAAGATACAAGGGAGGTAAAGAAAGAAGGGCAAAAATTGCCAAAAACCTCAGGGATGTGTCAGGCCCTCTCTTGTCATTATCACCGTCACTGCAACCACTAACTTTGCTCAACTTTGAAATAGTGAATGTTATCTGTGTCCTCTCAAGGGACTATCTAGGCAGTTCGCCTCAAAGAATTGTGTCCTGAAGTTTAAACTTGGGGAAAATAAAGAGGAAGCAATGAAAATCACAAGTGAAAATGTAAGGAAGTAAAAGATTATATTTGCATGTTTGTTTCTGATTAAAGAAATTTTTTATCATTTTTAAAGTCTTAAAGATTTGTGATAATAGACAAAGAAAAAAGGAAAGAAAGAAAGAAAAACTCCTGAATTTCTCCTTCCAGAGATGGTCATCATTTGGTCTATTTTCCCCACAGTTGCGCAGTTGCCAAGTTTTGTCCGACTCTTCATGACCCTATGGACTGCAGCATGCTAGGCTTCCCTGAACTTCACCATCTCCCAGAGTTTGCCCAACTTCATATCCATTGAATCAGTGATCCCATCCAGCCATCTCATCCTTGGCAATTTTCCCTACTAGATTATTTTACATACACTTTTACACACACACATACACAAATACTTTTTAAAAATAGTCACGTCTAACTGTGTTTCAGCTTGTGTTTGTATACTTGTCAATATACCAAAGACACTATTCTCATTTGATGTATGAAACTGCCATGTTCTTTTAATGCCTGTTCAGTTGCACTGAATGGATGGAAAATGATTTTTTAACCAGTTCTTACTGGCAAACGTTTACAGTGTTTCTGGTTTACTAATACTACAATCACTTGGGTCAATATTTCTGGAGGGTAGGTTTCTAAAAACAGAACTAAATTCAGGTTAAAATTTTTTCTACATATTTCCAAGTTACCCAAAAAAATGTTGCAGTAATTTACATTCCTATCAACAATGGATGAGAAAACAGGTCACTGCACATATTTTTAAGCTTTGTTAAGCTGAAAGATAAACTGTATCATTGTTGTTTAAATTTTTAGCTACATTGAGGTTATTTACACATATTTACTTGGAATCCTTACAATATTGAGCCATCTCACCAAGGAATATGGCATAGCCTTGCATTTATTGTCTTCTTTAAGTCTTTCAAAAATGTCATATTTCGACTCTTTGCAACCTCATAGACTATAGCTTCTCCAGACTCCTCTGTCCATGGGATTATCCAGGCAAGAATACTGGAGTGAGTAGCCATTCCCTTCTCCAGGGGATCTTCCTGACCCAAGGATCAAACCTAGGTCTCCCGCATTTCAGGCAGATCTTTTACCATCTGAACCACCAGGGAAGTTTCATTTTCCTGGTAGATATCTAGCAAATTTCTTATTAAATTTCCATGTACTATAAATTACTATTGCTGATGATCTGAGATTTTTGTCCTTATATTTTCAAGTGATTTTATGCATATAAACAAAATCTCTTGATACGTGAGTTTGTATTTTACTTCCACCCACCTTCCTAAATTCAGTGAATTAAAATTTAGTAAATTTACAATTTAGTAAATTTTCAATTGGTTTATAGTTGTTTTTCGGTTTTGCTCTTAGAGAGACTGTCATAAAGCTACAGGTAGTACACTTTGCCTTCATTTTCTAAAATGTATGCAGTAATGATAATGATCATCCTTGTCTTAGTTCAGAATTCAATCAGAAAGGCTTTTGTTTTTTTTACTGTTTATGTTAGTGTTGTATCATCTGTTTGGGGCCTTAGATAACTTCATGAATCTAATAAAAGCTACAGACCCTTTTTATCCTCCTTTCAAATTAATGCGATATGTAAATCAGCAAATTTCTCCTGTATTTTTAGTTGACTCATACATCCCTTGAGGCTGATGAATACTCACAAACAAAAACACACCCCAGGACAGGCTCAACTGACATAACTAAAGTTGCTTCAACAGGATTGCCCAGAGGAAAAATTTCCAAGTAGGTAAAGGGTGTCAGTTTAATGCAACAAACATTTGTCGAGCTCCCATTAGGCGTTCTAGTTACCCAACAGAAGGGTTAGCTTTCCAGTGCAATTAAAAACAGACACTCGGCAAGGCACTGACTGTAAATTCTCTTTGAATTATCCTCAGTCTATCCAGAAAGAGAGACAGATAAGTAAACAGAACAACATGAAAAGTGATACAAAAGATGAGTGTGTTCTGCATGACAATGTACCTGGACATAGTTTTTACAGGAAGTTTTACAGAGAATGTGCCTTTTGGAATAAGATTTTTTAAATGGTTATTGAAGGGGCAAAGACATTCCAGGAAGACAAACATCAAGAGCAAAGGCAGTTTGGCCTGATAAATTTGTAGAATGGTGGGCAGTCCCCTGTGCTTGGAACATAGCGAAAGTGCAAAGATTTTCATTGCACTGTTTGAAATGACTTTGTTTTTATGGGTGCCTCAGCCAAAATAACAGAGGGTAACAAATCTTGCAAAATAAAGATTCCTCAGAAACCTCACACAAATTGCATAACTCTTGAACTATTTTGTTTCAGGGTAGAAACCTTGCAGATATTCTAAGTCTTACCATTGGTTTTCCAATTTAGTCCTTTTGTTCCTTTCTTACTTAATTGATCCAGAATCTTGTGGCCTGCTGAGAATGCCTGAGGGCTTTCTTTGTCTGGTACCAATTTCAGAGACTTCTCTCTGAATGCTAGTGGAAGTTGTTAACAGTTGCTGGAAATTTAGTGTGAAAAAGCTGGCTTTGAGGAGATTAACCAAGAAATACTAATTATCTCCTTTATGTCCATACTTAGAAAAGAATATGTCTCTTGAAAATATTCACTTACCTTCTACTCATCTCAATTAAATTTCTTGGACATATTTGTCCATGAATGGCATGCCTCTTTTCCCACTGTTTCTGTCAATTCATTCTCTTTCTTATTTTTATCCCCTCTATGTATAACTTCCTCCATGACTTTTCCCTTTATCTCTATTTCTAATTATTCTTCAGCACTAGTCACCAGACCAGAGTTTGCAAGCAGAAAATCTGCTCTTACAATCTTGCCCAAATATGGTTTGTTTTGTCCTCCATTCTCAGTTGTGACAATGTGGGAGGTGAGAGCTTTCATAGAGGAGTAGGGTGGCTGTAGCAGATACCAGTATTTCTTAAAAGCTCCTCAAGTGATTCTCATGAACAGACAGGATAGGGAAACACTGGAACCAATTGCATCTCTCATTAATCCCTCAATAGCCCTCAAGACTCATATCTCTAACTCTGCCATCCATTTCCAAATACGCTTAATTAACTGAATATACCTTCTCAGGGTAAACACATTCCACAGCAGAAATGACAGCTATTACATCAAATTTTCTTATGAATGTTCACTAATTTTCACAGCTGTGATGCTGAGCGAATATACATAAAGAAAAACATTTTTAATAAAAAAATATAGTTTGTTATATATTTTTCCTACTTCTAACTCCCCAGTTTAAAACCAGAGTTCTCTTTTTGCTTTGCCCTTTGGTTATTTGTCTTATTCCTTTAATTTGTGAATTTAATAGACTTGAAACATATTTATATAGTATGATTACAATGGCACTGATTTTTACAGCAATTTTGGTGTTCAAAGCACATTAAGGGGGATAAAAAAGTAATATTAATGCTGAGAAACTTCTAAAAAAAAACTCCTCAGTCTTAGAAAATACTTAAATGTAAAATACTGCCTAAAGTATTTCATTATGTAAAAACTAAGATAGTCTATTGTAGACACAATTGTACCTATTTAGCTTTCCTTTCTCCTATCCTTCCCTTAACTTTATCTGCATCCTTTAAATAAACATTGCTTTGGTAAATTCTTCATTAGTATTTGTCAAATTATTGTTAGACTCAGTTACCTTACATTTTGTTGTTGTTATAGTTATATCCTCAAAGTGTAATTGTAATGTATTTTTCACTCAGAATCCCAAAACAAGCTGTTATTAAGTAAAATGTTATAGCATATACAATAGAAAATTTATTTTCAAAAACTGCCAAATAGCTGGTGAGGCCTATGGAGAATTCTGAAAGCTGTAATCCAAGAGCCATCATAAACTTGTTCTTTTCCTTCAAGACTTGTTCCTCTTGGTTCTACCAACTCCCCAACCCCTCTGTCACCGGCCTGGCACAGTAGGTTCCCACTGGACTTGCGGTGCCCACATGCCTGGAGAGTCACATTTAGTTGAATCCATCAACTTTTTTCTCCTAGTCTATTACTACATTTATTAAATAAATAAATTCCACTCAAACAGTATTGCTTTAAAGAGCAGAATGTTTCTCCAAACCAAAATGTCATATTCATGCTTTACGGCAGTTTTAAAAAATACTTGAAAATAATGGCAGGTCAAAAACAATTTTCCTAATCTTAATTGATATCATACCCACAAATAGCAATAATTTATTTCTATGCAAAAGCCCTTCAACTCTGTACTAAAAACTCAAAGACCTGAATTTTATTTTGGGCTCTCGCACTGATTTCCTGTTATAAGTCTTTCAGTTTCCACATTTATGAAACCAGCAAGCTGGAGAAAAATAAACTCTTGTGTCCTTAGGGCATAAAGACCTCAGGAATTAATGAGTTAATAATTTATACACAGCACATGTTCCTTAGAGAGGAATAGCCTTCATAATATACCACAAGTATAATGTAGAAATAACTAAAGATGATAGAAGTAGCTAACTTCATTTATTTTGTGATGTCTATGGTATTTTGAGTCTAACAGATTCTGTGCTAACATGTGGTAGTGTTTAGCCAACACGCCTAATAATATTTATAAGTAGATTGAGAATTAGCCCACAAATACAACTCTGGAAGTTTATTTAGATGATTTGTTTTTCATGTTCTGTGAAATGAATTGCATTAGAGGTCAGAAAAAGTGCTTTAAGGGGGTACTTCTTTAATACATAAACTGAAGTTGATCTAATAGAATGTTATAATAAGACACACGTAATTGCCATCTCTCCTGGGAGTCAAACTCTGTAACTTTCTGCCTGATTAGCTCAACTGTTGCATAATACACAGAAAAATGGCAAGAGGCAGAGCAAATGGTCTCTGTATTTAACATTCTTCATTTTTTGTCATGGAAAGAGGTAAACAAACTACTGTATGTGATGACAAAGCAGGAATTGGGACCGAATTCCACAGCTGGCTAAATCCACTGTTCTCACAGCTCACTGAAACACCAATGTAATTCCCACCAAATTATTTAGTTTGATCCTGCAACTTCTTGACTTGTTAGTGATATTTTTAAAAGAAGAAGGGAAAGAAAAAGAAAAGTAACTTGTCTGTCAAACTCCCAAGGTTGATGTCAGCTTCCCGAACACATCATATATACACACCTTTAAATTGCAATTTTCTCATCCACAACTCCTCATATTCCAACCATTTCACCCACCAACACACACACACACACACACACACACACACACACATATACAAGAAAGATGGAACCATACAACAATTTCAATAGCAATGGTACAGGTAACAACTTCGAGCAAAACAAAAAATGTAGAAAAAGTTAAAAGGAAATCACTGATAAAATTATTTTTTTAAAGGATACAAAATTTATATATATTTTTCTAGGGCAACTTTCTAAATAATGACTTTGCAAAATTTCTATTTGAAAAGGGAAACTGCACTTAATACACTGGTTTTCAACTTTAGTAACCATTTGAACATGTTCTTAATTTCAAAATGCACTTAAAGTTCAAGTTTACTTGTGACCTACTAAAGAATCTTCCTGAATCAGAAATAACAGAATAGAAATGCTTATTTTAAAGTCTGTTATATGTGTTAGACAGCAGATCATCCAAGGATTTTTGGATGGAGAGCTCTCATTATAAAAAGACTGTGTTGTATTAAGTGTGAATAAGTCAGAAACACATATTAAATGTTTCATTTGCTTCCCACGGGGGATAAATTTTAAACCAAGTGAGTAAATATTAAAAAAAAAAGCAAGGGATTTAATGGAATCCTCCCATACTTACAAAGATTCTGAGCTGTTTTGTTTTGTTTTGTTTTTTAAACATCTCTCTAGATGGCAATAAGTTACTCTAATTTTCATTTAGCTTTTTTTCTGACAATGAGTTTTGGCCTAGTGTTCCATTTTAGAACGTGTAAACAGAAACATAAGCAGATGATGTTGCTAGAACTTCTCTACCTAAAATTAGCGAAGTTAATATTAAAACAAAACATATACACCAAAATATTTATGTCAACATTTTGAGTATTCATCTTCCTGACATCAACACAGTTTCTTCACACTTCAGCCACCTGAGAATACAATGCTAGGATGCATATTTTGCAAGTTTATAAGAACCTTATTATAAGTATATTCATCTCTACTCACCAGGGTATCAAAGCACCTGGAATATTAATGGTAGAGTAATGCACATATAAAAGCAGTTCTCTCAAAACAAAAACCAAAGTCTAGTGTCATCTGAAAGCAAATCATTTTTGTCTTTCAATTGCATAAGCAAATAAGGTCTCTGGGCAACAGAAATAGTTTTCCTGACATTTCAGCAGTAAAGCCCATTCACTTCATAAGGAGTTTTTCTACTGTTTTCACAAAATTTTAGGAATGTTAGCTATGTACTTTCTAGACCATGTCAGATTAGAAGCTGTAAAAGGAAAAGGAATAGAAGTAAGTAATAGCAAGCACTCCAACAATGACAAGGACAAATAGCTACTAGAAAAACTACTTAAAGTGGGTAAATAAAATATAGTAATTTGAGATATATAGAGATTTACTAAAAAGCAAAAACTTCTTCATACTTTTAATGAGCCATAAGTTCATTGGTACACTTATATTTATGGTTATACCTGACTCATAAAAATAGGTATGTTTAATATGCTCTTTAATATGTTTAAGAAAGCAGAGAAGTTTCAAGCACAATCACAAACGTTTCCAATAAAAATAATCAGATTTTTTAAGTTTCAAGGTTAAAAAGTCAAAGCTTGAGATATTCAAGAAATTAATTTTTTCAGAAAACCTCACTTTTAGGTATCCACAAAACTAAAAGAGATATTTGGCACTGATATAATTCTAAAGTTCAAACGATTACACTTTGAAGCAAAAAGTTATCAGTAGTTCAAGTAAAAGACTAGATGTTTTATTTAGAAGAGAATAAGCCTTTGTCACATTGAAAATGTTTTCCTGATCATGAGATGAATGTAATGAGTGAGGTAGGATTTTGTTGACAACAGCAAAGTTATGGAAGGTACATCAGACCAGGATGCCTTGTCACGGACTTCATTTTCAGGTTTGGTTAGACCTTGCAATTTTTTTGGTGCCAAGAGACTCTAGTTTTGTTTTGCTTTAAAAAAAAAACAAACAAAAAAAGAAACAAAAAAAACCCTATTGAATCCTTTTCAGATGATCCACTCATACACAAATACATACACGCTGATATTCACTATTCCTGGTCATATGTCTTTGCAAGGAGGGTACCTAGTGACAAAGAATCCGCCTGCTGCTGCAAGAGACGCAAGAGACAAGCGTTCAATCCCTGGGTGGGGAGATCCTCTGGAGAAGGAAATGGCAACCCACTCCAGTATTCTTGCCTGTAAAATCCCATGGACAGAGGAGCCAATAGTCCATGGGCATCACAAAGAGTCAGACTTGACTGAGGGACTGAGTACAATCTGAGTATGGAAGAAGGAAGTTGGGCAGGATAGTAGTCTCCAGATTAAGCATTTTGTGAAGCATGCAAAACTGGTTAAATATGAATTTTCTTGAGCATAGGAAGCAGAAAATAATTCAGTTAGCTGATGAACCCAGACAAAGAAAATATTCACTGCTGCTAAGTCACTTCAGTCGTGTCCGACTCTATGCAACCCCATAGACGGCAGCCCACCAGGCTCCCCCATCCCTGGGATTCTCCAGGCAGGAACACTGAAGTGGGTTGCCATTTCCTTCTCCAATGCATGAAACTGAAAAGTGAAAGTGAAGTCGCTCATTCGTGTCCGACTCTTCGAGACCCCATGGACTGCAGCCCACCAGGCTCCTCCATCCATGGGATTTTCCAGGCAAGAGTACTGGAGTGGGGTGCCATCCCCTTCTCTGAAATATTCACTAGCTAACATTTTTATTTGGCCATGTTCGCTCAGGTGAGAACCCCCTCCCCACTCCAGGCTGCTGGCCACCATTATCCTCTGCTGTTATAAGTGCATATGTTTTATCCCATCATACTTTGCAGCACAGTGGCAAACTGATATCACAAAATTCCAATAACACCCAATGTCTCTTGCTCAAAGGAGAAGAATGCTCAGTGCAGGTTGCATCCCACTGGCCAGGCTGATGACTTACATCTGATCCAGATGTCTGAAGTCATTTATAGCCAATTCTCTAGTCCAGCCAGTTGTTCTCAACATTGAACCAATTGACTTACCTGCTGACAGACTGAATCAACAGACAATTTACAACCTGAACTTCTGTAATTATTTTAATAGCCTTTTCATACCCTTTCCATTCTATTTACCATAGTAGGAGCATTTAAAATGAGAAGCCTTCACTAGCAGAAAGGGATGTAAAGTTCTTAAAGACACATTTTGTTAAAGGAATCAGAGACCTGGCTTTTTAAGAGGCTCCAAATAGGGAAGGAATGATGCTAAAGCTGAAACTCCAGTACTTTGGCCACCTTATGCGAAGAGTTGACTCATTGGAAAAGACTCTGATGCTGGGAGGGATTGGGGACAAGAGGAGAAGGGGACGACAGAGGATGAGACGGCTGGATGGCATCACTGACTCGATGGACGTGAGCCTCAGTGAACTCCAGGAGTTGGCGATGGACAGGGAGGTCTAGCGTGCTGCGATTCACGGGGTCGCAAAGAGTCAGACACGACTGAGCGACTGATCTGATCTGATCTGAAATTGGGAAAACTCCCCTGGCCTTCCTTTTAACACATCAGTTTGGAAATATATTTTACTCTTTCTCACCATTTTGAGTTATCATTATCACTTACATTCTGACTTGTTTATTTCCTGTTCTAAGACCTTCAAACAGTTTAAAGATCAGCCTGCTCTTCATTATCTTATTGTTAGTAACAACAGGATCTGAAAGAGGTTTTCCTGATTTCTCCTTAGTAATCAGGGTTCCCCAGGTGGCACTAGTGGTAAAGAACCCACAGCCAATGCAGGAGACATAAGAGACGTAGGTCCAATACCTGGGTCGGGAAGATACCCTGGAGAAAGGCATGGCAACCTGCTCCAGTGTTCTTGCCTGGAGAATCCCATGGACAGAGGAGCCTGGAGGGTTACAGTCAATAGGTTCGCAAAGGGTCAGACACGACTGAAGCGGCTTAGCACACTCCTTACAAATCTGGCCAAGGATTCTTAACTTTCAAGAGGTCAGTTTGCCACCAAGATGGTGCCAGCTTGTCTTCATTCTGTATTTATTCATCCTCTGTTCCTCACTGAATACTGTAGGAAGGCTTTACCAACATCACAAAGGCAAATGTCATGACCACTAGAAGCAGACTAAGAACATAGATCAAGGCAAGTTTTGTGGAAGAAAATGAACAAAATTGTTTTTATCCACTTAGCTAACTAAAGAAACTATGGTTCAATATTGAACTGCTATACTTTACAACATACCATTGAGAATTCCAAAGAGAATATTGCCTGGGGAGATGCATGCTCAGACCTTCCCATCTGCAGCTGCTATCAATTATTCTGCCCTGATGTGACCAGAAATCTCAGTTTTCAATACAGAAACATGAGTTGTAAAAGATCCTTATTGGCCACCCCTACATTCCCCTCCCTACCCCCACCTCCTGATTGTGTTCTGCTTTTCAAACATTTGAAATGTCCACATACTTTGTATCCTAGCCCACTGGGAAGTTAGAAAAGCAAACATAGCTAGTTTCGGGGCAGAGCAGAGATTTTGTGGCTTCCAGAGATTCTCAATTGGATAACAAAGGCTCATAAAAGGGTACCTTCAACCTAAATGTTATATAAACAGAGTTCTGTCTGTGGGTGTGATTTACACTCCTATTGAAGATCTTGAATCTTCCTTCTCTTCATGCTAGAAGATAAGTGAAGGACAAAAAGGCTATTTGGAACAGTTAACCTGATCATTTTTTAAAAGATGTGTGCAAATCACTGGGGCTGAGATCCCGTTTGTCAACCAAATTGTCAGGAAATAATTTATTACTGACAAGAACAAAGTGTGCAGCTGGATATCCCAAACAACGGCATGCTAAATGAGCCAGTGACTTGTTATAAATATCTTCCCCAGGACTGCATTTCCTATAGTCTAAAATTATTCCAGAAGCAGCACAGCATAATGGAAAAAAGAATTGTACTGGGCGTCAGGATGTCAGGGTTTTCTTTTGCCTGTTCTAATAACTAAATTTGTGAAAGAAAGAAGGAGGGAGGGAGAGAAGGGGGGAGGGAAGAGGGGAAGGAGAGGAGCAAAGAGAAGAAAATAGTATATACTAAATGACTTATGCATTTCTTTCAAGCTCTAAAAGTCTATACTGACAACATTGATGTCCTGTATATAGAGAACATTGCTACCCAAACTCTATACAATCTCATTCAAAAGATAGGAAAGCAAGACTTAAAAAAAGGAAAAGAAGGACTATTGTAAAATAGCCTTTTGGTTTCCATGTGAATTGTATAATCAAGAAATTATTCTTCCAATACAGTTAGTTCAGGTAATTCTAGAGGTGAAAAATGTTAATAACACACCAAAATGACATCAAGTAATTAGGAATTAGGACTTCAGTTTGCAAAACAAATTCTTGAAAAAAATGATAAGTGAATCTTCTCTTCTCTAGATCTCCTAGTCTTTTCTTGACTTCAGTTATCATTCCATCCATGTGTCTGCCTTCTCTGCTAGACTGTAAGCTCCTAGGTGGTTTGTTCAGTCATGAAATCACGTCTGACTCTTTGTGACTCCATGAACTGTAGCATGCCAGACTCCTCTCTCCACTATCTCCCAGAGTTTGCTCAAATTCATGTGCATTGAGTCAGTGATGCTATCTAATCATTTCATCCTCTGTCACCCCCTTCTCTTTTTGCCTTCAGTCCTTCCCAGCAACAAGGTCTTTTCCAGTGAGTCACCTCTTCACATTAGGTGGTCAAAGTATTGGAGCTTGGACTTCAGCATCAGTCCTTCCAACAAATATTTAGGATTAATTTCCTTTAGGATTGACTGGTTTGATCTCCTTGCAGTCCAAGGGACTCTCAAGAGTCTTCAACACCACAATTTGAAAGCATAAATTTGGTGTTCAGCCTTCCTTATTGTTCAACTCTCACATCTATACATGATTCCTAGAAAAACCATAGCTTTGACTAGACAGACCTTTGTTGGCAAAGTAATGTCTCTGCTTTTTAATACGTTGTCTAGGTTTGTCATAATTTTCTTTCCAAGGAGCAACCATCTTTTAATTTTGTGGCTGCAGTCACCATCTGCAGTGATTTTGGAGCCCAAGAAAATAAAATCTGTCACTGCTTCGACTTTTTCCATTTCTACTTGCTACAAAGTGATGGGACTGGATGCAACGATCTTAGTTTTTTTGAATGTTGAGTTTCAATCCAGCTTTTTCACTCCCTTCTTTCACCCTCCTCAAGAGCCTCTTGAGTTCCTTTTCATTTTCTGTCATTAGAGTGGTATCATCTGCATATCTGCTGCTGCTGCTAAGTCGCTTCAGTCATGTCCAACTCTGTGCGACCCCATAGACAGCAGCCCACCAGGCTCCTGGATCTTCCCAACCCAGGGATTGAACCCGGGTCTCCCACATTGGAGGCAGGTGCTTTAACCTCTGAGCCACCAGGGAATAGGCTCAGAAGTTAAATAAGCAGGGTGATAATATACAGCCTTGACTTAATCCTTTCTCAATTTTGAACTAGCCCATTGTTCCATGTACAGTTCTAACTGTTGATTCTTGACCTGCATACAGATTTCTCAGAAGGCAAGTCAGGTGGTCTGGTATTCCCATCTCTTTAAGAATTTTCCACGGTTTGTTGTGATCCACACAAAGGCTTTAGCATGGTCAATGAAGCAGAAGTAGATATTTTTCTGGAATTCCCTTGTTTTCTTTATGATTCAATGATTGTTGGCAATTTGATTTCTGGTTCCTCTGCCTTTTCTAAACCCAGTTTGTATATATGGGAGTTCTCGGTTCATGTACTGTTGAAGCCTAGCTTGAAGGATTTTGAGCATAACCTTACTAGCATGTGAAATGAGCACACTTGTACAGTAGTTTGAACATTCTTTGGAAATGCCTTTTTTGGGATTGGAATGAAAACTGACCTTTTTCCTGTGGCAGGGGCCATATTTTACTCGTTTTATTTTTCACATTGATTTGCCCAAAAGAGCACTCAATAAATACTTGTTGAATTAAATCCTATTTTCAACAATATTGGGTGAGTGTGGTAAAGACTTAGAATAATCATTCAAACTCAACATTGCTTTTTGTAAAACTAAACTGTAGATAAATCTCCAAACTTCCTTCTCTTTTAAATGACTAGGAGACTATGATTTCGTTTAGAACCTGTGAAATACCTAACCAACTGGAGAAGACTCTTCTTATCTCAGGAGAAAAATATCGTATCATAAGCAGGGATAATTTTAAACTTTTCTATTAGAATTTCTCTATTGCTCATTCATTTATTTATCATATATTTAATGGGTATTAGATACCTTGGCTATACCACTATGAATAAGATATGGTCCCTGCTTTAACAGAGAATTTCTGTTAGTGTGTGGAGAGAAAAGGTCAATTACAATACAGTGGGAGAACTGTGGTTCTATTGATTTGTATATAACATATTGATGCCACACAAAAAAGGACACCCGGATGCATGTTGATTATTTGAAGCCTTTCAGTAGAGATGATGTCTAAGGTAAATAATGAAAGGTGATTCTGAGTCAATCAGGGAAAAGTCCTGAGACTTGTAGACAGACAATAGCATTTTATATTTAATTAAGAAACTTTATGGTATCTCACTTATTATATCTTAGGCATTTTCCTAAGCACTCTAATAAAATAACTATGCTGCTGCTGCTGCTGCTGCTGCTAAGACCCTTCAGTTGTGTCCGACTTTGTACGACACCATAGACGGCAGCCCACCAGACTCCTCCGTCCCTAGGATTCTCCAGGCAAGAACACGGGAGTGGGTTGCCATTTCCTTCTCCAATGCATGAACCTGAAAAGTGAAAGTGAAGTCACTCAGTTGTGTCCAACTCTTCGAGACCCCATGGACTGCAGCCCACCAGGCTCCTCTGTCCATGGGATTTTCCAGGCAAGAGCACTATATGAAGGAACAATTATCATCTCCATACGACAGATGAAGAAACCAAAGAACAGAGAGGATAAATAACTTTCCAAGGTTAAATAACTAGTAGATGGCAGAGCTGGGGTATAAATCCAGGCATTCTAGAGTTAGGGTTTATGCTTTTAAACTTGTTGGTTATATGCTATACTGCTCTAAGCTTGGGAGGCTAGACAGCCTATCTTCTCCCTACTCATCTCTTCCTCATTTACTCTGCCTTAGCATTCTGCCCAATTTTGTAAGGACTTATTGATCTGTGTACTTGTATGCTGTGTATCTTCCTCCTTATACTAGAAAAATGGCACAGGGTTCTTATTGAAGGGTGCTATGCAGGAGAGCTATATAATCATATCTGAACTCTAGAAATACTCTGAAACAGAGGAAAAGGATGTTATATTTGTTATAGTATCTATGGTTGATCTGATTTAAAATTTCAGCCCAGGCACATTCCAAAATGAAGAGATAGACAAAAAACAAAAATGTTTCAAACAAAGTGTCTAAGATCTACTTTAGATAGCTTTTAAATGCCTCAACTGCATCAGAGCAGAGAATGGTCAAAAGTTGGAAATAAGAGGAGAATTTTTGGAGAGGAGAATATTTATTTGAAGGTCAAATAAATCAAAGGTACGTTTGACCTGAGATACAACCACCCCATCTCTGGGCCAGGAGAGCAGGAGATAGCTCTAACCTCAAACCTAGTCAAGAGAGCTTCAAGATAATAACCCAAGGAAGAATTTTCTGGAGATAGCAGTAGGAGAGGCTGGCCCCTCAACTCACACTAAAGAAAAGCAACTTCACCGGGACTAATCCAAGAACTCACTGCTTGTTATCTGCAGCTTAGGTGGTATCTGACTACCCCTTAAAAATCTAGAGGACAAGAGATGAACTGATTCATTTTTCAACAGTGAGGTGGAGGAGGTAGGCTATGCTGAGATGGTACAGCAGGCCTGGAGTACTGGAACCAAGGATATATGAATGTGAATCAATGGCTTAGGGAAGCTGAGCCTGCAAATGACTGTGGTGGGTTCTTCGAGGAAGGTCCAGATGATCACTCACACCCTGGTGGAAGCTGAAATTTCTGCTGGATGCATAGAGACTAAGGGATGAGTAAGTGATCAGCCTAAGCAGAACAGCATTTGCCCTTCCCAAGGGGAAGTACCAGGGGAAGACCCTCACTGATGTGGGCATGGGATAGGAAGAAGGCGCTCCTCCAAACCCATGAGAGTGTCCACGATAGAGTGAATCAGCTTCACCCACCTGTCAAGTCCAGACAGAGTGTGGGGCCTGATCACCAGGAGAGTGTCAGGTGAGCAAGGACTCTCCTGTTGCCTTTCCTCTCCATCTTCCCTCATCTCCAGTGTGGGAGGGATTCAGAACCCCAAAGATAGCTGAGTGAGTAAAGAGAAGTAGGAATCACATGAGAAAAGAGTGAAGAAGCTGACCTCACGCTCCTTACCTACTAGCAGGGAAGGCTTGAATCTGGGACAACATCATGATTCCAGGGTGACAATTTTTGGTGACATGAAGTAAATGTAAGTCTATTATCTGAACGTGACCGCAGGATTTCAAGGAGACTACCGATCACTGTGAAGGGAAGAGCTTCCCCCACTGAATCAGTTTAAAAGGAGGGATCACAATAAAGATGCTGGGAGATTACACTACGATCACATTTGGCATTCAACAGAAGGGATGGATCCAACAAAGGTGTGCTGCCTCAACCCAGAGTCACAGCTCATGGGAACCCCAGTCACCCCCAAACTGCCCCAGGAATCCCAGGCCTCACTCTGGGTTAACCACAGAGAACATTGAAGTCTACAGGGGTCCTGTTGCAAATTGCCCCAAGCAGTTTGCAACCTTGAAGCCTTACTCTTCTCTCTCAGACCCACCTTGGGGGCCTGACAAAGCAGGTTTCCCTATGAAGTTACTACTGAGGGTTGAGGACACTCATGCGGAGGATACTCCAGAACAAGATAAAGGGATTGAAGCCAAATACCACTGGACTCTCAGTGCTTTGCCATGCCAACTTCTTCAGCCTCATCTTCTGTCACATCTCCTGCTTTGCTCCTGCAATAGAACTACTAGTATGACTCAGTTCCTCCAACAGGAAAGAGAGTTTCAGTTCCTCTACTCCTTCAATTACATTGATTGAATATAACCAATGTTCATCAGGCTCCTTCAATTACGTTGATGCCTCCGCATCGAGAACCTTCTCTGACCCATTCCTGCCCTTTATCTGGAAGCTAAGTGTGTGAGTAAGAGCATGACTCTGGAGAAAAACATGTTGGCTCCAAATCTGACTTTCTCTACTTTTTCCCCTTGAATGATATAGTGTTTCTAACCACAACTTCATACATGAAACAACGAAATAGTATTATATATTTAGTAAAGTTATGGTGAGGATGGAATGACATAATGAACAACAATGATTTAGCCTATGACCAGGCATATATTAAGGACTAATAAACATTTGTTTGAAAAAATTAAATAAGTGGACAAGTGAGCCTTGACACACCCAGTTTCCTTATATTAGAAAACCACTGCCTACACCATCTGCCTGACAAACTCCTACTGACCCTGTAAAACCTGGGCCAAGTGAGTAGGATGACTAATCATCTCAACGAGAGAATGAGTAATCTCTCATTGTATTGGTTGGTATACTGGAATATACCATTACGTGAGAAAAGCAAGGCACTTAGCATATGGCACCTTTTGTGAAAGGAAGTCATCATGTTAACGTCTATGTAGAAAGAAGGGGAAATGACAAGCATTTGTGGGCCTTTCTTCTAAAGAGAAACACTGAAAGAATAAGCCAGAGACTACTAGTAGTGATGCTTGAATTCAGCTACCACAAACACTTTCTATGCATATAAGTGATATAGATATTTTTGCACTGGGATCAATTATTGTTTAAGACTAATTCTATATAAATCAAACTACTGGTTGCCTCAGTTCAATCGATTCTAAAAATCTGTATTCCAAGCAAGAGGGGAGAAGAAAGAAACAGAAAAGAGAATTTGCCTTGTGCCAAACACCAAGGGAGCACTTTACATACATTAACTCATGATCTTCACAGCCCTGCCAGGTGGTTTTCATTTTACAAAGGTGGACCCTGGAGGTCAAAAGCAAGACCGCCGGGTAAGAATAGGGCTAGAATTCAAACTTACCTCTGAGTCCCAAGCCCCACATCCTTTCAGTCACACAGTGCGGCCTCTGTGTATTCCCCAGCTTGGTAACTTACACAGAATCAAGACTTCTCCTACTTCACCATTGAACTTGTTAATAAAGACATCCAACTACCACACCAGCCCAATACAGACTCTTGCTGGACACCATCCCCAGTGGGCATAAATTAGCTTCCAGTGCTTCTTGAATTCAACTCTTCAGCCAATGCTGAACTTCCATAAGTATGCTCTCTTCCAACTATATTTCCACATATTTCTACATATATGACCTAACATTCCATTAAATTCCTTATTGAAGACTGAAGACAATAAAAATACAATGTGTTTATTTTGGTATGAACTGTTTTAATAAGTCAATGCTGATGTCTAATTATTGCTGCTATCTGTTTTCAATACCTATAAGTCATGAAAACAAGCTGATAAGCTTAGCATAATTTTCTAGAAAGTTTTAAGAAAACTATATTAAGGTCATCAGTTTCTCTTTATTTCCTAGAATCTACTTAAAAAGAAACCTGGATGACATTAGCCTACATCTATTTTTTGCCAGGTTGGGGAGAGACATTTCCCATTTCCCATAGTTTTCCATGTTGGATACATTGTGTGACAAAATAAACAAAAATTTTATATTCTAAAAATGCACTTTTCTGAGTTTAGATACTTAACTGACGATTTAAAGAAGAAAGGTGTTTCCTCACCATCATTTTATCAATTTACGGCCTTAGTTCCATCCTACTGGTGATGTTTATTCCCTCCTTTCCAATGTGAAGATCCTCAATGAGAAGATGTAAGTAGAACTCGTCAGTTGTCCTGCTTCCTCTGAGACATTGTTAAAGTTACTTCATATGTGTCAAAAATGGATCTCCATTACCCTTTTTTCTCGGATTATTGCTTTGAATGTCATTTTTGTATGAATTAGCATGCTAGACAAGCCTCAGCTCATTCTCAGCTTAGACTTGTTAACACACTTTTCTGAGCTACTTCTGTGGTTGTTGTTGTTGGTCAGTGATCGTGTGCCCCTCCTCTCATCTTATTTACACACACTTTTGAACTCTGACTTCAAGGACGGGTGAAGTCACACAAGTGAAAATGTTTCTGTAAGCCAGTGTTATTACAGTTTTAAATTTACATGACATGGTCTGATTGGTAGAAGAATTTAGGGTTTGAAAATATCACCAAAACATCATAACCTTAGCACATCCTTCCCTGCTTTCCTTCCTCTTGCTTTTCATTCTCTGTAATTCATGAATGATGACATTGAGAATTAATCTTCCAAACAGAGCCTATCAACACAAGCATTGCAGTGCTAAGAGGGGATCTCTGTTTCCATAACCTAGACCCTCGCTCATCAGATGCACCTAGACTGGGACACTTTTGAAATCTCCAGATGGAGAGTTGGTATTCCTTGCTCAGGGTTGGACTAATCTGTTTTGGAAATCAGATTTGGGGATACTCAAACTGTAGAGCAGAAGCAAACTACTATAGGGCTGAGGAGATTATTTGCTCCCTGTATCTTCTTGGGTCATATGGGATTCAGCTAATTTTTTCTCTCTTGTGTAGAATCAATCTTATGTGGAAATTTCAGTATAAACAGAGATCAGTAGGAACTCAGTAGCTTTAAACCCAGAAAGCCGTCGCTTTGCTCATTTAATATTGTTCAGGTCACTTCACTTTTTGAAAAAAAAAAAAAAGGAGTTTTAAGAGGGCCCATTTCCTAGACGAGATCTCAATGAAAAATTCGTCCTTATTATTATTAAGAGAGTTCTCTTTGCTATACTTTACCTAGGTGACTACAAGTTCTTCCTCAGCTGAGATATCATTAGTACTGCTTTGACTTGTCTTACAACTAAGTAAGTATTTGCAAAAGGATTAAGAGCGTTCAAGACATTGCAAGAAACACGGGCAGCTCTCCTGACATAGGTATTGACTTTGACATCCTGTTTCCTGAGCTGTGCTATTACGAGTATCACCTTTTTCCCAAGCTTTCCCCACAACCATGCACAGATGCAAAAGGAAGTCCAGTTTCATGCCATTTTCATTTCCTTCTCCTTATGAAGTCTCTTCTGTCATTTAGTCTCAGTTTTATACAGAAGACTATCAAAGAGTAAAAAGTTTATCAACCAAGAAGATATCTATTTCTGTGAAGGCATTTTTTTTCCATGAGAAAAGAAATTGACAGCAGTTTATGTCTACTGCAGGAAAGTGTCCTTTGGGTTGTGCTACCTCAAGGTCACTGTAGAAAAGAGTCATAAATTGAAATCTTTTTAATGCATGTGTAGATCTTCACAATGTGTGGTCTTTTCCTAATGCAACAGCATGTTGAACACCAAAAATGCTAAGGAAAGAAAAGAAATCTATTCAAGGGCATCAAGTACTTTGTAGCAAGTTGTGTTACCAATGGCCAAGGAAAGGCAGTGCCTGGCTGGCAGTGTGTTCCTGAAACTGCTTTTGAGATTCATTTGGTTTTCATAGACAAGAAATGAGAGGGCATTGACAAGGCCTTCTAAAACTAAGACATCAAGAAAATAAGATTATCTTCTGTCACTTAAACTCAAAAATAAGTAAAATAGGTCAAAACAGAAAGACTTGAATTCCCCCATGGCTTACAGTCTTGTGGATCTGGTTCTAGCTCTCTCATAAATTATATAATTTTGAAGAATTCACATAACTTCCTTGAAACTTACTTTTCCCAACTATAAAATTAAGAGGTTAGCCTAAAATATCTCTAAGCTCCTTCCCAATTCAAACATATTATGTATCCTAAGCAACTCCCATAAATGCCTTCACTAGCATCGTCCAGTATTAACTTTTATGGGAAGTCTGTCCCTTTGAGAGGAATAGATGCAGGAAGCCAGGCATTTCAGGATGTCATACATTTCAGAGTACTGTACTTTCCACCTCATGGGCTCAATAATCCTTTGTACTGCTCCAATTATATGCTCTCCCTCCCTTTGTTAGCATTTGGTTCTTTTTATGAGTGGATTAAAGAGCTGAAAATGTTATAAAGTAACCACTCTGAAGTCACACGCGGTACCTAGAGGTGGAGTCTAGGTTTTCCTTCTGTTTTCTTTCCCAGGTTTCTCTGTGTTAAATGTGGCCTTATTTAATGGTGTCATATTCATCACCATCATAAGACTTTCTGGGTTCCTGCTGGGTACACAGCAAGCTACTAGACCCCATGGGAATTTATGTAGCTCACAAAAGGCCTGACTCCTACACATGCACTTTCAATCCAAAATAATCCCATCTGTCTGACCTTTTGAGTGTAGTACATAAACATCTCTTTGTCCTTCGGTAAGCAAATAATACCAGTATAGCTCAGTGTGAATGGTATTTATAGATGAAGAAACAGAGACCCAAAAGAAGTCAATTAGTTGGTCTAAGACCATATGACTAGAAATTAGTAGGACTGGAACTAGAATGAGAGTCTTTTTTCTTTTCCTTCAATTGTCTTTATAACCTAAACCATGTTACTTCTGGGCTGTATACTACAGAAAGTATCTTCAAAATCCTGAATAACTTAGAATTTTTTCTCTTATACTTTAAAAATGACCTTCCCAAGTCTTGGAGATTTATATAGAGTCATTTTAGATTAAGCAGTGAGTACGACAATGTTTCTTGGGTGAAATGGTAGACTTCAATCATTAACAGAGCATCTTCTTTGGCTGGGCAAAGAATTAAGAATCCTTAATGACCACAAAAAAAGGCACACTGTGAGCCCTGCCCACCATTTGTAAAGGCAAGGCAAATGTAAAAGATACCTTGTAATGCAAGACAGCAAATGAACGAATGGAAAGTGGCAATCCCCCTGGTTCACTTACTCACATATTTAGTATCATCTATATTTAAGTTACTGGGTGTACTAAAGGCTGTTGAACATCTTTCAGGATGTTAAATAATGCCTGGGTTTCCCAGGTGGCTGTAGTGGTAAAGAACCTGCCTGCCAATGCAGGAGACATAAGAGACGTGGGTTTGATCTCAGGTTGGGAATATCCCCTGGAAAGGGAAATGGCAACTACTCCAGTATTCTTGCCTGGAGAATCCCGTGAACAGAGGAGCCCGGCAGGCTACAGTCCACAGGGTCACACAGAGTGCGAGACACCTGAAGCAACTTAGCACACACAAATAATCTCTACGAAAAAAAACTAAAGAAACAACCAGATCAATTTTTGACAAAGAAGCATTCTATAGGAGTTCCAAGGGCCTGTGCCTGCACCTGTGTGAATTTATTCCTTCTTCTCATTCTTGCTGCTCATAAGTAAAATTAGTTACCTTGTCAGGGATACAAACATAATGGTAAAATTTTCCAGAGATCAAAAAAATATTATAGATAAGAAGGATCTCATTGGATACTTAGCCCACACTCTGACCTTCCTTTTTACAGAACTACTTTCAACATGGTGGTTGAGCCTCTGTTTACATATTTCATTGGAAGAAGGTTGTTTTTTCTTGACCTACCTCATTCCATTTGAGAGATTAATTTTTGTAGCAGGATTCTAAACTTCAGAAACCTGAGCTTTGGCAACCCTAGGATTCAGAGATGTCTGTCAAGCCAGTGGATGCAGTAGAATTGGAAGAATGGAAGAATGATTCAAGAAATATAAATTTGACGCAATTACCATTTGACACAATTACCATTCGATGCAATCTGCAATTGCATCAGATGTGTGTCACATGGTGAGGCCGTTTTGAACAGATCACATTGTCAGTCTTCCTTATTTCTCTCTGGCCCCCATGGACTCCATAGACAGAGTCTTTTGAAGTTGTAAGTTCACTGAAAAAAAGAAAATTAATCTCTGAATAAACCATTAGGATCATAGGGAACATTGACTGAACTCAGCTTGCAGTGAGGATAAGACACAAGTTGACTGCAAGCAAGCATAGCAAGGCTGCAATTCTTTCTTGAGAGAGAACAGGACCAGACTATAGCTGAGATGGAAAAGAAGGACATATGACCTTTGGGCTGCTCTGGGTTTATAACCAACCAGTGGCTTTAACAGTAGATATAACCATAGTGAGTCAGAACTAGAAGGGGATATATGGTGGTCAGTGAATAATGGAAACCACAGAGTAGCTGAGAAGCCTCTTCCACACATGAGACTGTCCACAGGGTTCTTAGAACAGTCTAAGGAGAATTTGAGAAGACCAGACAACCTCAAGAGCAAGAGGAAACCGAAGTAGAAAAATGTTTACTAACGCCCCCATGATCTTATTTTTCAGTAAGGCTGAATGGCAATAACGACACAAATAAGAGCATTAATGATAACTATGCTTTGCCTTTACATGTCCTCACTCTTAATGCTGATCACAATGCCATGAAGCTGGTACTGATGTTGTTAGTTTACAGCTGAGAAAACTAAATCTCAGATAGGTAACACGCCCCAAATTCACATCTGAAAGTGAAAGTGAGAGTGGCTCAGTCCTGTCTCACTCTTTGTGACCCCATGGACGATACAGTCTATGGGATTCTCCAGGCCAGAATACTGGAGTGGGTAGCTGTGTCCTTCTCCAGGAGATCTTCCCAACCCAGACACCAAACCCAGGTCTCCTGCATCGCAGGTGGATTCTTTACCAGTGAGCCACCAGGGAAGCCCAAATAGCTAGTGAGATGTAAACCAGGATTTGAAAGCAGATCTGATTCCTCATTGTGTTATACTGTAACTTATGAAAATATAGATTCAGTAAATAGTAACCAAAATCTGCCTCCTAAGTTTTCTACCCACTAAACTGAGTTCTACCTTTGAAAAAATACCATCTTTGTGGGCTACTCCTTTGACCTTAGGGAAGCTCCTCTGAATCTTCTTCATCTTGACCTCAGGTAGTTCACTGTCCAATCTCCTCACCAACCCGGTCTTCCTCCACTGGGAAGTCTCATTTGTCAGTGTCCCCACAACTCTAGATGTTTTCCAGTTTCCAATAAAAACAATTTATGCTGTACCAAGTGCTCTTTTGAGCGCTTCACACTCTTACTTGCTACAAGAGCTCCCCATTTCTCCTAAGATTGATGAAAAGCACCATCTCAGCATCACCCTCAAGAGCCACTGAGATGGTTGGCCAGGTATCCCACAGTCCAGTGGACCATGTGAATTAATTCCCTGAAGCCCAACTTACTGCCAGCCTTATGTAAATGCTACAATGTATAATTGATAATTACATAATGGTAAGTTGGGATCTTGCTTATTTGAGTAAAATTCACTATTTATAATTTTCTACCAGAAACAATTTCTCTTTGTTGATAACTCTCCCTCATTGTTTGAACCATAAGATGCATTTTTTCTAGGAAGCCTTGAAATAATTTTTATATTCCTCTTAGAGCTAACATCTAAATTTCTGATCAATAGTGTTATAAATATCCTTTTTGCATAATGAAAAATGTCTACATCTATATTACTCAGGGATATTTATAGGCGATATAGTCACCCCAAGTCATGCCCCATTCATCCTAGTAACAAACCATGTTACAGAGTCCACATAGCTTAACTCCACTACCATTTGTTTTGGGCTCTGAGAGGGTATGTTTATGGGTCTATGTTTATAAGAATAAGTGGCACATATAAGTGGAACAGGTTTTATTTTCTTGGGCTCCAAAATCACTGTGGATGGTGAAAGAAGCCATGAAATTAAAAGACACTTGTTTCTTGGAAAGAAAGCTATGACAAACCTAGACACCTGTGGTGGATTCATTTTGACATTTGGCAAAACTAATACAATTATGTAAAGTTTAAAAATAAAATAAAATTAAAAAAAAAATAGAAACATCACTTTGCCAACAACGGTCCATATAGTCAAAGCTATGGTTTTTCCAGTAGTTGCATACAGATATAAGAGTTGGACCACCAAGAAGGCTGAGTGCCAAAGAACTGATGCTTTCTAACGGTGGTGCTAGAGAAGACTCTTGAGAGTCCCTTGGACTGCAAGGAGATCAAATTAGTCAATCTTAAAGGAAATCAGTCCTGAATACTCATTGGAAGGACTGATGTTTTGTTTTTACTGATTATGTGTTAACCCCGTACGTGCTCTGCTGGCCATATACTTTAAGCTCTTTGTTCCTGCTTCCATAAAAAGGCTTGACTGCAGAAATAAACTTGTCAGTCCTTGCAAAAAAAAAAAAACTGAAACTCCACTCCTTAGGCCACCTGATGTGAAGAGCTGACTCATTGGAAAAGACCCTGATGCTGGGAAAGATTGAAGACAAAAGGAAAAAGGAGTGGCAGAGGATGAGATGGTTAGATAGCATTACCAACTCAACAGACAAGAATTTGAGCAAACTCCAGGAGATAGTAAAGGACAGAGAAGCCTGGTGTGCTACAGTCCATGGGGTCGCAAAGAGTCAGACATGATTTAGTGACTCAACAACAACAGAAACATAAATGGAATGTATTTTTCCATAAATAAAAAATGTGATTTAAAATTTTGATATAATTTACATTCAGTTCAGTTCAGTCACTCAGTCATGTCCGACTCTTTGTGACCCCATGAATTGCAGCACGCCAGGCCTCCCTGTCCATCACCAACTCCCCGACTTCACTGAAACTCATGTCCATCGAGTTGGTGATGCCATCCAGCGATCTCATCCTCTGTCGTCCCCTTCTCCTCCTCCCCACAATCCCTGCCAGCATCAGAGTCTTTTCCAATGAGTCAACTCTTCGCATGAGGTGGCCAAAGTACTGGAGTTTCAGCTTTAGCATCATTCCTTCCAAAGAACACCCATTAGGGAGCAATATAAAGGTTGGAAAATGTATCCTTGGCATCCCTGCTCAAGTAGTAAAGGAGAAAGGAAGGTAAATTACCATAATCTACAAAATTTGTGAAGTCATCCATTCAATGAAGAGAAAAGTACATGAGGATTCCCTTTATTCCTACTTGCAATAAAGTATAATGAAGCTTCCTCACAAAGGAAGCCCATCTCTTCCCAAGCAGGAGTACATGTAATTCTCAGTTGGAAAAAGGGGACTCTTACTAATCTGAGTAGAATTATTTGTTCTAGTCATAAACTATCTTAAGAATCAACTTTTCTAACTTATGTGGTAAACAGCTCAATGACTAATAAAGACTCACAGTCACACAATCCCACCGAAAAAAAAAAAATGTGCATTTTAAGGATGACATTTCATTTTCTGATGTTTGTTCAGTTATAAGTCAACTGGGACAAAAAGGTAAAAAGATTTCCTGATAATTCCTTATATTTATATAAGTGGAATATATGATTATTAAGGAGTGTATTTGTTTTACTGATTTAAAACATTATAAACTAAAACCAAATAATTTAATCATATGAAAAAGTACATTCAAGCCAAGTATTATTTTCCTAGTATCTTTTGATTTCTAACCAAAGAAGCAACCCCTAAAGCATTAATGGCAGGTCACCCTTTAACAAGCACATTGAACCATCTGACATCCACCGCTGCCTTTTTTGGCTTTTAAATATGCACTGTTAATTAGTTTTATACATCATAATTATTCATAAAATCTTTAAGAGCAAATACCATTTCTTATACTACTCCCTGTCTTTCCAGAGCACCTAAAATAGTGATCAGCAGCCTATGTGTTCACCACGTGCCAGCAGCTAGGGATATAGTCCCTGCCCTCAGAAAGCTCTCAGTAAACTTTTTTGACGCTGATTCCTCTGAGTCAGACAGACAGATCACCTGGAGCAGAGGCAGGGGAAGTCTGATGAAGTGGGGAAAATGAATCTATGTAAAGCAACTGATACCTGACACTACTCAAGGACAAATGAGCAGGAATTTGCCAGTGGAAAGCAGGTGGGAATTGACGTAAAAGGGGTTGTACACATAGTAGGCACTCAATAAGTAATTGTCTTTTGGTTCTGGGGGAAAAAAATGGTATTGCCTTGTAATTAGTGACCTCTCAACCCTATGAGTCTATGGGTCTCTGGCTTTTTTAAGTCATGAGAGGCCTATTTATCAAGGCAATGCTTCAGGCTTTCTTTTCACCCAGGACAACAGATTGCAAAACAGGACTGCTTTTTAAGAAAAGAAAAAAAAATTTTCCTCAGACTTGATGTCCATATGTCCATTCTAAGAGCAATATATGCTAATTTTGGCACATTTGGAAAATGAAAAAAATGAAAGGAAGAAAATAATCGTACGTCCCATGTGGATTATGGGAGAGTCAACCACTGCTCACAGAATGGTGCATTTCTTTCCAGTCTTTTTTTATTTTGCAAAGTTAGGGGTTTATTATTTGTTTGAGACAGTCACAATTGTATTAATTAACAGCACATATTTAAAAACTAGACTCCACAAACTAGACGATGTCATGTGACACCATGTGCTGAGTTGTTAAATAAATGGTAACACATTATTAGTGCTTTGAGCTGCTTCTTTTATTAGAAACCAAAAGTTAGCTATTATATGAACATTGTAACAAAGCATCATTTTAAACTATGGGTTTTATTGCCTCCATTATCCCATGGAGTTTTCATTAGATGCACATAATTTAATCAATCATTTTGTTGTTAGACATTTAGGTTATTTGCAAGATCTCAGTGTTCCAAATAATTCTGCCATGAGTATGTTTGCATGCGATGATCTTTCCCCCTGTTTGGGGGATTCTCTTTAGAAACAGAGTTTTTTTTGTTTTTTGTTTTTTTTTTTAATCCTTGGAGTAATTTTATTTGGCAAAAGCAAAAAAACTAACAAAAACTGCTTTGGTTCCAGCATAGAATTAGAATAAGTTGATCAAAGGGTATGAAATGTTTAAGGCTCTTGATTTGAACTTCCAAATTGCTTTTTCAAAGATTATATCAATTTTCACAACTTATCAGCCATGAGAGCATTTTTTGATCATTGTCAGCACTGAATATTCACTTAAATCTTTAATTTGATAGTATTAAAAAAGTTGTTCAGACTTGCATTTGTTTGATTACTAGTGAAGTTAAACATTTTCCCTTTGTTACTTGATTGTATTTATTTGGGGGAAGCTAAGGCTGAATTGTCATCAGGACAAAATCAATAGCTCAGGTCATCTATTACAGACCAGCACAAAGGCTTCTGGGATTCTGCTAAAGGCTATCTCACTGCTCATTTGAAAACTAAAATTATCTCTTTGACCATAAATTTACAATCAGCAGGCTCCTCAGAGCTCACACCATGTTCCGAGAGTACTCTGGACAGGTGCCTCAGGCTGAGCCCACGTGCCCTAGAATTTGTCATCATTTCCTAAACTTCCACTTCCATAAGAGTCAGCTCTTTGTGTATTTTTAAATAGATGCATTTCCTGCTAGACCCCATGCTCTTCACAGCCCAGAACTTGGCAGTCCAGTTCACTGTTGTGTCAGCAGTGTACGTGGCACAGCCTGGGAGACGACACCAACTTCCTCTACTCAGCAGACTTGGTGTCACCGGGAAGAAGTCAGTCTGGAATGGGACAGAGGATCATCTCCAGAGAGGCTGACATCCTGAGCCCCACCTCCCCGTCAGCCGTACCCTACAACCACTTCTATCAAGTGTTCACTGCTTGAGAGCACTTTTGTCCTTCTTTGGAGAGGTATTTTGGTACACAGAATGCTCGCCTCTATTTATCTGCAAATTTAACTTGACCTTCCTAATCATTAGGCACAAAGCAATCATCTCTGTGCTGCTCAGGACATGAGATAATTAGCGAAGAGAAATTCCTCCTGCCAGTGAGTGCTATGAATAGAAAACTTTCACTTGACTTCCTGAGTTTTGTCCAATTGTGATACGTCTTAGTTTGTATTCTAACTTCATGAAAATTCATTTCCAAACATAATTTTGATCTAGATTTATGTAGGGTATACTCCTTGGGGAAAATGCATTTGCATAGCAAAAAAAAAAAGCCTATCTCTAATCGCAATAACTAGTCTCACTGTGCTTTTCTGGTGGGCTGTTCATAAAATTCCTTGGGAAGGTGTATTCTATTAAACGATGCATCTATTGAATGATTCGCTAACATTTACTCACAGTACATGCCTCTCATTGTGCTAGCTGATTTCACATGCTGTTCTATTTACTTTTTACAAAACCAATATTAGGTAAACATTATTTTCCCCAAATATTTTAGATGTGGTTAAATGAGTTACCCAACCTCATCCAGCCAGATAATACCTACAAGAGAACACAAACCTAAATTTCAGTCCAGTGATTTTTTCTCCTGAAACCGGGCATACTTGCCCCCACGTACGTTGGTGTGATGATACCTCTGCACCGTATGCCATGGAATGCTATGCATGTTGTGAAGTATTGGTCCTAGCATTCATCAAACTGAAATTATTGGAATTGCTCACCTGTCTCCCCTTGTAAGCAGTAAAACTACGAAAGGCAGGAATCATGTTCTATTTGGTGTTGTAACTCCAGAGCCCAGCAGACAACTTAGGATTAGTGTTTTATACATTTTTCTTTTTTTATGGAGGTTAATTGCTTTACAATGTTGTGCTGGTTTCTGCCACACAACAATGAAAATCAGTCATAAGCATACATATGTCCCCCTCCCTCTTGACCCTCTCTCCCACCTCCCCATCCTACTCCTCTAGGTCATCACAAAGCACCGAACTGGGCTCCCTGTGTTATATGGAAAATATTTTCATTAGTGCATAAACTGTTAAATGAATAATAGATGTGACAATATTTGAATTATGTGTTGTTATGCTTTGTACAAGAGAAAGTCTAAGAACAATGAATACTTCACTTTTCTTAAATTATATAAATTTTATTTTAAATTGAATGCTCATAAACTAAAGCATATCTCCAACCTCTGTTATCCTACTTGGCCTTTGCTCAATTCAACCTCCAACAAGTTGTAGAAAATTGCTTACCTGTACCCCTACTGTTTCTTTTGCTGTGTGTGTGTGCTTTTAATTGCTTTATGTGAATTATCACCAAAATCAACTGATACATCTATATATAGAACAGAGTACAGGCAACCAAATTATTCAACATTCCTCCCTCTTTCTTTCTCTCTACTCCCATTCTTAAATTGGAAAGGAATCCTAAAACTCCACTGACACTTCAAATGCTCAACTAAATTTCTCAGGATAACATCCCATCCAGAGGACATTCCAGCACCTACTAAAATGCCTCCAGTGACATGGCAATCTCTTCCTTCTAATGGAGCTCGTTCCACTTTTAGCTTTCTCAAACTAGAATGGGAAGAAATGGAACATCTTAATTGGTAGAAGTATGATTGGTATAAACTGTAGCAATATAAATCATGAATCTTTAAAATATGCATATATTTCAACCAGATAATCTTTAAAAAATCTATCTAAAGGAAATTACCAGAGATTTACACAATGATGCAAATTCCAGGCTGTTCTTTACAGTGTTATTTATAGCAGCAAAAAAGAAAGAAAACCAAACACCACCTGACTGCTCACTCCTATACAAAATGGTTGTAATTAATGATGGTTCATGTATATGAGTACAGTGAAGTCATTTTATATAATATTTCATGAGATGAAGAAATATTCAAGGTATATGGATAATTGAAAATTTATATTACAGAAAAGTACAATAGCTGCATAATAAAAATAATTTTTAAAACAATTTCTATTTGTATGCATGTAGAACAGTCTAGAAACTTGTAGAAAATGTTAGGTGTTATTTCTGAGCAGTGGGATTTTGAGTAGTATATTTTATTTGTACTTAACTACTTTCTTACAGATTTTCTAAACAATTATTTCTATAATCATAGAAAAAGTAAGTTTAGTGTTGGCCTTTCCTTGAATTGAACTGAAATTTCTCTCATTTTTAAATAACATCAGCATATTTCACTTGAGGATACATAAAAAAAATTCTTTCTACTCATAAAGGTTCTGTAAACATTTGCAGCAACAGCAACAGCCCCTTTCCTGCCCCTCATCTTCCTTTACCAGTTGAACATCTATGGGATATTGTCAAATCTGACCATCCTACCAACCATACATTCTCCATAACACAGTTGCATGGCATGATGTAGGTGCTCAGTCATGTCCACCTCTTTGTGACCCCATAGACCTATATAGACCCTGTAGCCTGCCAGGCTCCTCTGTCCATGGAATTTTTCAGGCAAGAATACTGGAGTGGTTTACCATTTCCTACTCCAGAGATCTTCCCAACCCAGGGATTGAACTTGCGTCCCGTATGTCTCCTGCATTGGCAGGCAGGTAACTTACCACTGCACCAACTAGGAAGCCCACAAAGCAGCTAGAGTGCTCTTAAGAAACAGACCAATTTTTCCCTGCTCAAAACCTTCCAGCGGTTTCCCATCACCTTAGGATGAAAGCAAAGCCCATATCAGGGCCCACAAGAATCCCACTTCCCACCACTGTTCATTTCTCACTCCACTTTAGCCTCAAAGTTTCCTTGCTCTCATGTTCCCACCTGTCTTAGTCTGTTTGGGCTGGTATAACAAAAAAGCATAGATTGGGTGACTTATAAACAACAAAAATGTATTCCCCACAGTTCTAGAGGCTAGAAGTCAAAGATCAAGGCACCAACATGTATGGTGTCTGGTGAGAAACCACTTCCTGGTTCACAGACAGTGCCTTCTCACAGGGTCCTCGCATGGTGGATGGGGCAAGGGAACCCTCTGGGGTCTCTTATGAGAGCACTAATACTCTTCATGAAGGCTTCACTCTTATGACCTAATCATCTCCCAAAGGGCCTACCCCCTAATGCCATCACACTGGGGATTAGGTTTCAACACCTGCATTTTAGGAGACACAGACATTCATCTCATGGCCTTTTATTCTCTATTCCTCTTTCCTGGAGTATCCAATCCCTAGATATTCCACAGCTTATTCCCTTACTCCATTTGGGTGTCTACTCAGCGTCACCCACTCAGAAAGATCCCTGAACACTCCAAACCAGTACCCTTGTCACTCTCAGTCACCTACTTCTACCTGTGTCTCTTCCCAACACTTATCACTATGTAATAGTTCTCTATTGATTTGTCTGATCATTCATGGTCTGTGACTCCAATCAGAATGTAAATTTCATAAACATTAGCATTTTAACTGTTTTTGTTTTTTTCACACCACTATGGCTCAGTGGTTAAGAATCCACCGCCACTGAAGGAGACACAAGTTTGATCCCTGGGTTGGGAAGAACCCCTGGAGGAGGAAATGGCAATTCACTCCAGTATTCTTCCCTAGGAAATTCCACAAACAGAGGAGCCTGGCAGGCTATAATCTATAGGGTCACAAAAGAGTCAGGCACGGTTTAGCAACTAAACAACAAAAATAATCCCCATGGCCTAGAGAAGACACAGATTAGCAGTTCAATATATGATTCAATTGACGAAAGATGTGGTTTCAGTTTTCTTCACTCAACTGCTGGAATTCCAAGCCCCCTACTCTGAAACCAAGGTGATGCCGCCAGAAGAGATCGCCAGGCTGCAGATACAGTCTGGCCATAAGAAGCAGTGTGACCCTTCCTCCCGGCTTCTTTCCCCAGACAGCAATTTAATACTCCCTAGAAATTCAAATGACATCCCTTGCAGCCCCATCACACTTCTCACTCACACCAAGCATCTAATGAGCATACTGCTGTGAAGTAGGGATGAACTGCAGCTCCCAATTAATATTCATTTGCTTTAGCAGCAAACCAAGAGACCTGAAAATACATATATTATTTTAAGGGGAAATTTACACACAGAGATTTTTATTTTCCTTTTTGAAAATTAGGTGAAAGATATTCTCTCTGAGGTCAAAAACACTTAAAAAGAGGGGTGAGAAAGAGAGAGCAGAGTTGAATAATACCTGAAGCTTGGAGAAGATTTAAGCCCTGGCCCCAGTGACAGATTAAACAATGAACAACTTGTTTGTGCACTGTCTTGGCAAAAACACACAGCTGGGGAAGGCATGACTCAGAGAACAAGGAACAGGACATGCAACCGCCTCTCAGGCAGATCCACCCCAGGCAGCCAGACAAGCGGCCAACTTGCTAGTATTTTGTCAATAATGTGGAGCAAATAGGTATATGGAGATGAGGCCACTATATTAAAGAAAGTATGCCCTGATTAGACGACAAGCACAAATAAGTTTTCTCCTCTTTTGCTGTTGTCCCTGAGTCCCTGTGTGAGTTGTCACAGAAGGGGAAAACCCCAGTGATGATATCTGGGGTTCTTTCTCATGGTCTTAAAAGTCTCCATTTAAGCAAAATGAATCAGAAACCAAAGAATGTGAATGTGAATATGAAAATGTATTCATTCTGCAATAACTCGTAAGATTATGCCATTAAAAAAAGAAAAAATAGAGCTGTTAACCACTACTACTAATGGGATTCTTTGTGAAGAAGTTTTGTTTTGCTCAGGCAGAGGCTGCTTGTCTCCCAAAGTCTGTAACTAAATTCCAGTTTACAGGGCTGACCTGCTTCCACAGTCATAGCTGGGGAGGAATGTGGGCTTTAGACATGGATAAAGGGGAGACTTTCATTTTTACCCTATGAGCTTAAAAAAATTTTATCTTTAATTTTGATAAAATATACCTAGCAAAAATGTTACCATCTTAACCATCTTCAGGTATTCAGTTGAGTAGTGTTAGGCTGGAAGAAGCACAAGCTGGAATCAAGATTGCTGGGAGAAATATCAATAACCTCAGATATGCAGATGATACTACCCTTATGGCAGAAAGTGAAGAGGAACTAAAAAGCCTCTTGATGAAAGTGAAAGTGGAGAGTGAAAAAGTTGGCTTAAAGCTCAATATTCAGAAAACGAAGATCATGGCATCTGGTCCCATCACTTCATGACAAATAGATGGGAAAACAGTGGAAACAGTGTCAGACTTTATTTTTGGGGGCTCCAAAATCACTGCAGATGGTGACTGCAGCCATGAAATTAAAAGATGCTTACTCCTTGGAAGAAAAGTTATGACCAACCTAGATAGCATATTGAAAAGCAGAGACATTACTTTGCCAACAAAGGTCCATCTAGTCAAGGCTATGGTTTTTCCAGTGGTCATGTATGGATGTGAGAGTTGGACTCTGAAGAAGGCTGAGCGCCGAAGAATTGATGCTTTTGAACTGTGGTGTTGGAGAAGACTCTTGAGAGTCCTTGGACTGCAAGGAGATCCAACCAGTCCATTCTGAAGGAGATGAGCCCTGGGATTTCTTTGGAAGGAATGATGCTAAGGCTGAAACTCCAGTACTTTGGCCACCTCATGAGAAGAGTTTACTCATTGGAAAAGACTCTGATGCTGGAAGGGATTGGGGGCAAGAGGAGAAAGGGACGACAGAGGATGAGATGGCTGGATGGCATCACTGACTCGATGGATGTGAGTCTGAGTGAACTTCGGGAGTTGGTGATGGACAGGGAAGCCTGGCATGCTGCGATTCATGGGGTCGCAAAGAGTCGGATATGACTGAGCGACTGAACTGAACTGAACTGAACTGAAACACATTGATGTTGCTCAACCAATCTCCAGAACTCTTTTCATCTTGGATAATTGAAACTGTATACCCATTGTTGTTCATTGTTCAGTCACTGAGTCATAGCTGACTCTTTGCGACCCCATGGACGGCAGCACCCAGGCTTCCCTATCCTCCACTATCTCTCAGAGTTTGCTCAAAACTCATGCCCATTGAGTCAGTGATGCCATCCAACCATCTCATCCTCTGCTGCCCCCTTCTCCTCCTGCCCTCAATCTTTCCCAGCATCAAGCTCTTTTCCAATGAGTCGGCTCTTTGCATCAGGTGGCCAAAGTATACCCATTAAACAATAGCCACTCCATGAGCTGTTCTATGGCTAGAATCGTCAACAATTAGAATGTATTTTTAATCTTAAAAAAATACAGATGAGAATCTTGCATTCACAGGTGAAAGAAGATAATATTTAATTCATTTGTTGTTGTTGTTTTAATTCATATCTGCCTTGAAAACTCAATCCTGACATAAATACCTTAAAAAGACTGGTCAAAAATGTTGGAAGACAAAAAATTTACAACAACCAAAAAAGTTGGTTTTGTAAATATATTTACCAGGGAGAAGTTATTTGGATGACTAAGAAATACTTGAAGTGCAGATTCATAGACAGGATAAATACTAAGCAGTTGTTCCATTCTTCAAAACGCAATGCCAAATCCATCTCCCTGTTACTCACTAGCAATTTCCATTGACTACAAGTATTCACAGACAGATATTTGAATAAAAGCCTATTACTAGTAGTAACTTGAGCTCTGGAGCCAAATGCAACAGAACCTCAGTCAAAATCTCCTCTGGGCTGAGCACACATCGCCTCTGAAAGGACATCTGCATATCAGAGGACTTATCCTTCCAAGAAGTTGACTTGGGTGCCTAAGAACCAGTAATGGGCCTGGATTCAAATACTTATTTATGGGTTTTCCCTTAACATCCAATTTGCCTGGAATTTCCCCAATCATCAAACAGTCATTTTCATGTTGCATCATCTCTGTCAAACTCTATTCACAGTGACACCACTTTGTTAAGGGGATGGGTAGGGGGGGAAGAATGGCTAAATATATCCTTAGAATTCAACCATTTTTTCACACATATACACTCCATTTTGGTATTTAAATCCATGGAAAGGCCCATGTTTTTTGTTTTTTTTGTTTTTTAGTTTTAATTAATTTTATTTTATTTTTAAACCTTACATAATTGTATTAGTTTTGCCAAATATCAAAATGAATCCACCACAGGTATACATGTGTTCCCCATCCTGAACCCTCCTCCCTCCCCCCTCCCCATACCATCCCTCTGGGTCGTCCCAGTGCACCAGCCCCAAGCATCCAGCATCGTGCATTGAACCTGGACTGGCATCTCGTTTCATACATGACATTTCACATGTTTCAATGCCATTCTCCCAAATCTTCCCACCCTCTCCCTCTCCCACAGAGTCCATAAGCCTGTTCTATACATCAGTGTCTCTTTTGCTGTCTCGTATACAGGGTTATCATTACCATCTTTCTAAATTCCATATATATGCGTTAGTATACTGTATTGGTGTTTTTCCTTCTGGCTTACTTCACTCTGTATAATAGGCTCCAGTTTCATCCACCTCATTAGAACTGATTCAAATGTATTCTTTTTAATGGCTGAGTAATACTCCATTGTGTATATGTACCACAGCTTGCTTATCCATTCATCTGCTGATGGACATCTAGGTTGCTTCCATGTCCTGGCTATTATAAACAGTGCTGCGATGAACATTGGGGTACACGTGTCTCTTTCCCTTCTGGTTTCCTCAGTGTGTATGCCCAGCAGTAGGATTGCTGGATCAAAAGGCAGTTCTATTTCCAGTTTTTTAAGGAATCTCCACACTGTTCTCCATAGTGGCTGTACTAGTTTGCATTCCCACCAACAGTGTAAGAGGGTTCCCTTTTCTCCACACCCTCTCCAGCATTTATTATTTGTAGACTTTTGGATCACAGCCATTCTGACTGGTGTGAAATCGTATCTCATAGTGGTTTTGATTTGCATTTCTCTGATAATGAGTGATGTTGAGCATCTTTTCATGTGTTTGTTAGCCATTTGTATGTCTTCTTTGGAGAAATGTCTATTTAGATCTTTGGCCCATTTTTTGATTGGGTCATTTATTTTTCTGGAGTTGAGCTGTAGGAGTTGCTTGTATATTTTTGAGATTAGTTGCTTGTCGGTTGCTTCATTTGCTATTATTTTCTCCCATTCTGAAGGCTGTCTTTTCACCTTGCTAATAGTTTCCTTTGATGTGCAGAAGCTTTTAAGTTTAATTAGGTGCAATTTGTTTATTTTTGCTTTTATTTCCAATATTCTGGGACGTGGGTCATAGAGGATCCTGCTGTGATGTATGTCAGAGAGTTTTGCCTATGTTCTCCTCTAGGAGTTTTATAGTTTCTGGTCTTA
>NW_011494770.1:1688999-1691792 GCF_000754665.1 Bison bison bison
GTTCTAGTTTCATTCTTTTACAAGTGGTTGACCAGATTTCCCAGCACCACTTGTTAAAGAGATTGTCTTTAATCCATTGTATATTCTTGCCTCCTTTGTCAAAGATAAGGTGTCCATATGTGCGTGGGTTTATCTCTGGGCTTTCTATTTTGTTCCATTGATCTATATATTTCTGTCTTTGTGCCAGTACCATACTGTCTTGATAACTGTGGCTTTGTAGTAGAGCCTGAAGTCAGGTAGGTTGATTCCTCCAGTTCCATTTTTCTTTCTCAAGATCGCTTTGGCTATTCGAGGTTTTTTGTATTTCCATACAAATTGTGAAATTATTTGTTCTAGCTCTGTGAAGAATACTGTTGGTAGCTTGATAGGGATTGCATTGAATCTATAAATTGCTTTGGGTAGTATACTCATTTTCACTATATTGATTCTTCCAATCTATGAACATGGTATATTTCTCCATCTATTAGTGTCCTCTTTGATTTATTTCACCAGTGTTTTATAGTTTTCTATATATAGGTCTTTAGTTTCTTTAGGTAGATATATTCCTAAGTATTTTATTCTTTTCGTTGCAATGGTGAATGGAATTGTTTCCTTAATTTCTCTTTCTGTTTTCTCATTATTAGTGTATAGGAATGCAAGGGATTTCTGTGTGTTGATTTTATATCCTGCAACTTTACTATAATCATTGATTAGTTCTAGTAATGTTATTAACGAAAGTTCATTTTTCACTGTCCCTGTTCCTGTCACTTGAAAGGACACTTGAATAATCAAACTGCATTTCTTTGATGACTGACTAGGAGAAGGAGGAATGGAGTGGGGATTTGGGGGGGACAGCTACAATTCACTAACAGCTGACTAAACATCTATACCTAAAAGACAGCCGTACACAACATCCCATTCTAATTAACAATTTCCCTTTGCCAAATTTAAAAGATAAATTTTTTTCTTAAACTTTTTGAGAACCTCCTTTTCAGTTAATCCCAAGAACTCAGTATAATTAGCAATCAAGAAAAAGTTAAAGGAACACCTCATATTTACAGAGGGCTTTAGAGTTTTCTTAATACTTTCATGCTTACATGAACATTGTCACATCTTGATCTTCAGAACAATTCAGGGTGGTAGATATGGTTATTTCCATCTTGCAGATGAAGTAACTAAGATGCACACTATTTGAGTAAATTGCCCCCAAGTTTTACAGTAAATGTGTGTGAAGCCAGGATTTAAGCCCAGGTCTTCAGGAACAATATGCTATATCTTATCATAGTACAGTGTTTCTTGTTGGTCCATACATTAAATGTTCATTTCTGGCAAATTCTAACACTGTTTTTAATCAGTAGGAAAAAAAATACATAGTTTTTTTTTTAGTGGGCTAAATCACTCCATTCATATGCAAACATTAGATTTAAAAAAATGATTGGTATATATTAAAGAAATCTATTATCCCATTTAGACTCCCTTTTTTTTCTTTCACTAACATAGGTTGTCTACACAGCTGATTTATGCAGATGTTATTTTATAATCTCTTTACATTTGAAATTAGTTTGAAATGTCAAAGAGTTTTGATATTTTAGGTTTTACACTTCATGCATTTCTGTCTGTGTGTTATGGCTTCTGCCAAGCACCAAATTTAGCAGCATCTCGGAGCTTTTTCTAGCCTGCCCCAAACAAGAAGCACTAGAAATTACTGAAGACAAGTTGGCCTTGTGAGATTTCCAAACTAGTTTCTAAACCAAAGAAATTGAGTGAGATAAATTTAGAACACTTGGGAGCTTTGAAAGTCTATTTGGATAAATTTCAGTTACTGCCAATGTAAAAGCATGTCCTAGAAACAGAAGTGGTGATCAAAGTCTCACCTCTGAATAACATTCATCCCAAGTAAAACACACAAGGGCAAACTTGGCTTTGTTGGGAAATAATAACACATTCTTTATTCAGACACCAAAACATGTTTAGATAGATTGGAAAGAGCAATCTGGGGTTGGTTTTGTTGACATTGTTACAGTTTTTGTTACTTAGGGGTTTTTAAAAATAATTTATACTATCCTGGAATTTTACTTAAGCCCACAATTATTATAATTAGTTTTATTATGGTAAGTAACTGTTTTGTGGATTACAGGTTGAATAAAGAACGTACTGCACTGAATCATTTATGGTAGTGAATTCATTATAAAGGGGATCAATAAAGCACTACATCGTGGCCCATCAATCAAAGATAGGAAATCTTTTCACTGAAGTAAACTGTTTATACAATACCAGAAATGCCATGGGTTTTTCTGGAAAGCAAAATGTCAATATGCTAGGACTTCGTGCCGTTTGACCTAATAATGAATTCTAGGAATCTCTTGTAATACATGAGCCCTAAATACAGGAAATAACAGACTCCAAAGATGTTCGTTACTGGTATTATTTATAACAGACCAATTACAAACAGCCAACATATCTGGAAATAGAGGTATATTTAAGTAAATTATGGTATATTCATAACAATGCCATATTGCTGCTGCTACTGCTGCTAAGTTGCTTCAGTCGTGTCCAACTCTGTGCTACCCCATAGACAGCAGCCCACCAGGCTCCCCCATCCCTGGGATTCTCCAGGCAAGAACATTGGAGTGGGTTGCCATTTCCTTCTCCAATAATGACATATTATGTAGCAATTAAATATCACCTTGAAGGTTTAAAGCTGAAACTCCAATACTTTGGCCACCTCATGTGAAGAGTTGACTGATTGGAAAAGAGTCTGATGCTGGGAGGAATTGGGGGCAGGAGGAGAAGGGGACGACAGAGGATGAGATG
>NW_011494770.1:1691892-1699470 GCF_000754665.1 Bison bison bison
GAACATCAGTTTGAGTAAACTCCGGGAATTGGTGATGGACAGGGAGGCCTGGCGTGCTGCGATTCATGGGGTCGCAAAGAGTCGGACATGACTGAGCGACTGAACTGAACCGATGAAGGTTTAAAAAGTTACAAGTACTTTGGGGTCAGACCAGAGTTTGAATCCTGCTTCTAACAAGATTTTTTTGCTCCATAAAACTAATCTCAGCTTTCTAATTTGCAATGATACTTATAAAGGCACAATTACTTAGAAATAATACACATAAGAGGTGATACAAAATCTGAGATTGCAAGTTCTCAGCAAAGTATATTTACCATATAATATTAAGAAAGAAAGAAGAGAATGCAAAACCATTTACATATTAAAACCCACTTGTATAAAAATGTATATGGATATATGGAAGGAAATATTAAAATATCAAAAGGATAATAGAGACTGTTTTTATAAAGAACACAAATAAATTGTACGTGTGTATATATGTGTGCATATACATATACAAATATGTATATACACATATGCTTTTCTCTATTTTTTCAGATTTTCCCTAAATAGTATTAATGTATACCTATGGCTGACTCATGTTGAAGTTTGGCAGAAACAAACAAAATTCTGTAAAGCAATTATCCTTCAATTAAAAATATAAATAAAATTTTAAAAATAATAAAATGCTATAGACATTGAAAGAAATACATGTATTCAACTATTTGGACTTTAGAATTAACACAAAAGTATATATTTTTAAAATTTTCAACTTCAGATAATTTCCCTTCCCACTGTAACTACATTTTCCTTAAGAGTATTTTCTGAACATGCTTATTTAGTCTTCTGGACCTTTCCTACATTCTCTTCATGGCAACTTCCTCCTTATCTTTTAAAGCCAGTTGAAACGGCATCTCTTCTATGAAGCAAATTTTAACTTCCATCAGCAGTATTAGTCCCTTCTGTCTCTGTGCTCCAGAGTATTCTGCTTGGTATAGAGCTAATGCTAGGCATCACCATCACATATTAAACATGTTTAGGTTTAACTTTAAATATACATATGCACATATATATACTGCTTATATAAAAATGCATATGGATATAGAAAAAAAGACTGGAAGGAAATATTAAAATATCAAGAGGATAATAGCAATTGTTTCTAGAGAGAACATCAATAAATTGTACATGTATGTATATACATATGTAAATACATATATATATACATATGTTTTTCTCTATTTTGTTCAGATTTTTCCCTAAATAGTATTAATTTTTTTCTAAGGATTGGAGAAACAATAGCATGTTTTTCTGCTAACAGGAATAACCCAGTAGATGGCTTAGTACTAACACTGTGAGACAGAGAAAGGAGAGAAGCTGGAGCCATGTGGCTAGGCTATGGGGGAAGAGATGGATCAAGTACAGAAGGAAAAGAATGGCCTTTGAGTGGCCATTACACAGGCAGGTCATCCACAGCAACAGAAGGGAAGGAAGAGAAAACAGGCGCAAATGCACAAAGGCAATAGATGGAATGGTAGACCTATGATTGCAACTCTTTTCTCAGTAAAATAGGGAGAATGAAGGCTTGAGGATAAAAGTGAAGGTGGAAGCAGTTATCCAGGAGTGAGAGAATGGATGTATTAGGGGAATGTGGCCTGATTGCTTGGCAAAACTGAGAGATCACTGGAAAGTTATTAGACTTGAATTTAAAATGAGACAATTGGATGCTTTTTTCAAGTCTGTAAAGAAGCCAGTGCAGGCTTGGCAAGAGAGTTGGATGGCAACAGGGTTGGTTTTGCCAGAAGAGTATGAAGAAGGGAGAGAGAGGCAAAGGGAGTTGATGAAAGGCGGGAAGTGTGAACATGAGGGAGTGGTGGGTTGTAGATCCTAGCAGTATTGCTAAAGTAAAAATATTAGAGAAAGTGAGAAGTAAGATAAAAGGTAGTAGTTGGAAAAGAGGACGTATGAAATGGCGATTGTAGAAGGATTAAATGTGTTAATATGACAAGGTCTAGAGTATGACCATGCCAGATGGTTATTGAAGTCAGAAGGTGGACAAGGAACTGAGAGACCAGGAACTGAAGGGTCATTCGCATGGTACTGAAATCACAAGGACTTGTAATGGAGACAGTACTAGAGAGAATATGTTGCTGCTCTTGTTTAGTCTCTAAGTTTTGTCCAGCTTTTTTGTGATCCCACAGACTATAGCCCACCAGGCTCCTCTGTCCATGGGACTTCCCAGATAAAAATACTGGAGTGGGTTGCCACTTCCTCCTCTAGGGGATCTTCCAGATCCAGGGATTGAACTCCCCTATTCTGCATTGGCAGGTGGAGTCTTTACCACTGGGCCTCCTGGGAAGCCCAGAGAGAATATGGGAGGGAACTAAAACTTCTCAAAGAGCATCAAACAAAATGCAAACGTAATAGTGGTTTTATAGATGATTGCAACAAAGAAGGGCAGCAGATAGTACAAACACCTGAGATTCAAAGATGTGACTGTAGAGAGGAGGGGGAGGATAATGGCTTGAAAGTTGAAGTGAGGAGCAAGAGGAACACCTGTCCTACCTACCAAGTCCCATGGAGCAAGGGCGTGTGGTAAAGGGAAGAGCTACCCTATGAGAAGGTTGCAGAGGAATCACTGTGCTCAGGAATCATGGTCCTTGCTTTCAAGCACAAGCTCATCTGTGTTTCTCAAGTTGAATTTGAGCCTGATAATCAAGCGAGCTAAAAAAGCACCCTCTTCTCAATTTTGAAAAAGAGAAAAGAAATTGCAACAGAATGGTAGTTGAAAAGCACTCTAAAATTGTGAGTGAATATCCTGGTGTGCTGATAAGCCACAATATATCACAGATGAAAAAACATAATGACAAGCCAAAGAATGTTAACAATATTTCATTAAACAAGTCAGGGACTACAGCAAAGTCTTTTCAGAAGAGAACTCAGGGAGGGAAATGTGGAAAAAAAAAAACACATGAATATCTCCATTGTTAATAAAATATTGACAGTGGAAGCCAGATTAATGGTTCAGAATCTGGCTGGCACAATCGTAGGCTCCCAAGAAGCCAGGATAATACTCTAGATAAAGCCAATGTTTTGGTTGTACTATTTCTTTTATTTTTCCCAATTCTAATTACTCATTTCTATGCCAAGGAAAGGGCACTAATGTGATATTACAGTGGAGGGTAATACAATATTAATTTCAGTGATGATGGAAATGTTCTATACTGCACTGTCTAACACAATAGCCACTTATCACATGTGGATATTGAGCCCTTGGAATGTGGCTAGAATGACAGAGGAATTGAATTTTAAATTTTATTTAATTTTAATTAATTTAAATACCCAGATGACTTTCAGTTTCTGGTCCTTCCTGTAAGAAGGTTAGAAATCACCACTGTGTCCTAACAAGTAAAAACCTGAACAAATTGAAAAAACTCAACAAATCTTACATCCATTAGAGAAGTGAGGTTTCAGGGCAACCTGCTGCCCCGCAAATTGGAGAGTTTGACTGGCAGATACAAAGAATCACAACTTACTGGATCAGAAACCCAGGACCGACCACTTCTCTGGAAACCAGTCCAGGGGTAGGGAGACCTAAACTATAATTACTGAATTACTGGAGGCTCAGTGTGAGCAAGTCTGTGAGATAAAAACTCCAGGGAGACCAAGTTATTGGAGGGGAACAGGGTGTATGAGAAATACTTCTAAGTTTTAGCTTCTAGAACTCTACAGTTTCTCTTACACTGACTATCAGAGAAAAATCCCCTCATGCTTCCAGCTGCAGTAGGGATAAAGGAATCATTTTGAATTATGCAAGAGCACTGTTCTTAACAAGGTCTATCCCCAGGAGAAACTATTTAACCAGAGCCTAACCTGCTTGGTCTTCATCTGACCATATCTGATTTGGAGGAAGACAAATACCCAACTTTAGCTATCTGTAGTTTTCCATATGTAGGAAGGGAAATACCCCACTCCAGCCCACTCTAACCATCCTGCTGAGAAACACTTGTGAAGTTGGTAATCTAGAAGCGTAGGCTCACTGAAAAAAAACTGAGACTTAATCATAGGACTACAGCATACTTCTCCTCCCCCCACGCCTCACCAATATATTACTAAAGGCCTATCTAGAGCAATTCTTTTTACATAGAACACCATGTACAGGTATTAAGAAAATAATTATAAAACTACTAAAAGACAAAAAATATTGAAGACATATAGAAAGCATAAAATCAGACTTAGATATGGCAGAGATGTTGGAATTATCACATCTAGAATTCAAAACAACTGTGATTAATGTGCTGAGGGCTCCAATGTATACAGTAGACAGCGTACAAGAAATAGATGGGCAACGAAAGCAGAGAAATAGAAATTCTGAGAAAGGACCAAAATGAAATCCTACAGACAAAAAATACTTTAACAGAAATGAAGAATGATATTGATGGACTTATTAGCAGACTGGGTGTGGCTGAGAAAGAAATCTCTTAGCTTGAGAGTATCTCAATAAAAACTTCCAAAACTGAAACTCAAAGAGAAACTGAAATAACAGAATGTCCAAGGATCATGGTACAACTGTAAAAGGTATAACACATGCATACCAAATGGAGAATATCATGGGAATACCAAAGGGAGAAGAAAGAGAGATACAGAAAATATATTTTTTAAAAATGACTCATAATTTCCCCAAATTAATGTCAGACACCAAACCACAGGTTCAGGAAATGTATTCAATTAAGTAGGCATGTGTTAAAGTGTGTATATATATATATATATGCTTATGCATAAGTGAGATGAATTACAGGTATAACAAAGGATAGCAGAAAAAAAACTAGCACTATTTAGTCATTTTAAGGTACTTTCTGTACTCATAAAGTGATATAGTGTTATTTGAAACTGGACTTGGATTAGTTATGAATGTATATTGCAAAATCTGTGGCAACTACAACTAATAGAAAACAGTAACAAATATGGTAGATATTAGTCCAACTATATCAATTATATTTTAAATATCAATGTTCTAAATGCACCAATTAAAAAACAGAGATGGTTAGAGTGGATCACAAAACAAAACCCAAATGTATGTTGTCTAAAAATGTCATTTTTAAATATAAAGACATATATAGATTAAAAGTAAATGGATGAAGAAAGACACACCATGGGAATACTAGGCAAAAATAATTAGGAATTGCTGTATTAACTTCAGACAAAGCAGATTATATAGCAAGAAAAGTTTTCAGGGATAAAGAGGAGCATTAAATAATGATAAGGGGATCAATTCTTCAAGACTACATAACAATCCTTAACATGCTTGCTTCTAACAACAGTTTCCATATACATGGCTCAGTCAGTAAAGAATCTGCTTGCAATGCAGGAGACCTGGGTTTGATCCCTGGGTTGGGAAGATTCCCTGGAGGAGGGCATGGCAATCCACTCCATATTCTTGCCTGGAGAAGCCTCATGGACAGAAGGTCTGGTGGGCTGCAGTCCATGGGGTCTTAAAGAGATGGACAAGACTGAGCAACAAAGCACAGCACAGCAGATATATATTTTTTATCAAGTTGAAGAATTCCACTCTATTTCTAGTTTACTGAGACTTTTTTATTGTGAATGGGTATTGGATTTTGTCAAATATTTTCTCTGCATCTATTAATATGATTGTGTGATTTTTCTTCCTTAGCTTGTAAACAGAATGAGTTACATTAATTGACTTTCAAATGTTGACCTAGTCCTGCATACCTAGGAAAAATTTCACTTGATCATGGTATATAATTCTTCTTGTACATTACTGAATTTATATTTTGCTGAGGATTTTTGCATGTGTTTTTTTATCAGACATATTGGTCTATATTTTCCTTTTCTTATAATGTCTTTGTCTGATTTTGATACCAGGGTAATGCTGCTGCTGCTGCTAAGTCGCTTCAGTCGTGTCCGACTCTGTGCGACCCCATAGACGGCAGCCCACCAGGCTCCCCCGTCCCTGGGATTCTCCAGGCAAGAACACTGGAGTGGGTTGCCATTTCCTTCTCCAATGCATGAAAGTGAAAAGTGAAAGTGAAGTCACTCAGTCGTGTCTGACTCTTCGCGACCCCATGGACTTCAGCCCATCAGGCTCCTCCGTCCATGGGAGTTTCCAGGCAAGAGTACTGGAGTGGGGTGCCATTGCTGCTAGCCCTGTAGAATAAGTTGTGAAGTATTCCCTCTGCTTCTATCTTCTGAAAGAAATTGTAGATGAGTGGCATTATTTTTCCCTTATGTTTGGTAAAATTCACCAGTGAAACCAGAGCCTGATGCTTTCTGTTTGGGGTGTTAATTATTGATTAAATTATTTTAATAGATATAATCCTATTCAGATTTTTTCATCCTTCTTGTGTGAGTTTTAGTGGATTGTGTTGTTCAGAGAACTGGTCCATTTCATCTAGGTTATAAAGTAGACATGGAGCTATTCACAGCATTCCCTTATTATGCTTTTAATGACCATGGGATCTGTGGAGATATTCCCTCTTTCATTTGTGATGTTAGTAATTTGTGTCCTCTCTCTTTTTTTTTCTTAGCCTGGCTAGAAGCTTATCAATTTTATCATTTTTTAAAAAAAGAAAAAAAAATTATTTTGGTTTCATTGATTTTTCTCTGTTGATTTTCTACTTTCAATTTTATTGATTGCTGCTCTAATCTTTATTACTTCTCTTAGTTTGCTTACTTTGGATTTAACTTGCTCTTCATTGGCCTAATTTCTAAGGTGGACATTTAGATGATTGATTGTAGATCTTTCCTCATTTCTAATATATGCATTCAATACTATAAATTTCTCTTTATGTGCTGCTTTTACTGCATCCCCCAAATTTTGATGTTTTGCTTTCATTTTCATTTAGTTAAAAATACTTTAAGGTTTCTTTTATATATCTTCTTTGACCCATGTTATTTAGAAATATGTTGTTTATTCTCCAAGTATTTTTGGGTTTTACAGCCATTTTTTGTTATTGATTTCTAGTTTAGCTTGAGAGCAGACATTAAATGACTTCCATCTTTTTAAACTTGTTAAGGTATGTTTTATGGCCCAGAATGTGGTCTGTCTTGGTGTTGTTTTTCCAGATGAACTTGAGAAGAATGTATATTCTACTTTTCTTGGATTCAGTTGTCTATATATGTCCAAAGCTGGAAGACTGGCACTAACCAACTTCAAGACCTCCTTTAAGCTAATAAAAAGAGTGTACAGATAGATTGTTATCTGGCAATTGAATAGACAGATCAATGGAACAGAACAGAGAACTCAGAAAAAGAACCACATATATGCCAAAGCCTTTGACTCTGTGGATCACAATAAACTGTGGGAAATTCTGAAAGAGATGGGAATACCAGACCACCTGACCTGCCTCTTGAGAAACCCATATGCAGGTCAGGAAGCAACAGTTAGAACTGGACATGGAACAACAGACTGGTTCCAAATAGGAAAAGGAGTATGTCAAGGCTGTATATTGTCACCCTGGTTATTTAACTTCTATGCAGAGTACATCATGAGAAACACTGGGCTGGAAGAAGCACAAGCTGGAATCAAGATTGCCAGGAGAAATATCAATAATCTCAGATATGCAGATGATACCACAGATG
>NW_011494770.1:1699570-1705657 GCF_000754665.1 Bison bison bison
CAGATGATACCACCTTTATGGCAGAAAGTAAAGAGGAACTAAAAAGCCTCTTGATGAAAGTGAAAGTGGAGAGTGAAAAAGTTGGCTTAAAGCTCAACATTCAGAAAACAAAGATCATGGCATCTGGTCCCATCACTTCATGGGAAATAGATGGGGAAACAGTGGAAACAGTGTCAGACTTTATTTTTTGGGTTCCAAAGTCACTGCAGATGGTGACTGCAGCCATGAAATTAAAAGACGCTTACTCCTTGGAAGAAAAGTTATGACCAACCTAGATAGCATATTGAAAAGCAGAGACATTACTTTGCCAACAAAGGTCCATCTAGTCAAGGCTATGGTTTTTCCTGTGGTCATGTATGGATGTGAGTGTTGGACTGTGAAGAAAGCTGAGCGCCAAAGAATCGATGCTTTTGAACTGTGATGTTGGAGAAGACTCTTGAGAGTCCCTTGGACTGCAAGGAGATCCAACCAGTCCATTCTGAAGGAGATCAGCCCTGGGATTTCTTTGGAAGGAATGATGCTAAAGCTGAAACTCCAATACTTTGGCCACCTCATGCGAAGAGTTGACTCATTGGAAAAGACTCTGATGCCTGGAGGGATTGGCGGCAGGAGGAGAAGGGGACGACAGAGGATGAGATGGCTGGATGGCATCACTGACTCGATGGACGTGAGTCTGACTGAACTCTGGGAGTTGGTGATGGACAGGGAGGCCTGGCGTGCTGCGATTCATAGGGTCACAAAGAGTCGGACACGACTGAGTGACTGAACTGAACTGAATGCATAGTAAGGACCTTTGACAAAGGAGCAAAGGCAATGCAATAGAGAAAAGATAGTCTTTTCAACAAATGGTGCTGAAACACTGGAAATCTACATGCCAAAAAAAAAAAAGAAAAGAATCCTGACACAGACCTTACATCTTCCCCCTAAATTAACTTAAAATGGATCATAGATCTAAATGTAAGATACAAAACTAGAAAACTTCCAGAAGATATAATAGGAGAAATTCAGATGACCTTGGGTTTGGAGATGACATGTTAGATATAATATCAAAGGCACAATGTATGAAGGAAAGGACTAATATGCTAGACTTCATTAAAATTAGAAATTTCTGTTCTGTAAAAGAAAGGTTCTGTCAAGAGGGGAAAAGACAAGCCACAGACTGGGAAAACAAAGACATACTCAATAAAGGACTATTATCAAAAATATATAAAGAATACTTAAAACTCAATAGTAAGAAAACAACACAATTAAAAAATAAGCTAAGACCTGAACAAACACCTCACAAAAGAAAATATGTGGATGACTGATAAGCATATGAAAACATGCTCTATTTCATGTGTCACCAGGGAAATGCGAATTACAACAGCAATGAGACTCTACTACACACCTATTAGAATGGTCAAAATCCAGAACACTGAGCACACAGAATACTGGTAAGGAGGCAGAGCAGCTAGAACTCTCATTTATTGTTTGTAGGAATGCAGAATGGTACAGACACTTACAGCACAATTTGCCCAAAGGAGTTGAAAACATAGGTACCTACAAAAGCTTGCACTTGGATGTTTACAGTAGTTTTACTCATAGTTGGCAAAACGTGTATGTAACAAAGATGTCCTTCAGTAGATGTGTGGATAAATAAAAGTATAATACATCCAGACAATGGAATATTATTCAGCATTCCAAAGAAATGAGATACCAAGCCATGGAGAGAATTTTAATGCATGTTATTAAGTGAAAGAAGCCAATTTTAAAAGACTACATACTGTATGATCCCAATTGTATTACACTTTCTGAAAAGACAAACCATGGAGGCAGTTAAAAGATCAGTGGTTGCCAGGGGTTAAGGGAAAGGATGGGATGAATGGGAAAGAACAGAGGATTTTTAGAACAGTGAAGCTGTTCTGTATGGTAGTATAATCGTGTGTACATGTCATTATAAATTTGTCCAAAACTATGGAATACATACCACCAAAAGTGAATCTTAATGTAATAAGGACTTTGGGTGAGAATAATGTGTGAACCAATGTAGGTTCATCAGTTGTAACAAATGTACCTCTCTGGAGAGGGGGATGATAATGGGAGAGGCTCTGCACATGTAGGGTCAGGGCCATAGGAGAAATCTCTGTACCTTCCTCTCAGTTTTGCTGTGAACCTAAAATTGCTCAAAAAAGTAAAGTCTGTTTTTTAAAAATTGCCACAGATTGGCTAGTATACTGAACAATATGTTTCAATATTGCTTTTTAATAAGACAGGATACAAAGTAGGTTAGGGGTGAAGGAGTCAGAAAATTCTAGATAGATTGAGATGACTGCCCTCCAATTTTCCTCCTATTAGGGTTTATGGCAACCCACTCCATTGTTCTTGCCTGGAGAATCCCAGGGACGGGGGAGCCTGGTGGGCTGCCATCTATGGGGTCGTGCAGAGTCGGACACGACTGAAGTGACTTCGCAGCAGCAGGGTTTATGTATATTGATGTTTTAGCTATAGAGCTCCAGGGCTCCAGGGCACTCAGCTCTCAGAAGAGTTGTTTTTATTCCCACTCATTATCCTATAAGAGCTCTACCTAGTACATCCCTGTTACATAGACATGATTAAAATCTCACGCCAGTTAACCAAGCTATTTGTTGTTGTTCAGTCATTCAGTCATGTCTGACTCTTCACGACCCCATGGACTGTAGCACACCAGGCTTCCCTGTCCTTCACTGTCTCCCAGAGTTTGCTCAAACTCATGTCCATTGAGTCGCTGAAGCCATCCAACCATCTCATGCTCTGTTGGCCCCTTCTTCTCCTGCCCTCAGTCTTCCTCAAATCTTCACATCAGGTAACCAAGCTATGGTATGACTTTATTTTAAACTAAATTACTCTGAAACTGAAAGTCTAAAATGAATAAAGAAAGTAAACAGTTAATTTCATGAAAGATTATTTATTTTACAGACTGGTAGGTTATTAATATGAGTTATTAGAAAAATACTATAATTTGACTGGTAGTGGTAGAAAATCATTTTTTAATGATGGAAATGGAAAAAACAATACAGATTTTTTAATGAGAGTTTATTTGATTTTCCTTTTGCATAAATGGATTTTATGTACTGAAAAAGTAGCTAATTTTGATAGATATGACGGGAATTGCTTTTACAACTGATGGCTATTGGAGCCAGCTTTCTCATTCCAATTTCTTTTCTGAAACTTCCAATTGAAGATGACATCAATATTTATGTGAACTGGGAAAAAGAACCAAGGCCCAAGGTACATAAAACTGATTAATGTAAACGGGCAAGGAAAACCCTAAAATCAAATCTAATGATCCATCAAACAGTCACTCTTCTTAACACTGCGAATGCTGCCAATTTAAATCAACAACTTAAATCATGTAAGGTACCAGAGGACGGCAATATGTAGCTCTCAAGAAATAAAGTATAAAAGCTGCTTAAAATCAAAAAGCCAAAGAATGAAAGTGAACTCTTAGAACAAAACCGGTATCATTCTCCAGTTACTTGAATACCTTAGAGAGAACTGTGTGCCTGTGTGCCATATTTAAATTAGGTTTACTTATAAAATTGCTGCATGCCACAGTTCAAAATGCAGCTGAGAAATCACCTTGTTTGACGTACAGATGATAACCTAATTCTGACTATTTTTATCTACTTTGTAATTCAAGTGATGCATGCTGTATATTATTTCCCTAAGAGTCAAAATTATATTTAGAATGAAAATTGGTTTTATGTAGTTCAAGTTATTGCAGCCGAAAGCAATGAGTCATGCACCAGAAGTACACAGATTTGGGAGGCAAATACGGAACCATTCACTGCTCAGTGAGAGCTTGCTCAGCCCCTTAGCTCTAAGAATAAGCTTTAGAAATGCTGGAGAGCTAATGTGGGTTGTAACAACAAGGTCACCTCTATTCCTTTTCAAAGCTGCTGTGGGCTCTTTGTCTTCTACCTTAAGGCCATGGGACAGAATCAGGCTTGAATAAGGTCTCAAAAAGCCTCGTATTATGTCCTATACTACACTTCATATGTGAAGGTCAATGGTATTGACCCACCTCCCAGGCACAGTTTTATTTTTTCTTTCAGAGAAGGTGGGTATGCATTGGTTTTTGCCAACATTTTCTCTTTGTTATCTCATAACCATGATGTAATGTGCGTGCGTGCTCAGTGGCTCAGTTGTGTCCAATTCTTTGTGACTCCATGGGTTGCAGCCCACTGGGCTCCTCTGTCCATGGGATTTCCCAGGCAAAAATGCTAGAGTGGCTTGCTATTTCCTCCTCTGAGGGACATTCCCAACCCAGGGACTGAACTTGCATCCTGCATCTCCTGCATCGGCAGGCATATTTTTTACCACAGAGCCACCTGGGAAGCCCAGCCATGATATAGAGGTCATTTTAAAAAACAGAAAGAGAGAGAGAGAAACAGGAACAGAGACAGAGTGAGATGCTTTTGACTCATGCAAACTTTTAACCCATGACCCAGGTCTCACTATCACTTAGTTCTAAATAACCAGACTAACCAAAGAGACAGCAAACAGCCCACAGTGATATGTGGACCTTCCACAATCACAGTTACACTGATGGAATAAAAGGAGGGAGAATTCAAGCACCTAGTCTGTTATACACTGTGCTTGTCCTTCTATACGTCTCCCATTTAATCCTCACAAAAGTCTTGTGAGAATGGCACTTCACAGTTGTGAAAAATAGAACCCTGAGCAGCTAAGTATTTTTCCCAAGGTCACATAACTATTAGGAAAAGAGGCCACAACTGGAATACAGGTTAGTATGATGATAAAGCCCTGTTCCCCTGCTGTCTCATCCACAGCTCCTAGTGTATGTCCTGACCTCTTATACTTGTTTTGCTCTCTGATTCACTTGGGAAAAAGGAAAAATACATTACCAAGAGTGAGATTTCTGTTGTTCTATTTTGGACACAAATTCCTGGGAGAATTGTACCAAGAGCTTTGAAAACAAAAAGGGTCCTACAAATAACATGTTATTTGAGGAATTTTTTTTAAATCAACCAAAAAAAAAAAAAAAAAAACCCACCTAATTGCTTACCCTAGTTCCAAACTCTTTACATTCAGATATGTCACAACCCTAGGTAAGATGCCCCAACATTTAACATTTCTCTTAACCTTTAAAAATACAAAGTTGCATAAGATGAGAGCCAGAAAAGCCAGGCAGAAACCCAAAGCTAAGAACTCAAAAACCTAGTCAGAGATTTGTGTAATAGTATCATGCTAGAGAGTCAATAAATGAAGAACAGTGCAAGCCAAGGAGAAGAAGAGATCATGGAAAACGTCCCAAATTTTCCATTGAGACCTGTGAAGGAATAGATCCACGAATGAGGGAAAATCAGAAATAGACCTGGAATCATCTCAGTCCTTGACTGAGTAAAAATGATCTTCTATTCTTCTAACTGCCTGGCAAAAGTAAAGCCAATTCTCTCTGGAAGAAAATAACCTAGACACAGAGTGTCTGACATTCAATCAAGAATTACCAGGAATACCAGAAGACATATCCAAAGAGCCAAAATCTGAAAAAGAAACATAGACAATAGAAACAATCATACTGCAAACAAAAATAAAATTGAAGTTAATCAGAGACTGAGTTTAAAATAGTTGTGGTTACTATATTTAAGAAAATATATAAGGTGGAGAATGCACTAAGGAACTGGAATCCATAAAAACGAATCACATTGAAATCTTAGACGTAAACAACAGAAAAACTGAAAATAATATTCCGTGGCATATTAGATACAACAGAAATGAGGAAAAAGGGCACTGAAAGATAGATCAGCAAAATATATCCTGTATGGAAAAGAACAGAAAATATATTTTTAAAAAGTTTAAATGAAACATGATGAAATGGCTTAAAATATCTATAATTGGAACCCCAGAGGAGACTACAGACAGAATGAGGCAAAAACACTATTTGAAGAAATAGTTTCCACAATTACATAATAGATATATTACTAAGTCACAGATTCATGAAGCCCCAAATGGGACATAAGCAGAGAAAATTCATAACTAGGCACATAATATTCAAACTACTAAACACTGAGGACAAAGAATATCATAAAAGCACCCAGAGGAAAA
>NW_011494770.1:1705757-1706368 GCF_000754665.1 Bison bison bison
AATAATTAATAAAAAGTAATAATATATGCAATTTTATTTTTTTTTCTCTCTAATTTTATTTTATTTTTAAACTTTACATAATTGTATTAGTTTTGCCAACACAAATATATGCAATTTTAAATTGAGACCACTTAAAATAGCATTAAAGTATCAAATACTTAGAAATTAACCTATTGAAATATGTGAACATCTTTATATTAACAATAACATAACATTACTGAGGAAAAGTATTAAATAAACAGAGGAATATGCCATGAACTGTGGTGTTGGAGAAGACTCTGGAGAGTCCCTTGGACTGCAAGAAGATCAAACCAGTCAATTCTAAAGGAAATCAACCCTGAATAAATTGGAAGGCCTGAGGCTAAAGCTGAAGCTCCAATACTTTGGCCTCCTGATGTAAACATCTGACTCATTAGAAAAGATGTTGGGAAATATTGAAGGCAGAAGGAAAAGGGTATGACAGAGGACGAGATGGTTGGATGGCATCACCAACTCACTGGACATGAGTTTGAGCAGGCTCGAGGAGATGATGAAGCTCAGGGAAGCCTGGCATGCTGCAGTCCATGGGATCACAAAGAGTCAGACACAACTGAATGACTGAACAACAATAC
>NW_011494770.1:1706468-1740850 GCF_000754665.1 Bison bison bison
AGGCACATAATATTCAAACTACTAAACACTGAGGACAAAGAATATCATAAAAGCACCCAGAGGAAAAGCCACATTATTTTAAAGAAATACTGAAAACACTGACAGTTGACTTTTCAATAGAAACTAAATGAATTAGAAGCAAACAACAATTTTCAACTTTAAAATGTTGAAGGGAGATAACTGCCAACTTAAAATTCTATACCAGCAAAGATGAAGGCCACATTTTTAGACCAAAAAAATAAAAAGAAATCTAAGAAAATTCCTCTCCAAGAGACCCAAACAAAAAGAATATTTTCATGGGCAAAGAAAAATAATCTCAGAGGCAGGAAAATGTAGGCAGAAATGAAGACCAATAAGAAAAGTAAATAAGTGTGTAGAATAAATAACTGTTGGTTGCATAAAACAATATTAATGGTTTACGGAGTTTAAAATATATAATTATATGCTTAAAAAATAGCCACAAGTATTAATAAGAGGAAGTAAATGGCATGAAAATTATTTAAAGACTTCATGTTTTCTGTGAAGTGGCAAAAACACTAATTTATAATATACAAACTACAGTACAAAGAAAGCATAGTATACTCTCTAAAATCACGAGAATCATTGTTTACAAAGCACAAAATATGTATAACTAACTAATAGGAAAGTGTAATCATAAAATATTTTCTAATTAATAAAAGGAAGATAAGAAAAATTGAAAAACAAGAACAAACACAAACGGAACAAATGAATATGAGATAGTATGCTGGTCAATTTAATCCAATTATATCAAATTACATAAAGTATAAATAAGCTCAGTTCAGTTCAGTTCAGTTCAGTCGCTCAGTCGTGTCCGACTCTTTGTGACCCCATGAATCGCAGCACACCAGGCCTCCATGTCCATCACCAACTCCCGGAGTTCACTCAGACTCACGTGCATCGAGTCATGCCATCCAGCCATCTCATCCTCTGTCGTCCCCTTCTCCTCCTGCTCCCAATCCCTCCCAGCATTAGAATCTTTTCCAACAAGTAAAAATAAGCTAAAAACTTCAATTAAAGCACAAAGATTTTCAAACTAGATTTTCCTTAAAAGACAACTTTATGCTATTTACAAGAGATACTTTTAAATGTAGGTACAAAAAATATTGAATATAAAGAGATGAAAATAGATCTACCATTAACATATTGACCAAAATAAAATTAACGTAATTTTACTATTATCAAACAAAATATACTTTAAAGCAAACTTGCTAGACATAGAGAAACATGTCCTGAAAATTAAGAATTAAATACACCAAAAAGATAAAGCAATTCTAAAAATATATGCACATAAGTATTAAAATATATAAAGTAAACTATTAATAGTACTAAGAGGAAAGATTTACAAAAATATTTGGACTATTTGGAATGTATCTTTCAAAAGAAGACCAAAAATAAAAAATATTGCGGAGATGTAGAAGATTCAGAAAAAAACTTGGCCTAATTGACCTATATAGGTCAATTGACCATATTCAACCCTAGAATACATTTTTTTTTTCCAAATCCATATGAAACATTTGCCAAAGTGATCATATGCTGGGAAATTTGTAAGAATTATCCAAATGTTTCAGAAGATATAAATGATACTGCTGAAAAATTTATAAAAATTATCCAAATTTCCAGAAGGTATAAATGATTCAGGATATGTTTACTGATAGGAGTAAATTGAAACTATAAATCAATAACAAAAAAGAATTAAAACATTTCCAAAAGTTTGTAAATTCACTAACACTTCTGGTAAAGAAGCTGCCTGCAATGCAGGAGACCCGGTTCTATTCCTGGGTCTGGAAGATGGGCTGGAGAAGGCATAGGCTACCCATTCCAAAATTCATGGGCTTCCCTGGTGGTTCAGCTGGTAAAGAATCCACCTGCAATATAGCAGACCTATGTTCGATCTCTGGGTTGGGAAGATCCCCTGGAGAAGGGAAAGGCCACCCATTCCAGTATTCTGGCCTGGAGAATGCCATGGACTGTATAGTCCATGGGGTGGCAAAGAGTCAGACAGGACTTAGTGACTTTCACTTTCACTTTCTGTAAAATAATTCAAAGTAATAAAAAAATGTAAAAGAAAATTAGAAAATACTTTGTATATAATAATTATCAAAAGTGCAACATGTCAAAACTTGTAGAATGTAGCTAAAGCAGTGCTTAAAAGGAGATTTCTAATAATAAATGTGTATGTTGGAAAAGAAAAAAGGCAAAAATTCAATGATCCATACACCCATTTCAAGAATTAAAAAAGAAAGGAAATTAATTCTGAAAAAAAGCACAAGGAAATAAATAATAAAGATAAGAATGCAAATTAATAAAATAGAAAACAAATGTACAACAGCAAAAATCAATAAAACTAAAAGTTGCTTTTTTAAAAAAGATAAACCCTACCTGGATTGAAGAAAAAAAAAAAAAAAGAAACAATGCAAATTACCAAATTGCATAAGAAAATTACATACCTTAAAGACATTAAAAATAATAAGAAGGATATTATAAACACTTTAATGCCAATACCTTTGAATAATCAGGTAAAATGAAAGACTCCTTTAGAAAACACACTTTACCAAATCTGACTCAGAAAACAGAAATATCTGATTTATTTTATTTAATGGGATATTACCCATTAAATAAAATAAATCCCATATTAAAATAAATCCATAATAAATCCAGAAAACAGAAATATCTGATTTATTTTATTTAATGGGATATTACCCATTAATTAAATAAATCCCATATTAAATCCATAATAAAAACCTTCCTGCAAAGGAAAGTCAGATTGCAGTTATCCTCACAATGTATTTTCAACTTTTAAGAAAAAAAAAAAAGCACAAACACAGAAACACCAATCTTAAACAAACTCTTGAAGACGACAGGAAAAGGTAGAGCATTTCCCAATATTTTTTATTAGGCTGGCATGACCTTGACATCGACACCAGGCAAAGACATTTTAAGAAAGGAAAATTATAGGCCAAATTCCCTCAAGAATGTGGGTATAAAGGTTTTGAACAAAATATCAGCAAAACAAATCCAACAAATCCAAAGAATAACATATCAAGTGTCCTTTTTATTCCAGAATGTAATTTTTAACATTCAAAAATTAATGTTCACATATTAACAGATGAAAGGAAAAAAAAATATGATCATCTCAATTGATACAATTCAACTGACAAAATTCAACTTGTCCATGGCAAAAATGTATAGCAAATCAATAACAGAAGGAAAATTTCTTAACCTGATAAACACAGATCCAAAACTCTTACTGCAAAAATCATACCTGACTAAACATTAAGATTTTTTTTCCATTCAGGTGCAAAAATAAGGATGCTTCCTACCAATTTATATAAATTATGTTATTGAGATTCTTAACCAAACTGATGAAGAGATAAAAAGAAAATATACATGTATACATAAAGATGGACAAGGAAGGTATAACATTATTGCTATTCATGATGGTATGATTGTGTTTAGAAAGCCAAAAAAAAGTCTATTGTAAACTATTAAAATTGCTCTGTGAATTTATCAAGGTTGCTGGATGTTAAAAATATACACAAATATCATTTGTATAAAAATAATTAATAAAAAGTAATAATATATGCAATTTTAAATTGAGACCACTTAAAATAGCATTAAAGTATCAAATACTTAGAAATTAACCTATTGAAATATGTGAACATCTTTATATTAACAATAACATAACATTACTGAGGAAAAGTATTAAATAAACAGAGGAATATGCCATGAACTGTGGTGTTGGAGAAGACTCTGGAGAGTCCCTTGGACTGCAAGAAGATCAAACCAGTCAATTCTAAAGGAAATCAACCCTGAATAAATTGGAAGGCCTGAGGCTAAAGCTGAAGCTCCAATACTTTGGCCTCCTGATGTAAACATCTGACTCATTAGAAAAGATGTTGGGAAATATTGAAGGCAGAAGGAAAAGGGTATGACAGAGGACGAGATGGTTGGATGGCATCACCAACTCACTGGACATGAGTTTGAGCAGGCTCGAGGAGATGATGAAGCTCAGGGAAGCCTGGCATGCTGCAGTCCATGGGATCACAAAGAGTCAGACACAACTGAATGACTGAACAACAATACCATACTGGGGATACTATTCAATATTGTGGCAATGTCAATTTTCCCCAAGTTAACTTATACATTTAAGAAAAATTCAACAAAAATCCCAGTAGGATTTCTTTGTGTGTAGAAATCAACAAGTTGATTCTAAAATGTATTTGAGAGACTTCCCAGGTGGTTAAGAATCTGCCTTGCAATGCAGAGGACTTGGGTTAGATCCCTGATCAGGGAACCAAGATCCCACATGCCACAGAGCAACTAAGCCCACACACCACACCTGAGAGTCCATATGCTGCAAAGAAGATCCCATGTGCCACAGCTAAGACCTGATGCAGCAAAATAATTGTTTTAAAATAACATAAAAATAAAATGTATTTGAAAATACAAAGCACCGAGAATGACCAAGACAAACTTTAGTGATGTTGTTGAGTCCCTAAGTCATATCTGGCTCCTTGCAACCCCATCAACTGTAGCACACCAGGCTTCCCTGTCCTTTGTCTCCTGGAGCTTGCTCAAACTCATGTCCATTGGTGATACCATCCAACAATCTCATCCTCTGTTGCCCACTTCTCTTTCTGCCTTCAATCTTTCTTAGCATCAGGGTCTTCTCCAATGAGTTGGCTCTTCCCATCAAGTAGTCAAAGTAGTGGAGCTTCAGCATCAGCATCAGTCCTTTCAATGAATCCAGAGTTGATTTCCTTTAAGACTGACTGGTTTGATGTATACCTGTGATGGATTCATTTTGATATTTGGCAAAACTAATATAATTATGTAAAGTTTAAAAATAAAAAAAGAGTCTTCTGCAGCACCACAATTCAAAAGCATCAATTCTTTGGTGCTCACTTTCTTTGTCTTCCCTGGTGGCTCAGATGGTAAAGAATCTGCCTGCAATGTGGGAGATCTGGGTTTGATTGCTGGGTTGGGAAGATCCCCTGGAGAAGGGCATGGCAATCCACTCCAGCTTGTGATTCATCCAGCTTGGCATTTCACATCATGTACTCAATATATAAGTTGAATGGGCAGGGTGACAATATACAGCCTTGACTTTCTCAATTTTGAACCAGACAGTTGTTCCATGTCCAGTTCTAACACAATCTTATGGGGGTGGGGCGGGAATGATCTGGGAGAATTTAAACTACTAGTCAAGACTTACTCTTGTTTTAGATTCATTAATCAGAATAAAGAGTCAAAAATTAGACTTGATGAATTAGAGCATGGAGAACAGATAATCTTTTTTCAAAGACTGATGCGGAGCTAAATGTCTATCCATATGGGACAGAAGCAATAACTGCTACAATAATCTTTAGGCAAAAATCAATCCCCAGGGACTGGATACCTAAATTTCACCTTTTCAGGCAGAACAATAAGTCTTTTGGAAGAAAACATAAAAGAATATTTTTATAATCTTAGGTTAGACAAAGATTTCTTATACATTACACAAATAGCACTAACTATAAAGGAAAAGATTGAAAGACTGGGCTGTATTAAAATTTACTTCTATCCATCAAAATGATCATTTGATTAATAAGAAGGTAAACCACAGAGAGGGGAAAGATATTTGTAATACATATATTCAACTAGAGATTCCTGTCCAGATATATACATATATACACACAAACTAAGATATATGTATATATACAGATCATGTGTGTGTTTATTCCCTCACAATAACCAGGAAAAAAATTGAAAATTGTCTTATTCTATGACACATTCTAACAGAAATTGTCTTACTCTATGACTTATTTTAACAGAAATTGTCTTACTCTGTGACTTACAAATTCCTCTCCTACATGTGTGCTTGGTGTGCTTAGTCACTCAGTTGTGTCCAACTCTTTCCAACCCCATGAACTGTAGCCCTCCAGGCTCCTCTGTCCATGAGGATTCTCCAGGTAAGAATACTGGAGTGGGTTGCCATGCCCTCATCCAGGGGATTGTCCCAACCCAAAGATCGAACCCAGTTCTTGCACTTTGCAGGTAGATTCTTTATCTTCTGAGCTACCAGGGAAGCCCCCACTCCTACATGTATACCCTCAAACTGAACACATATCTGTGTCAAAAAATAAATAGCAGAATGTTTATAACTGCATTATTCATAGTAACCAAAACTAGGAACAACCCAAATATCAATAAAAAGTGAAATGTATTAATAATAAAATACTATACAACAATTAAAATAAATGAAATATTGTTGTATGAACCAACATGGATGAATATCAGGAATGTTAGTATTGAACAACAACAAAAAAAGGCAGACACAAGAGTGTATAGTATATGACTCCACAGATATAAAATTCAAAAACAAGCAAAAAATGTATGTTCGTAGATGTCAAAAGAGAAGATCCCCTTGATAAAATATGACTGGCAGGAAGATAAGAGTACCTTCTAGAATGCAGAAGTTTCTTTTTTTGATCTAGGTAGTATTGGCATGGGTATGTTCATTGTAAAAATTCATTGAATTGCTCATTTATAATTTCTGTATTTTGTGAAATATGTTTTACTTCCCTAAAAACATATACTTTAGTGAATCACATACATTAGCATGTATGTGCATACCTATGGGCTTCCCAAGTGGCTCAGTGCGTAAAGAATCCACCTGCTATGCAGGAGATGCAGGAGACATAGGTTCGCTCCCTAGACTGGGAAGATTCCCTGGAGGAGGGCATGGCAACCCACTCCCGTATTATTGTCTAGAGAGCTGCATGGACAGCGGAGCCTGGCACGCTACAGTTCAGTGGGTCACAAAGAGTCAGACACAACTACAGCAACTGAGCACACGTGCACATGCATATGTATGTATACCTACAAACACAGATAAATTTTATGAGGCTGTCTTGCAGTAATTTAACTGTTTGTCACATTAATGATTGGTTGATTAATGGTTGGTTGAGTATTGACAATTAAGTCAATAGCTATTGTAAGAATAATAATATCTTTTATAAGGAGAGGGCTTTTCTGTTCAATTCCACTACATCTCATGGAAGTATGGAGGTTTAAGTAAATTGCCCAAGATCTCACAGTCATGAAATGATGGAACTAGAATTCAAGTAGCAATGAAAAATCAATCAGTGAACTTTTATGAGGCAAGTCCCTTGTCTTGTATAAAGAATTTCTTGCTGAAAAGCTGTCTCTAGATCAATACTCCATAATACCCAGTAATTGAAGGGGTATAGTTGTTGACCTTTAGATAAGTTAAAAGCAACAAGTATTTACTCGTTTATATTAAGTACCAAGACTTGTCTGAAGTCCCAAGAACTCAAAACTAAATAAGATACCATCTTTATCTTCGAATAGCTTACAGAAAGGGAAGAGAATATATACAAAAAGCAAAATACAAGTCAGTGTGGCAGTTTTAAAATATGACCTCCAATTTTTTGACACTTCTCCCATTGAGAGATAGGGTCTAAGCCACCACACACCTTGAATCTGGATGGACTTGCAACTGCCTGGGAAAGTGAAGCTGGGTCATAACAGGTCATGAAGCCTCTGCCTACTTCTCTCAGGATGCTTGCTCTCTTGAACATCTCAGAATCCAGCTACTAGGCTGTGAGAAGTCCAAGCCACATATAAGGTGCTCTTGTTGACAGTCTCAAATCCAAACTTTGAGTCATCTTAGCCCCAAAGCTAAGCATATGAGAAAACCCCAGTGCAAGAGACCCTGTTCCCTATCTATTCCAGCCCTCAGTCAATCAAGACTCCCCTAGATATCTGAATCTTCTCTGTTCAGATCCCAGAGATCACAGACAGACCAACTTCTTCCTACTGTGTCTTTTACAGATTCTTGACCTTCAGAATCCATAGTATAATAAAACACTTGCTTTTTATGACTCTAATAGGTTTTTTATGCCATTAAGTGATTACACAATAACAGATAACTGGAAGAGTTAGTTCCCCCAAAGTTTGATCCTTATGCCCGTTTCAAAATTACCTGCAGTCCTTGTAGAAATGGCAGATTTCTAGATCTTTCCTCTTTACTTTCCACTCAGGAATTGATTTCTTTTGAGGTTCCAGGAATTTTAACATTATCTAACACCTTGGCAATCCTCCCATTCAATAAGTGTGAGTACCACTGCCCCAAACCAAGTTTGTGATCAACCACAGTAAGAGCAGCAGAAACATAGATTGATCTTCAAGACTGACAATGATTCTCAAACATGAGTGTGCATGAAAGGATACCTAATTCACATAGTAAATATGAAGAGTTAAATCTTCAGATGGTCTACAGAGTAGTAAACATTTACCATAATAAGTATTACAGGGTGCACAAAAGATGTATAAACCACAAGACAAAGAAAAGAGTTCTGCTTTCCAGTAGGGTCAGGAGAATCTTCAGAGAGCATGTGACAATATACTGGGTTCTAAAAGATGTATTTTTATTTGTTCTTTAAGAGAGTAAAGCCAGACAGTCTTTAGGTGAAGGAAGGAGATTCAGTAGAAGCATGTGTAAAAGAAGCATGTGATCAAATTTGTATTTTTCAAAAGCTTGGTGGTGATTACATGGATGAAGGAATTAGGCAAAACTAATAGAATTCTTTTGCAAGAGCTCAGGCAAGAAAAAACTAAGAGACTAGAAGTGCAGGTAGAGAGATTACGAAATGGTACAGGTCAAACTCCACAAGACTTGGTCTCTGATGGAATGAAAAGGCCAGGCCAGGGTCTGCAATGATTTCTAGGTTTGTCTTTTTTTTTTAAGAAGATATATACCACTCTCCTTCTAGGGAACATAAACCCATAAGAAAAAGAAGCAATGTAACACAGGCCTCTTCCAAAAATATAAAGATGTGGGAGATTTTTACTAATACCAAGTGAAGTTGAAGTTGTTCTTTCAACAACCTACCTGTAGATACATTTTTTTTTTTTTTTTTTTGGAGTTATTTCCAACATCACTGAAAATGAGGTGTGGCTTTTGGGAAGTTCTTTACTACTAAGTCTAATAAAGCTCATTGACTCCTCAGAAAGATTTTGATATTAGAGGGGGGAAAAAGTAATCTTCTAACTTCGGATGGCTCTATTTAACCATCCATCCAGCTGCTGCATAGCATGCTTGGTGTGCAACATGGGATTCTACTGGAACTGTTATTAAAATCACACAACAACAAGGAAGAGATGATGAAATACATATCATTCTTGATTGGGCTGTCCATTCAGATAGCTAAAGACAGTGTATGTGTGATAATAAAATCTTAAATCTGTGAAAATAATTGCTTCTGACATCTCCAACCAGGCAGCAGGCTGCCCAGACAGTGATGTTCAGTCACAAATTCTAAGCCTAATGAAGTGAGAAGAACACAGTGTAGATACAAATTAAAATCTACTTACCAAGAACAGGCAGTATTTTTTGGTATATTTCCTTGTTTTACGTGAAGGAGAAAATATCTTTTAAGAATAATCACCCTTTTATGTTTTAAGTCAACACAAGAAATGATTATTTCATGCTTCTACTCTGTTGTGGAAACCTTTGGCTCACATAGAACTATATTTTAGATTATTTTAATGATTACTGTTAAGCAGTGAAATACAGCTGTGAGAGGAAAAAAACAGACCTGCTTAAAATAATGGCTAATAATTTATCTTATTTCCTTGATTGCTTTTTTTTTATGCTTTTTCTCTGGCACATTCAAAATTTTTGAAGGTGCAATTTTCCTATCGGCCATATTGCAACTAACATTGCGCTTGTGAGAGGAGCTGAAACTTTAGAATGGGGATTTTGTATAACTGAATTGCAATGAAGTATGATATAAATAACTAAAAATAGTGACCAGTCCCATGAATTCACTTTCCATTGATCATGTGTTTTGTTTCTGATGTGAATTGTTTGTGGGTAACCTTGTTAGTTTAGAGAAAAAAGAAAACCTCCTACACTACTATGACTCAACTGGAAACCTGGCTCACATTCTTTTATATCATTTCTGAGTAAAATAGAAGTCAAAATGCATCTTCTGTGACATAGGACCTTCAAGAAAGAAACAAAGGATTATTAAACATATTATAGCAATAATATCTATCATTCAAAGACCAACTATACTTTGGCAGCTTCAATATAGATTTCTGTGGCTCAAATAAGTCTCTCTGGTTTTGAAAAATTAGATAAAAATTCATACAAACAATTCTATATTTTTTAGTGGGAGTAAGGGAGTTCTTATTTAACTGTATTCCAAACTGTGGATGCCACACTACATGTGCAGTACATTTTGCAAATATAAATGTGATTATTGTATTATAAGTGAGAAAATAGCAAGATATAAGAAAAAAATGGAACTGAGGCCAGAAGGCTTAGGTCTAAATCAGTGCTTTACTACTTCCTTAGCTACTCTGAGAAAGTCAATGACACTCTCTGATATCAGCTATCTCCCTCTTAAAATAAGACTTCCCCAGTGGTCCAGTGGCTAAGACTGCACTCCCAATGCAGGGGGTCCAGGTTCAATCAGGGAACTAGATCCCACATGCCACAACTAAGAGTTCCCATGTTGCTACTGAAGATCTGAGGGCTGCAACTAAGATCTGGCACAACCAAATAAATAAATAAAAATAAATATTAAAATCATGTATGGATGTGAGAGTTGGACCATAAAGAAGGCTGAGTGCTGAAGAACTGATGCTTTTGAATTGTGCTGTTGGAGAAGACTCTTGAGAGTCCCTTGGACAGGAAGGAGATCAAACCAGTCAATCCTAAAGGAAATCAACCTTTGATATTCATTGGAAGGACTGATGCCGAAGCTGAAGCTCCACTACTTTGGCCACCTGATGTGAAGAACTGACTCACTGGAAAAGACCCTGATGCTGAGAAAAATTGAAGGCAGGATGAGAAGGTGGTGACAGAGGATGAGATGGTTGGATGGCATCACCAACTCAATGGACATGAGTTTGAGCAAACTCTGGGATATAGTGATGAACAGGGAAGACTGACATGCTGCAGTCCATGGGATTGCAGAGTCAGACACAACTTAGCAACAATTAAAAACAAAAAAAAGGAACAGCTGACCCTTGAACAACTTGGAGGTTGGAGGCCTCAACGTTCTTCAGAATTGAAAGTCCAAGTATAACTTATAGTCTGCCGTGTCTCATATGCTTAGTTTCTCTGCATCCACAATTCTTCCATTTTTCAAAGTTCTACAGGTATAGATTCTACCAACAAAGGATCATGTAATACTGAGGCATTTACTCTTGAAAAAAATTCACCTGTAAATGAACTCTTGCAGTTCAAACCAGTGCTAGTCAAGGGTCAACTGTAATGCCTATCTAAATACGATGTATGAAAAGTAAATGAAGTAATGGCATGAATGGATCTGGCACTTAACTGGCCCTTTAAAAATACTGTTATCAATTCAATAGCCTCAATGGAATCCTGGAACAGAAAGCAGAAATTAGGTAAAATCTAAGGATATTTGATGGAAGTATGAACGTAAGTTAACAATGATGCATCAGATGTGAAGTCAAGTGGGCCTTAGAAAGCATCGCTACGAACAAAGCTAGTAGAGGTGATGAATTCCAGTTGAGCTATTCCAAATCCTGAAAGATGATGCTGTGAAAGTGCTGCACTCAATATGTCAGCAAATTTGGAAAACTCAGCAGTGGCCACAGGACTGGAAAAAGTCACTTTTCATTCCCATCCCAAAGAAAGGCAATGCCAAAGAATGCTCAAACTACTGCACAATTGCACTCATCTCACACGCTAGTAAAGTAAAGCTCCAAATTCTCCAAGCCAGGATTCAGCAACACACGAACCGTGAACTTCCAGATGTTCAAGCTGGTTTTAGAAAAGGCAGAGGAACCAGAGATCAAATTGCCAACATCAGCTGGATCATAGAAAAAGCCTGAAAGTTCCAGAAAAACATCTATTTCTGCTTTATTGACTATACCAAAGCCTTTGACTGTGTGGATCACAGTAAACTGGAAAATTCTGAAAACGATGGGAATACCAGACCACCTGACCTGCCTCTTCGGAAACATATATGCAGGTCAGGAAGCAACAGTTAGAACTGGACATAGAATAACAGACTGGATCCAAATAGGAAAAGGAGTACATCAAGGCTGTATATCGTCACTCTGCTTATTTAACTTATATGCAGAGTACATCATGAGAAATGCTAGACTGGAAGAAGCACAAGCTAGAATCAAGATTGCCAGGAGAAATATCAATAACCTCAGATATGCAGATGACACCACCCTTATGGCAGAAAGTGAAGAGGAACTAAAAAGCCTCTTGATGAAAGTGAAAGAGGAGAGTGAAAAAGTTGGCTTAAAGCTCAACATTCAGAAAACTAAGATCATGGCATCTGGTCCCATCACTTCATGGCAAATAGATGGGGAAACAGTGGAAACAGTAACAGACTTTATTTTGGGGGGGGCTCCAGAATCACTGCAGATGGTGACTGCAGCCATGAAATTAAAAGATGCTTACTCCTTGGAAGGAAAGTTATGACCAACCTAGATAGCATATTCAAAAGTAGAGACATTATTTTGCCAACAAAGGTCCATCTAGTCAAGGCTATGGTTTTTCCAGTGGTCATGGATGTTAGAGTTGGACTGTGAAGAAAGCTGAGCACCAAAGAATTGATGCTTTTGAACTGTGGTGTTGGAGAAGACTCTTGAGAGTCCCATGGACTGCAAGGAGATCCAACCAGTCCATCCTAAAGGAGACCAGTCCTGGGTGTTCATTGGAAGGACTGATGCTGAAGCTGAATCTCCAGTACCTTGGCCACCTCATGTGAAGAGTTGACTCATTGGAAAAGACCCTGATGCTGAGAGGGACTGGGGGCAGGAGGAGAAGGGGACAACAGAGGATGAGATGGTTGGATGGCATCACCAACTCGATGCACATGAGTTTGAGTAAACTCCGGGAGTTGGTGATGGACAAGGAGGCCTATTGTGCTGCAATTCCTGGGGTCGCAAAGAGTCGGACACGACTGAGCGACTGAACTGAACTGAACTGAACTGATTGGTTCATTAATTCTAACAAACACACCTATTAATATAATATGTTACCAGTGGGGACAACTGGGTGTAGGATTTATTTTTATGTAAATCTAAATCTATTCTTAAATTAAAAGTTTATTTAAAAAGTAAAAAATCAAGCAACCAATATTAATACCCTATCCTTCCCTTTTCAATGTTAACCCATTAAAGGCTTGATTTTCTTCACTGGCAGTGTTACACATGTATACTTACTTCCATTCTACAGAATAAAATATGTCACGCATGGCCCTTCCCCTCAAGAATGAAAGTCTCTACCATTTCTCCTAATATATTAAGAAACTTAGGGGACTTGGAAAAATGACCAGTCGTAACCGTCTATTTAGTTTAAAAGGCTCCTTTCGTTCCTTCAAAAAGCCCAAAATTGAACCTAGAATCTCCTATAGTCTTTCCAACAGAGGGATGAGGAAAAGAAACACCTGTTTCTCTGATCCACAGAGAAACTGCAGATCACGTGCCCTAGGGTTACCATCTCCTCATCCTTCCTTGCTACCTCTCCACACCATGAATATTGCTGCCACAGTGTGGATTGTGTAGATGCATGGCTCAATTTCAGGCAGGATTTTATTGATAACTATGGGGTTACATCTTAAAGAGATGGGAATACCAGACCACCTTACCTGCCTCCTGAGAAATCTGTATGCAGGTCAAGAAGCAACGGTTAGAAATAGACATGGAACAACAGGCTGGTTCCAAATTGGGAAAGGAATATGTCAAGACTGTATATTGTCACCCTGCTTATTTAACTTATATGCAGAGTACATTACATGAAATACCAGGCTGGATGAATCCAAAGTGGGAATCAAGATTGCCAGAAGAAATATCAATAACCACAGATACACAGATGATACCACTATTATGGCAGAAAGTGAAGAAGAACTAGAGGCTCTTGATGAAAGTGAAAGAGGAGAGTGAAAAAGCTGGCTTAAAACCCAACATTCAAAAAACTAAGATCATGGCATCTGGTCCCATCACTCCATGGCAAATAGATGGGGAAACAATGGAAACAGTGAGAGACTTTACTTTTGAGAACTCCAAAATCACTGCAGATGGTGATTGCAGCCATGAAATTAAAAGACGCATGTACCTTGAAAAAAATCTATGACTGACCTAGACAGCATACTAAAAAGCAGAGACATTACTTTGCCAACAAAGGTCCATCTAGTCAAAGCTATGATTTTTCCAGTAATCATGTATGAATGTGAGTATTGGACTATAAAGAAAGCTGAGTGCCGAAGAATTGATGCTTTTGAACTGTGGTATTGGAGAAGACTCTTGAGTGTCCCTTGGATTGCAAAGAGGTCAAATAAGTCCATCCTAAAGGAAATCAGTCCTGAATATTCATTGGAAGGACTGATGATGAAGCTGAAACTCCAATATGTTGGCCACCTGATGCGAAGAACTGACTCATTTGAAAAGATCCTGATGCTAGGAAAGATTGAAGGCAGGAGGAGAAGGGGACAACAGAGGATGAGATGATTGGGTGGCATAATGGACTCAATGGACATGAGTTTGAGCAAGCTCCAGGAGTTGGTGATGGACAGGGAAGCCTGGTGTGCTGTAGTCTATGGGGTTGCAAAGAGTTGGACACGACTGAGCAACTGAACAGAATGGAACTGAAAGGATGTGGTTACAAAGTGAGACGTAGCCTAGAAGTTCACATAGTTCCTCAGGCAAATTATTAAGATGCCCAAAGTGCTCGTCTTAACTAGAAAGGCACATATAACACCAGTTAAAGAACTCCATGCTTTCATGTGTTTGAGTATTTTCTCTTTGGTGACTACTGTCAAAAGTACTCTAATTTTTAAAATAACTTATAAGATGCAGAGATAAAAAAACTTCTGGTAAATGTTATTTTACATTCTATGGCATTCTCATCAAAAATAAAGAGAAGAGAAGAGAGGTCTTCAAATAAGAAGTAGTCAGTGTAACTGGGCTGAGAGCTGGATGATTTTAAAGAAAGCAGGAGTTAACAAGTATTTATTGACTACCTGCTATGTCTTCAGCATTCTTTTTGCATGAGATATATAAAGCAAGACAAGCTATGATTTCTACTTTCAATAATTTTGTATGACATCTCTTATATGTGAAATCTGAAAAATACAGCCAACTAGTGAATATAACAAAAAGGAGCAGACTCAAAAATAGAGAGAACTAGGGGTTACAAGTTGGGGAGGGTGGGGCGGCCACATAGGAGTAGGGGTTTAAGAGATACCAGTTATTATGTATAAAATAAGCTAGAAGGATATATTTTACAATGAAGGATATAGTCAATGTTTTGCAATAACTATAAATGGAGTACAACCTTTAAAAATTGTGAACCACCATATTTTGCACCTGCAAATTGTATAATATTGGACATCAACTATGCTTCAATTTTTATAAAAATGTGTAGTCCTGTTGGACAGATAGAATAAACAGGGTGAACAATATCATAGAATAGTTACTGACTTTTTCCTACTTCTTAGTGCTCTAAGGACATGGCGTACATTATCTCAACACAATTTGCAACTGTCTGGTAAGTAAGTATTATACCCTGTTTACCTACCCATGATACAGATTAGAAAACTGATGCTCACAGAGATAATAACTTCAGGTCCACACAGCTAGTGAGTGACAGGCCTGGATTCAAACCCAGGACTGTGACACCAAAGTTTGTTATCCCCTTAACCATTACATTAGAGAAATCCATTTTAAACATTCAAATTCAAACACTTCATTGCAAACAAACTGCAATAGCTTTCCCAAGACTAAAATAAGAAAATAAGCATTTTCCATGGCATTTAAAATCTCAGTAGCAATGAGAGAATATACTCAGAGGAAAGTACCAGCTAACCAGAGCCTTGTTAGCCAAAACTTTGAACTGTACTTGAAAGCAACTTGGTCATGAATATCAGTTCCCTCGCAGCATATGTAGTATAACAGTCTTCCAGCAGCTGGTCCAATGAGCTGGTTACAAAAGTCCAGCAAACTTGAAAGTGCCCTGGCATTCAAGTTCCTCAACCATTCTGCACATTCCTGATTCATTACCATGATAAAGTGTACACTGATGCACAGATAACACCAAAGCCAGCAAGGGGAAAACATGACTTTTAGAAAGATGTTTCAAAGTCAAATGCTACCCAATTGTTCAGGACCATGTTCAACTCTTGAATTAGAAAAACACAGATCCAGTTTCTCAAGGTCTCTGGGATAAAGTTCAAATTAAGTTGTTGAAGAGAGGGCTCTTATCAATTTTATGAGCAGCTTTCTCCAGAAGTTAGTCAGCTCACTTGATAACACTGGGCAAAGAGGAATTTTCCAGCAGGACCCAGGGACCAAACAAGTGACAAGTGAAGAGCTGTACTCTGTTCTAATCCAGCGTTCACATTTATCCCAGGAAGCTCTTCTCCAAGGAGGTTAGAGAACACAACTCAGCCTTCAGACTCACTCCAAACCCACTGGAGAGTCTCCTGAAGTGCCAGCAATCCTTGTCTTCCCTCACCCCTGATATACAGTAAAGACAGCTCTGGTAGGTCCTCCCTAAAGGAACTTTGGCCAGAGTCAGGGGTGTGGTCAAGTCGTATTTATGAAGAATTTAGATCTGCTCTTTAACCGAGCTTCCACTGGACCAGAGCCAATCTGAATATGGGTAGAGAGGTGTTATTCATCTGGCGTGGCATTTCCCTGCCAGGAATCTTTACTCTTGCAGCAAGGCATTAATATGTGGAGATACTGAGTTTTGCTTACCCCTGCTTTTTGTCAGTGTCCCCCCTGGTTTCTAAAAGGGAACCAGGCCCACTGGGCTACTGGCCTCAGGGGAGATTTTTGTTTTGGAAGTTGCCTGAAAGCATCTCAGCCCCTAGTCTGACTTTTGCACCCAGACAACCTGAATTGCATAAAGGGATTAAGCTAAGGCTGTGGAGGGGCAGGAGAGACATGAGCGCTTTTGATGGGGTAGGTGTGGAAGCGGTATTGGCAGCTGGGTATTGCTCTGGGTAGGGAACAGAGTCAAGGGTCTCACTGGTAGTGAGGGCGCATGCCTCACTTTCTGACAGTACTTTGAAAGGCAGCAAACATTTCCATAGAAATGGCTTCCTGGTGGATCTGGAAGACTGATTCTGGGAAGTGGGGCTCCCAGCTCAGGCAAACACATCATGGTGAACTTGGCCTCAGGACAGCAGAGCCATTCATAGTCAAGGACCAGTAGGGCACAGACAACAAGGAGCTCAGGAGCAGCCATGAGGCTCTCTCCCAAATTTTTAGGCATCAGTTTAGCTTTCTGATGACCCTACAGTCTCAAAATGACTGAGACAAAATTGGGAGAGAGATTTAATTTGATTTACAGACAACTAACTATTCTTCCCGAAGTGAGTTTCTTCCACCTGTAACAATACCCTTCTAGTTCTACTCTGTGTCCCTCCCCTTCCTGACCCCTGCCTCCACCTCTCCACCATCTACACAGTTATGCATAAATACATCTATACCATTTTCACTTGTGGATGATAGATTTTTAATTTCCATTACAAGGGAATAGAACTATAAAGATTTATCTTCACTTAAACATGCAACTAGAAATGGCAAATAATTTGCCAATTCATTACCTTTTGAAGAATATCCTGGAAAATCTGAGCTGAAATTAAGTGAAACTTTGGCCAAAAGGAACATTTGAATTTTGCTTTATTGAGCTATTAAGCTAATATATTCTCTTCTTTAAAGTTTCTGCTGTGGTATGTTTGATTCAAAGCAATCTTCCAATTGTTTTACCATTAGCTTGAAGCAAAGGAAAATGAAAAGCATGACAAGGCATAAAATTGGCCTTAGCAATATCTAAGCTTGGTTCAGCCGTGACCATTATCCTCAATGCTCTTACAGTCTGAGCAAAACAGCCATAAAATTGGGTTATTGTTTTTAATTTTACAACCCATGATTTATTTTGTTTAACTTTGGTGACAGCCTGCGATCCCAGTAAGTGGCTTCAGTAAGGAAATGCAAGCAGGAAATCAAGGCCCAGAAGTCATTAGTTGTAGCATGTAGTCATCTCATTTATCTTCCTGTAGAATTACCAGAGTGTGATCCATGTGATTCCTATTACATAAACTAACACTGGAAATTTTGGAATAAGAATAGCTCATAGAATGAAACGGAGTTTATATGGTCAGCATCAACTTCCCTGGCACTCTGACTCTAGACCCTGAACAGCTGGAACCTATGTTCCAAATTTTAAATTCAAGGCCTCCCCAGGCAAAATTTTCAAATAAGAAGAAAATACAACTTTACTGGTTAGGAATATAAGTTTTGTAGTCAGGAAGACCTGACCTTTAATAGCTGTGCGACCACTATTTAACTCTGAATCTTATTTTAACTCTTTGAACCTTAACTTCCTCATCCAAAAAAATGGGAATAATAGTATCTGTATCACAGCATTGTTTGAGGCGTAAATTATCCAATACCTACAAAGTATTTAGCAGAGCACCCTCAATAAATGTTTGTCATTGTTACTATTCATCTTTTCATGATGATGATGATGAAACAAATCCTTAGTCCTTTGGTAAATATCAAATTAATCAGTTCTTTAATAGAAACTCATTATAAAGGTAGTGTTTCTTGGCATTGTAAGACTGTAATCCAAACTTCTCAGGCATATTATCCTGAATCTCTTTTTGAAAATGAAGAAGAAATGAACAAGTATCATTTATTCATCTTTATATCCCATATTACTTATCTAAAAATGTAAAACAAACAACTCCAATATTTAGTGGTTAAAGCAATACTTATTTAGTCATCTTTTGTGGCTTCTCAGGGTCAGAAGTTCAGGAGTGGCTCAAGTAGGTAGATATGGATCAGGGTTCTCATGAGGTTACAATCAGAGGTCACCTGGGGCTGCACTAACCCAAAGGAAATGGAGGAACCATTTTCAATGTGTCTCACTCACATGGTTGGCAAGTTGTGCGCCAAGTTAAGTCCTCTCCATAGGAGTCTTACAATGGGACTGCTTGAATGCTCTTACATAATGTCAGAAGATACACATCATCATTTCTGCCTTAATTTACTGGCCATGCAGGCTTAGAGGGACCTGATTCAGTTTAGGGTGAGGTACTATAGACTGAATGTTTGTATCTCTCCCAAAATTCCTTTGTTGAAACTTAACCCCCAATGTGCTAGTACTTAAAAGGTAGGACTTTGGGGAGGTGATTAGGTCATGAGGTAGAGCCCTTATGAATGGAATTACTGTCTTTAGAAAAGCAGTCCCCAGAGAGTTCCCTTTCCCCTTCCACCAAGTGAAGACAAAGTGAAAAGACATCTGTCTCTGAAATGGAAGTAGGCATTCACCAGACATCAGATCTGCCAGAATCCTGGTCTTGAACTTCCCAGCCTCCCAAAATAAATTACTTATATGTATGAGCTACCCAGTCTATAGCATCCTGGTATAGAAGAAGGAAAGGACTAGAGAAGTGTGTGAATACCAGGAGATGAGGATCATCACGATTCGTCTTAGAGGCAAGATACCACAGTGCATGCTAGGACTCTCAGTGATACACACACACATACACACAACACTTGGGAATTCATCAGAATCTAGGATCTGACCACTAGTCCTTCAGATATAGACTTAAATTGGCCATCTCATTAAGGAATAATTAAGAATATTTAAATGGGTGCTATAGATTGTGTCCCCGCCAAATTCACGCATTGAAACCTAATTCCCAGTATGCTGGTGACTGGAGGTAGGGCCTTTGGGAAATGATTGGGTTGTGATGGTAAAGCTCTTATAAATGGGATTAGTGCCTTGAAAAAGAGACCCCAGAAAACTCACTTGCTTCTTTCCCCTTGTGAAGACATAGACATCTGTCTGAACCATAAAGTGGGCCTTCACCAGACACCAAATCTGTCATCACCTTGATTTTGGACATCCCACCCTCTAAAACTCTGAGAAATAAATTTCTGTTGTTATAAGCTACCCAGTCTATGCTATTTTGTTACAGCAGACTAAGACAAGGGTGGATTCACATTAACCAAGCTCCCAAAGGCTAATGTGTAGAAAACCACAATGTCAGCTTGTTTATTTCAAATGACATCAAAACCATAGTGGAATGTGTATGCTGACTATGGTGCATCCATAGACATATTCATATGGGATATAAAAGTATTACTAGAAGAAATGTTATTGGTTGAGCATGGACTCACATACAGCAAGGGAATTTAACTGGACTCTATCACCGAGTCCTCAAAGGTGTATGCTTTTATCTCCACTTCCAGGGATAAACCTGCCACAGTGGCAAGCAGCTCAATTCTAGGTCAGATTGAACAGTACATGGATGAAGACCACTGGTACTGGCCTCTGTCCCTCAACCTTTTCACTGTTCCTAGGGCTGACCAACGTCCATTACTTTCCTTCTTTACATGAAAAATTTTCATCATATAACAGATAATTCTGCAGTCATTCAAACACTTGAAGAAAGAGGAATTCATTTTTTTTTTTTCCCACCCCAGCACACCTGAAAGGAATGACACATTATCACCAAATAACTGGCTAAATGATAGTGGTGAATCTAGGCAGGAGTGACTTAAAAGACAAGATGATTCTATTATGATTTCTTTGTGGTCAGGAAATAAGCCCACTACTGCTACCCTTTTAAGAATTGCTGTTTAAGGTTAAGGTATATATTTCTAACGTAATTCATTAAATATGTTTACAAGTTCAATTGTCAAAGTCATTTTCTTATATTCAAATTGTCATTTCCCTCTGTTCATTTTTGCTTCCAAATCTTGCCTGCCTGCAAAAACATGGGAATCTTGGACTTGAGTTTGGAAATTTATTTTCTTCCATCAAACTGGATTACAAAATGGTTGGGTGTGCTAGCTTTAGAGGCAGAAATCAGTCAACTGATCCATCTCAAGAGCTTCTGATTATCTTTTCCACTAATTGATTTACACATAACCATACAGGTGTCTATGTGTGTATGCTTTTATAACTCACCTATTTTGTGGTCTTGGGAACTACTTCATTTTCTCTTGCCCTTTTTACTAGAAGACAGACCAGCCACTATACTTCCTCCAGTTTCTAACCAGAGTTTAGAGCCATCTAATTCTCCATGTTTTCTGGAATTTCCATTTATCACACTTGGCATTTCTTTTCCACTTCTCAACTGAAAGTCAAGCATCAGCTTTCCCTGACCTTATACATTTTTAAGAGTTCTGGTATCTTTCAAACATTCGATTTAATTGGTGTTAAAATTGTGAAATTGCAGTCAATTTACATTAACACTTTCTTCTCTCTTTTCAAAAAAACTTAAATGCATGATCTTTAAAATAAATGTGCATATAACTCTGTTACTAGTGGCCTCTTCATCTTTCCAAGTACATCGATTTTTCCCCCACAAGAACATTATTATCTTACTTTGAATAACATTAAAAAGCAATAATTTACAATCGTTTAACTTCTCTATGAGAGTTATATAAGTTGATCCAATGTCCATTTATTGGAAACAAAATTTCAGACAATGAGGTGTTATTTCATTAGAAAATTTCCATTGCCATTACTTATTTATAAGTTTATTTTCAATCTTCCTAGAGTTAAGGCATATTTCAAGATATCTCTGTAGAAAAATTAAATCCTCTTCCGTTTTACCAGTACACAGTGAGGTGTTTATCTCAGGGAATTGCTCTGAGAGTGCATCTTCATGTTGTCACATAGCATTACGAGATCATTCACTAGGGGATGTCAACAGTTTTAAGTATATGTGAAGTATTCACACTGAGTCTGTGTCATCATCCACATAATTGTGAAACTCTCCCAGGCACAGTGTGTTCACACCTCACCATTTCCCAAGCTGCTGAGATGAGCTCAGCACAATCTAATTCAGCAGCACCTCACCAGTACCACAACCAGCAAGGTCAATTTGAGCTGTTCACAACCAGATTTGCTATAGGACCTGCTGTACACAGGTTTGGTGGCAATTTTTCAAGGCAGGGAAAAGAACTCCACAGCACCACCAGTTGTCAAGAATAGTGGCATCTTCATTTTGAATGACTTGTGTAAAAAGTCCATGTGTGAGTGTGCTAAATCACTTCAGTCATGTCTGACTCTTTGCAACCCCGTGGACTGGGTGGGGCCTGCCAGGCTTCTCTGTCCATGGGATTTCTCAGGCAAGAATACTGAAGTGGGCTGCCCTTTCCTTCTCCAGGGCATCTACCTGACCCAGGGATCAAACCTGGGTCTCCCACATTGCAGGCAGATTCTTTATCATCTAGCCACCTGGGAAGCCCGTAAAACCTCCAGGGGTCAATAAAATATTAACATTCAGTCAGCCTATTGCGTAGATCTGTCAGCCTAGTCCTGTGAGAAAATCTTGTTCTGCCAATGTGAGGCTGAACTTCCGTGACAGGCTTTGTCTATAAATTTTGGATTTTACTTATTCTTGGTCTCATTCAGAAGTCCATTTTTCATGAATGAAGTCCAACAATGCTAGCACTCAATTCCCTTTTGTTAATGCAAGATCTCAGCTCAAGATCTTCCCTTCAATACCTCCACTAAATCTCTTTTGGATTTTTAATTGAATTTCCAGGGAGATCAGGAGCCCACGAGCAGTCAGGACAATAGTACTGCTCTTGTCCTATGAGATAGCACAACCAGCCCTGATGAAGGGGGCCCAGAGCCCTTAGGAGGCAAGCTAGGTCCTTGGTGGCAGGAGGGAAAAGCTTTGTGTATATGGTGGGGGTGGTATGAGGTGCATGTGAAGTGTATGGTGTATACGTGTGGGATGCATGCATGATGCGTGCATGGTATGGGGGGTGCTATGTGCATGTGGGCGTGTGTCTACGGTGTGTGGTATGAGTGGTGTTGGGGGGGGGTATGGGTGTATATGTGTGGTATGTGTTGTATGTGTGTATTAGTGTGTGTGTTAGTGGATGTGTGTCTCTGTGGTGTGTGGTTTGAGTGGTATGTGGGGGATGTGGTATGTTTGTAGTGTGTGCTGTATGTATGGTAGTGTGTGTGTGTGGTGTCAGGGAATGCATGTGGCTCCCTTTCTCAAGACCCCTAGCTGCCTTATATCTGCCACTTGAACCTCTGTGACTTGGATGAAATTGCCACCACCCATTTCTCTACTCAGACTCCAGAACAGTCACTCAGGTCCATCTGGGAAGGAGTGCAATGACATTTCCCTTAACCAGTAACTTCTCATTCTTGCCTCCCTCTCCTAGGGCTTTGTACTGATCCCCACAACCAAATCCCAGTACTGCCAAGCCCCCAAACTCATCAATAGACACAAGAATGGCTAAGGAAGGGGATAACCCAATACCAGATGTACTGAAGTCTCAGTTCTGGCTCAGCTAGGACTGCATAACATCAATCTACACATTTCTAAAAGCAATTAAATTCTTCAGTAAGCAATCTTTGTTCTTACTATGTGCTCAACAATGAGGTAGAACTTAACGACCCAATCATAAATAAGATCTATGGGCACTGAATTTGGATTAAAGGGAGATATAAGAGTTCACCTGCAATGCAGAAGATGCAGGTTTGATCCCTGGGTTGGGAAGATCCCTTGGAGAAGGAAATGGCAACCCACTCCAGCAGTCGTGCCTGGAAAATCCCATAGACAGAGGAGACTGGCAGGCTATAGTCCATGGCATAGCAAGGAGTCGGACATGACTTAGCAACTAAACAACACCTACAGCAACACATAAGGAAGAGACAGTTACGATCCTGACACTTTTGGTTGGTGGGGGAGGCGGGGTTCTAATGGAGTACAAGGACAGAGACATCGACCCTAACAGGGCCTCACAGAGGCTTCCTGGGGACAGAGACGTCTAAGTAGAAATCTGACCAGCCAACAAAGGTGTAAGAGAGGGCTTCAGGTAGAAGGCCTGGAACACTGAAAAATTTTAATGAATTTTAATAAGCTCAGAGAATAAAGTGTAAGCAGTGAGTACAAGAGTGAAAAAAAAAAATAAACTAGGTCTAGTCTCCTCAAAACATGTCCAAGGACTATCTGAAAAAGAATCACCCAGTGTAATTGTTTTTTTTGTTTTTTTAAGACAATGTTTTTAGTTACACTCCAGATTTAGTCTCTTTGAATCAGGGGCACAAAAATGTGCATTTTAAACACATTTTCTAGGTGGTACTTACCAGAGCAAAGTCTGAGAACCAATGGACTAAATCAAGCGAGGACAGATGAGTCACTTACAAGAGTTTGGATTTATCCTAAAATAAATGTGAAGCCTTGTTATGCAATGCAGCGACATGATTAAGATGCATGTTTTTGGTAGCTCATTATAGAAGCAATTTAGAGAATGGACAAGTTGAGCAACAGAGAGATCTCTCTGCCCATTTTTAGCTGTGATCATTATGTTGAAGTTCAAGATTTCAGCATATTTAAATATATGGGTTACCGAATTATCCACCCAACTAAAATCCTATCCAGCCACATTCTCCCTTTATATCAGCCTGCTTTAGAGTGGTCAGCTGCCCCCATGTGCTCAGAACTGAGGGGTTTCCCAGGATGTGGGACTTCAGTGCTGAAAACAGAAAAGTTCCAGCAAACTGGGACAAACTGGTCACCCTATAATGACCGAGAATAATCCCCATAATAATCCATCAGGTCACAGTGAGTTCTCAATATAGTACTCTCTTTTTCAAAATTCTGAGATTAAAAAAAAGGTATTAGAGAACAGAATTAAAACAATTGTTTGCAGTTGAAAATATATATAATCCCAAGCACACTGTTGCTTGAATGCAAATTTAAAACAGAAACAAAATTCTGGCAGCGCCTTTTAATTTGTAGGAACAGAGGCTCTCAAGCATGATGTTGCAATCAGTAGAGGGGTGTGTTGCAAGGAAATTGTTTTTTACTACTCATAATTAAAGGCCTGAGTTTGTAAATGATTTACTGTTAAAAATACAAAAAATCAAGGTTAGCTCACTTGCATTCTGTTACACTTTCTTCAGCAGGAGAAAAAGAGGTGGAGTGATGGTGTACCTGCCCAGAATAACCAATAGCCAACTTGGCTCAGTGGTCCACCTTGGCAGAGGATTATATGTCCTCCATCATTTCTCTACGGAGGAAAAAAGATTGAGAGCATCACTTAAGCAGTAACTTGATAAGTCACTTCTACAGTTTCAGACTTTGAAAAGGAAAGAACAAAGAAGCATAGAGATAAAGTTTAAATATTTTTACTTTAAATGTCCAGTTGTTACACCAGGACAGTTTTTACCCAAATATTGGTACTACTGTTGATTTTAGATGGTACAAGGATAAAACATTTTATATTGTAATACTTTGGTACTTATTTTGCTATATCAAACCTGTCATTTCTTAAATATTGTTGCTTAAAATGAGGTTATGTATAAAAATATGTCAATTAAAAACATGTAATAAATGAGAGTATGGGTGGTAGGCAGCAAAAATTTGTGAAAATGGTATGAGGGTGACTTGAATGTGGGAAATGTTATACTTGTCTACGTAAAGGCAGAGAAAAATGCTACATCTCTCTTTTATAAAGATGAAGAGCAACACAAATTTCACATTTCAAAACTAAACTCCTCAATTTGTCGAACACTAGGAACTTCAGTTCATAATCTCCACCACCTGAAGATATTATCTAAGTTAATTTCCAAAATAACAGTCCAGTTTTTTAAAAATCTCAAGTAAAAGAAAGCAAAATAACTAAATAATAGAATTTTATAATTACAATTTCATCATCAATCCAATTAGAAGGAATCTAATTTTCCAGCAACTGTGTGTCATGATCAAAATACAATAGTAGCTCATATTTTCAACTTGGTTATCTATGTGGATTTCATCACCCTAAACAGGCCAAAAAAAAAAATCTTTTAAGTCAAACAAAAACAGAAAATCATTAAAAAATAAAAGTGCTTTGCCTATTATATATACAGTTCATCTCTCCAATGGATGTTAGGACACAAAAATTCACTTGGGTCATAAAATCTGTTGCATTTGTTAACAACTATGATTTCAAATCATTCTTGATACTTCTCCAAGTATCCTATAAGTTTTTCCAAAGCTCTATAATGCAAAAAATAAGCTTTAAAATGCTTGCTGACAGATTATATTTTCTCTTCTTGGCAATCTAATTATTTATCATGAGACCACATTTTTAGTTACACTCTCTGCTTTATGATTTTATGGTTGAATAAGTACAGTTTTTCTGGATTTAAGCAAACTATATCAGACTGGACTTTTATGCTCAAAACATATTTTCTTAAGTTAACAGGATTTTTCCTCCTGGAGAAAGTACTGTTTCTTAAAAGAAAATAAAACAAAACAAAATAAAAACATAAGGCATTGAAATTCAACCTATTGAGGTTGGTTCTCTAAATGGTCCTGTGTGTTATTGCTAATGTTCCCATGGGGTAAGAAAGCTCTTGATGCCAGGTAATAACAGAGAAGGATCTGAAAGTATCCTTGATGATAGGTTTTATATATATAAATATATATATATATATGTATATAATGAAGGTTACACATATATATATATCTTCATCATAAATAAAGTTTCTAAGAAATACTCTTATCTACTAACTACAACAGTCTTTCTTCTAGAAAAGAATAGTATGACATAATAGCAAAAGATGCCAAGTGTTGGAAGTTTTGGGTTGAATTCTATCTCTTTCCCTTACTAGCTGTTGACCTTGGGCTGTTTATTTACCTTCTCTTTTCCTCATCTGTAGAATAAAGACTATAATAGTACCTGCTTCATAAGGCTATTGTAAGGATTAAAGAGTTAATGCATTTAAAGTACTTAGAAAAGTGTCTACCACACAGTTGATTCAGTAAGTTGACTTTTATCATAAGCACCAGCTCATCACGCATCATCTTTGTACAAGCTGCCAAGAACTTATCTGGAATCACTATTCTCAAAAACCCATTTCCTTAGAAATAGACTGGGGAAATAACCAACAGGTTTTTAATTTAAGGTAGTCAATATGCACCCAACATACAATAATGAGACAAGACGATCCTGGAGTCTTTCTCAACTTCTAAATTAAATTAATACAGCGTGCTATTAAAGAAGAGTAGGCTTTCCTTTAATTTCCTACGCTAACCATTCTTGATTTCACAATCCATTGTGCTCTTCAGCAGGATAGAAGGAATAGTTATCCTTTGAAAGTGGGAGGAGATACTCGAAAAGGTCTCCAAAACCCAGATCAAGGATTACAGAAACTAAGACTACACCCATTTCTCAGGAAAAAGCAGATCCACTTTAGCCAAAATGTGAAAACCAGAAAGACTAAAATGGTTGAAATACCAGAATGTATTACTATAATAATCGATATTAATAAACTGAAGGACCATGTATAGGGAAAAAAAAACCCTTGGTGAGTCATTATTCTTTGGTAAATGGGGACAAAAACAGTTAATTTCAAAGTTAACTGTACAAGAGCAAGTAAGCTGCATCATTCCACATTCCTATCCTCAACTTAAAGAAGCCATATGGAGGTTTGTTATTTAAATAAAAATGGTATTTAAAAATAACATTTCAGATATTAGTAGACTTCTATTAAAGTATCTTCAGTACAAAGTACATATTTAACATTTTGTGCTATGAAGTGGACTGTTTTCACAAGTATCTATTTCCTGTATTTTTTAGAGATTTAAAATCTCTATTCAAATATGACCATATTAAACAAAAATATTACCATATTCCTCAGAACCTTGCAATTATAATAACAAGGATCTCCTAGAGTTTTCAACATAGACAGGGTCCAAGACGGGTCTGCTCTGTGCCATATTCTAAAGATAGCAGAACATACATTATAGCAAGCTCTCATGGCTTTTGGTCCATTTATTGGAATATAGAGTAAAGGAAGAAAATAATTTTTTCACACCGGTGCCCTTTGAAATGAGAACTGTTGCATCATAGAGCTTTTCTTAGTATGTGAAAAGTTTAAGTAAAGAAAATAAAATGTTCTCATACTTTCTACATTGAAACAGCAATTGAAATAAAAAGATTTCTGTCTTATTGGGGCATTTCAGAGTTTCCAGCCTTTCATTCATTTAAATTTAATCTTAGTGCCAAGAGATTTCAGACTCCACTGGAAGAGAGAGAATGAACCCGTTGCTGGTTCTGGGTAATCTGGATAATCTTGGACAAGGTTTAAAGTATTCAGTTGGATCTGGACTGGAATATAGTATTATGCAACCAATATTTTGTTTAAACTCAAATTTTTAAAATTAATTGTATAAATTCTTTTCTTATATTTTGAAAAAAAAACAACCAGATAATACAGCGTAAGTGCCCGCTAGATACACTGAAGTTCCCATCACAACATAGTGCTGCCTGCATTTTCCTCAGAGAATGAAGACATTAAAGCTCCAATGATACTTGTAAATTACCCAGAGAAAATGAATAAGACCTATGTTTCAAGTAGCTAAAATTTCAAAATAAAGACTCACTTTCACCTGAACTAGTAGGGCTAATTAGAGCCTAAAATAGGTTTGGCTTCAATTATCTAGATAATCTACTTGTGTGTTTACTTAGTCTAAAATAAGATGCTTAAAAATTAATCAAGTTTCAATGACTTTGAAAACCAACTTGCAGAAGTGTTAGACTTTAAAATGCCCTCTTTGGATGACCTATGTGTAAAAAGACTTAATAAACATGGTCTTATTTACTTTAGATTTGCACTTCAAAACTTAACAATATTAACAAGTTGAAAAGCAGCTTCCTAGCCTATCATGAATTCACATTCTTGACAAATCACACACACACACACACACACACACACACACACACACTGAATGCCCTCATTCTTCTGCTTACCTTAGTCTAAGGGAAGTGCTAATAACAATCTTCACTGTGCCGGATCGTGAATCTCAATTCTGTCTATACTTTACAATCACTTGGGAAATTAATGCACTGGCTACACTGAACACCAATTAAATCAATATCTCTACATTTGGGACTCAGGCATCATGTCTGTAAAACTCCCCAAGTGAATCCAGTATACAACGAAGGTTGAGAAACTTTTAGGATTTGGACAGTTTCTCTACAGAATGCCTGAAACACACCAACAGTACCTGACTTTTTTTCTCCTCATTCTCATTCCCAGTTTTTTCCCTTTTGGTTGGTTTAACCTCTTATGTGCTTATCTGAATGCCATCAGTCTAGGTGTCGAAAAGTCAGGAAAGAAAAAAGTTCCACGTCATTTCTATTTTTTGTCATTTGCTTAGTCAATCAATAAATATTTTCTACATATCTTCTATGTAAGTCTAGGCTTTACAAAAATTTATTAAAACATAAGCCTTTCCCTGAGGGTCCTCACAGTATAACAGGGAAGATGGTCGGGAGCAAAATGCATTCCAGTATTGGGTGTTGAGTGCTGAAACTGAGGCACAGAGGGAGCATAAAACGGTATTCTCCTTGTAGGCATCAGGGACCATGTTACAGAAAGACTGCATCTGAGTAGGTCAGGAAGATGGAGCAGGTGGCCTAAGTAAACAGAGAGGGACCTGGGATGGCATTCCAGCCAGAGAGAAAATCTGCAAAGAAGCACCAAAGTATGAACAAGTCCAGTGAGTCAGGAGCCAACCACTGTGGCTGGAGGGCAGTGGTGTGTGCATGGTGTGTGCATGGTGTGTGTATATGTGTGTTGGTGAATCGGGGTGGCAATTGTAGCACATGAGGTTGAAGAGGGCAGGAGAAACAGTGCTCCCTGCATTGAAGATGAATTGAGCCTGGAATTAGCCCATGAGGTTACTATGTAAATTTATTATGAGTTTTACAAATTCCATTGACCTTTAAGAAATGGGATCATTGTTAAATATCAATCATCTTGATGAATATTTTGGAATAATTTCATTATTAACCATATGTTTGAGTGTATGTCTGTGTAATTACAGCACTAGTGTAGAAAACAAAGACAGAGCATACTTGACAATGAGAAATCAGGTAATTCTCCTGATTTTAAATTTCGAATTGAATTAGAAGATAGAAAGTGAGAAAGGAAATCAAGTGCTTTTAGACTCTGGATAATGGGTGGCTGGACTGTGAAGTCTGTCCTCAGTCACACAGCACACACAGAGAAGACACAAAAGCACATTCATAACATCTTCTCAACATAAAGAATGTTTGTGTATGGATAGCTAAACTAAAGTTCTCTGTATTTCAGTTTATCGTTTCCTCTTGTGTAAACCCTAATCCACCCCAATGCCTGGTCTTCCAACACCTTTCCTGAGTCCCTACCCCTTCACATATCCCAAATACAGTCTCTCCCTGGACATTACCAGCTTCCATTTAATCTGTATCTTCTCTGTGTCTTATAAAGGAAAAATCATGTATTTGATTCTTCATTTAGAACACGACCTGTATCTACTTTTAAAAAATAGACATTTATTAAGTTCCTAGTACCATTCACACACATCATCTCATTTAATCCTAACAACAGCCTGTACTGTAACTAAGAAGTTATTTTCCAAATACTCAGATGAGGAAATTGAAGCTCAAAACATTAAATGACTTTCCCTAGATTATACAAGTAACAAGTTTATGAAGCATCTAAATCAAATTTGGAAACAAGCCCTCTTATCCCATCCACTATGTATCCATTAGTCTTACTGAAAGTGTCTAGCATCATATTTTGTAAAGAATAGGCATACAACATACATGTATTTAATAAACCATTTTAAGTTGCTTTTGTCTTATTTATATGAATGTATGTCTAAATGTCCATAAGCATATCAATACCCATACTCTATGTAAATTTAAACAGGTGCACAGACAATTTCCAATTTACAAACTTGATATGTCCCAAATGTTGGATAATGAGTTGTGTGAGATGCAAATCACTGTTTTGACAGAAACATTGTCATTCAAAGAAGATAAAGCAACACAAGACTCACAACATGCCTTCTGAACACACAAAGTACCAGAACGCAAGTAGCCGCCATATACACAATGTCTCATCTGAAAATATATTCTGTTTTATTTCTTCCTAAGCCAGGCACTGGGACTTCTCATCATCTGATCTCCTCAGCTTGGGAATATGTGAGGAGAGAACCTTTCCACATGTGTAGACACTCTAGTATTGCAGACCATAAATACATGCTGACAAAGACCATGAGTATACGCCACAAAAGGCATGTGACCCACAGACACCTGCGATGTAAGCTCCAATAGCACAGAGATTCTTGTTTTGTTCCCTGATGGATCCCAAATGCCTAGAACAGTACCGAGCATATAATAGGCAATTAATAAATAAAAACTGAATACTTTATGGACCTTGTTAGCAGCTTCCTCCTTTTTCACACCACCAGGAGAAAGGCAGCATAGCACCTAAAACGTCAGTTGTGGTAATTTCCAAATGAAGTCTTAAAACAATTAAAGGTCATCCCATCCGACTAGAATTAGAGCCCAAATGTGTTCAGGTCAACTCATCAGTTCAGTTCAGCTCAGTCACTCAGTCGTGTCTGACTCTTTGCAACCCCATAGATCAATTCATGAACTTACATAATCCTGGAATCCACAGTTTCAGGGTGAATGGATAAGAGAATAAAATCTAAAAGAGATCCATTTAATATGGTTATGAGAATGGAAAACTGAACACAGAAAACAAATTTTTAAATGAGATTATTTGATCTACATGAGAGCTGACCACATGTATTGAATCTATAAATGGCCTTTACAGAGGTGACTGACCATCTGCGATCTGTGTCCAGTGGAGAGAGGACACAAAGTCCTAGAGAAATTGCCATATGAGAATAGAAAAGGTTGATTGCAGTTGGGTGGAAAGATATGTTTTGGTGTAGAAAGCGTGTTCTTATAGAGATTTAAGTTACCAAGATAAATTCTGGAATTTTAAGAACAGAAGAAATGCTGTTTTCTGAATTGTTCAGACAATACACAAGCTAGACGCAGGGGCTGGAGGAGGGGATCTCTTAGCACATCCATTAGCCCACGAAACCAGGAATAAAGCCAAGTTTTAATGAACTTTCCTATGGCTTTGTCCTTATTTCCCTGGATTTAATATGTTCAATAAATGAAAACTGTATACTTGTGGTATCTTATCAATATAGAGATCTAAAATTATTTCTCCAGGAACAAATAACATTTCACTAAGTTCCTGGGGCAACAGGAAGTGAATACACATAAAAACAATTACCAGATTGAAAAGCCATTCCCCTAACCTCTTGTAAATCCTAAGTACTACTTATAATGAGTATGTTTCTACAGTTCTCTAAAATGATGTGTTATTTACCTTTGGGGGGAAAAATTAACTGGACATAAAAACAGACATCAATTAAAGAACTCCCACTTGTTCTTAGTTTGGTATCTCATCATTTGTCACTTATAGTTCTAAGGAAATTAGTATAAAATACAGCAGTGTCATCAAGATAGACTCCTAGCATACTTCTGTACGCAGAATTGTCTGTAGTAGGGTTTGGGACTTTGAGAAAATCACAGAAAAAAAAACTCCTCTTCCATTCTTTCAGTTTAAAATAAATTCAAGAAAACTGGCATAATAATAAGAGCACCGGATTTGGAATCAAAAGTCTTGGGTTCAAGTTGAGGCTCCATAATGCACAAGCTTTGGGTAACCTCTCTAACCTTTCACAGTCTCTCTAACCTTTGTTTTCTTTATCTGAAAAATAAAGATAATAGTAACTATATTTTTTAAAAAAAGTTATCTTAACGACTTTCAAATAGATGGGTGAATGCACCTAGCAGAGAAGGTACTCAATGTTGTTTAGAGTTGCTACAAATTAGCTATTTTCTAACTTTGCTATAAAAACTATAAAGTGAAAGTGAAGTCGCTCAGTCATGTCTGACTCTTTGCAACCCCATGGACTGTAGCCTATCAGACTCCTCTGTCCATGGGATTTTCCAGGCAAGAGTGCTGGAGTGGATTGCCATTTCCGTCTCCAGGGGATCTTCCTGACCCAGGAATCGAACCCAGGTCTCCGGCATTGTGGGCAGACACTTTACCATCTGAGCCACCAGGGAAGCTAGACTCCTTTAATAACAAAAGCAGAGAAAAGCAATAGCAATCTGTGGTGATTTTGTGGAAGTTTATAGTTATGAGGTTGCAGAAGGTGTCAGTTAAGCATCCAAAATATTGAAGGTTCATAGATCCCGAGTTCCATCCAGTGCCCTCCTGAGCCATCACCCATCTATCTGATGCAAGGCAATTTGAAGTCCAGGAAACAGGATCAAGCTGATTCCATCTGTAGAAACAGCTTTGAACAATGTCAACCAAGGTGGCCCCCACTCTCCAGTCTTCTGGTAAAACTCCTTAATCTTAGAATACATGTCCAAGCCCTATTCCTGAGACTGTGAAATTTTGGTATTTTCTTTACAATTTCTGAAGCCTGAAATGAGGGATGCATTCATGTTTTCCACTGAAGCTCACTCAGAATTTCTGCTCCCAACTCTGTCCCTGCACTCTGCTCCCCATCTCCTTTCTTGAGGCTTTGCTTTCCTCTCTAGCTTGAGTCTCACTAGAATGGATTTGGTCTCTTCTCTCTATTGCCCTTTAAGAACCTCTAAGTCATAGCTGTTGTGCATAACAGACTTAACCAAAAGTTTGGGGATAATAAGAATGACTACCCAGAGCTAAAAAAATTTGCATACTGAATTTCAGATATAACTTTTCTGGAAATGTATTTGTCTCTCCTGAGTCCACAGAATTTTCTTGTCGACTATAAAAAAGCTGGGTCCTGTAGTCTGCAAGCCAAGGCTTGCCTGGTGGCTCAGTGGTAAAGAATCTGCCTGCAATGCAGATGACATGGGTTGGATCCCTGGGTTGGGAAGATTCCCTGGAGAAGGAAATGGCATCCCACTCTTGTGTTCTTGCCTGGAAAATCCCATAGACAGAGACTAGTGGGCTACAGTCCATGGGGATGCAAAGAGTAGGACACGACTTAGCGACTAAACAACATAGTCTGCAGCCAGGTTACTTCTTAGCTCTTCCTCTCCCTTCATCTTTTCCTGAGCCAATAGCAGAGAAGCTCTAAATTCCTGCCATTTTAGCACAGTTGATAGTCTATCTCATGCTTTCCCATCTAGACTGACACAGGGCTTCTGGCCTACTTTTCATAGTCAGTAGAGCCATTAAGGTATTTTCTTAGAAGAAAAAAAAAAAAATCTCCCTGAGGGAAATTCTCCTGGAATAAACAACTCAAACAAAAACGAAGTTTTTTTGTTGTTTTGTTTGTTTGTTTTTTTGTTAAGTTTCTTCCTGCTTCATATGGCTTCCGGTAATAGTATCCATGGGAAATAGATGGGGAAACAGTGGAAACAGTGTCAGACTTTATTTTTCTGGGCTCCAAAATCACTACAGATGGTGACTGCACCCATGAAATTAAAAGACGCTTACTCCTTGGAAG